>NC_082697.1:12820060-13120060 GCF_949987515.2 Delphinus delphis | reverse complement strand
CACCTAAGAAATAGAAGGAAAAATTTAAATAGTAAATACCCTAGATTTCTGCTAATAGACAAATATGCTCCAAAATTTTTTTTTTTTTGCGGTACGCGGGTCTCTCACTGCTGTGGCCTCTCCCGTTGCGGAGCACAGGCTCCGGACGCACAGGCTCGGCGGCCGTGGCTCACGGGCCTAGCCGCTCCGTGGCATGTGGGATCTTCCCGGACCGGAGCACGAGCCCGTGTGCCCTGCATCGGCGGGCGGACTCTCAACCACTGCAACACCAGGGAAGTCCATGCTCCAAAACCTTTAAGAGAAAAATTGTGTACTTTCCCTTGAAGATGTAAATCTTAACCGTGCTTTTAAAATGTAAACAGCTAAGAAGGAAATTAAAACTCTGCCTAGACTAGAAAATAAAGAATAAGGAACTATTTGGAAATTGGGCAAATAAAAAACCTTAAGTATCTTTCTCACAATTACCCATATTATGGTTAAAATTTTAAAATAAAATTATAAGTTCTGTAAAAAAAAAAAAAAAAGAATGAAATTAGAACACTCCCTAACACCATACACAAAAATAAACTCAAAATGGATTAAAGACCTAAATGTAAGGCCAGACACTATCAAACTCCTAGAGGAAAACATAGGCAGAACACTCCATGACATAAATCACAGCAAGATCCTTTTTGACCCACCTCCTAGAGAAATGGAAATAAACCCAAAAATAAACAAATGGGACCTTATGAAACTTCAAATCTTCTGCACAGCAAAGGAAACCATCACCTTTTATAACAAAGCCATCCAGGCCTCGGCCTCAGGGGAGGCAACATCTTGCTGAGAGGTGAAAACACTGCTGTTCTCATTAGACTTGGTCTTGCAGTGACCTTCACTACCACTAGTGAAAAACCAGTAGATACCAGTGTTTCATATACAGTCATAATTAAAGCTTCCTGTTAAAATAATACTTAAGCTTCAAAAGGTAAGTCCAGTTCAAGTCATAGAACAGACGGTCCTGGGATGTCGCAAATACTCTCTTGCTCCAGGCAAGGACCATGTCCAACTCATCTTGGTGTCTCAGAGCCTGTTCCAGGCCTGGAGGCTCACCAAGGGTTTGCCTGGATTGAATTAAACTAGTAAACCCGGCAGAGTCCACCGGTTTCAAGGCCTATTTGAAGGACACATGCAAACGAGACCTTGGCTTCTGTATTCTTCTCCCTCTTCTACCCTCCTGGTAAAGAGGGTGGCCAAGACCCTGCTGGTCTCCAAGGGTCATCCAAACACAGGGATTTTCCCAATCACTCTGAAAAATACATTAATAATGGAGGCCACTTACTGACCAATACGCCCTGGAACCTGTTCCCCTGGGCACTGGACACTTTCAAATGACAACTCAGGGAGGCATGTTAAATGCACCCCCCTCACAATTAGGAATTAGGAAACAGGAAGAGCCCCTCTTCTGTGCTGTGTCCCATACCAGCTCTCTCATCCAGACCCTAATTAGGATGGATGGCTGTTCTCCGCCCCGGGACTGGAAGAAAGGCCTGGAATCATCTTAGTTGCGAAGTCTCCAGCCCCAAGAACCATCAGAACTGCCGCCTGGCTGAGCAGAAAATAGCAGATGATAAATTTTTTAGGACTACCCTCTGTGTGCCAGTTGTTGCTGACTGTGAGATAATGTGCTGGCCTTTCGGGGGAACATGCATTATTGATCTGGGTCTGTCTGGTGGTTTATAAAAATCCCCCCTCCCCCCTCTACCACCTTGCCATCCTCCCTCACCTCCTAAAAGAAGCACAGCCTCCTCCAGATGCTGTTGGAGGGGCTGTGGCTCCTTCGCAGAAGGGAAGACTTGTAGGCACTGATCTGTGCGAGTGCTGTGGGGGGAAAGTGACAGATACCACCGAACACGAGGGATCCAAACCTACTGCGTCCACTTCCCAGAATTTATCTTTCAGAAATCCTCGCTCACCTATGCAAAGATGCACGTATAAAGACATTCTCAGCAACGGTATTGGTAATAGTGGAAACTACTAACAAACACACTCCCAATCTGGAAAGAAGTGAATAGCCATCCCAGGAGACTGGTTAAGCAGAGGAGTGGTTAAGACCACAGGCTCTGGGTTCAAATCTCATTTAGCCACGTTCTAGCTGTGTGACCTTGGACGAGTGACTTCATTTCTCTGGGCCTCAGTCTCTCCATCTAAAGTGAAGAGGATGTTGTAAGTTAGCCCTGGTTTTCTCTGCTTTCCTCTCTCCCACGTCCTCATCACACCTGGCGGCCCTTTCCTTATATTTGCATATGCTGCTGGCTTTATTTGAGAGTCACAGGTGCAAACTTACAATCAGATTCTGACACGAGGCTTAGTTAGATCACGCAGCTGCAGCAAAAATGCGGCGCTCCTAAGAGTGCCTGTTCAATCATTCACCTGGTTCCAGCCAAAGACCTAGGAGTCGCCGCTAATGCGCCTCGTTTCCTCACCACCCACAGCCCCCGTCCAACCCGTTCATGCATGTCTTCCGGGTTCCACTGTTCCTGCCCTGGTCCAGGCTTCCATCCTCGCCTGCCCCGCTATGGTCCTGTCCCCCTAATGTCATTTATTTCAACGTAACAGCCAGAGGGATCCTACTGGAACCTAAGTCAGGTCACAGCCCCTCCTTTGCTCAAGGCCCATTTTCACTCATGTCTGTTTCACTAAGAATAAAACTCAAAACCCTCACCATGGCTGCAAGGTCCCGCACGACCTGGCCTCATCTCTCTCCACTTATACCCGGGGTCGCTCCACCTGGCTCACAGGCATTCTTCCTGTCCCAACCCACCAAGCTCATTTCTAACTGTCTTTGCCTTTCCTGTTCTCTCCAGCTGGAGGGATCCTTCCCCAGATCTCCCGCTCCCGGCACAGTGCGCCGCACAGAGTAGATGCTTAATCAATATCTGTTGAATGCATGAATAAACGTCCGGGGGGGTCCCCAGGCAGAACTACGATGGAAACAGCTTGAGGGGCCCCATGAGGCAAGACCAAGGTGCCCTGAGGTCAGGTGCTGCCTCTGAGCACTCTTTGCAAAATTCTGCCAGAAACAATACTCACAGTCCTATGGACACTTTCTGTAGGCTCCCCATGGCTATCGAATGTGGCTCATTCTAAATGCTGCCTGTGAGATAGGTATCATACGTGTCAAACTGTCAATAAAAGCCCTGGGCTTTGACTGCTTCCTGGCTGCAAATTCTTTTTGCACAGATAAATTCCCTGAGAAACATCTATACTTGCGTTCATTAATACAAATCATGATAAGGACTGGCTCGGATGTACAGAAATCACCTTTACTTGGTGCTTAAAAGACTGATTCGTACTTTTAATAATGGATCCAAAAAGGGTGCAGACTTGCAGTTGGATCTTCACCGCAATCTTATGTTTGGCTGCAGAGGCTTTTCCAGTAAACCTTTAAATTTGTTGCGACCAACAACAGTCGGTTGCCCTTCGATAGTGGACAGAGGCTAAAGGCCCACCACTCACCTGGTCCACTACTGGCACTCTTTACCACAACCCAGGAGAACCTCCAAGATCTGGCTCCCTTCCTTCTCTCCAGGGTCATGCTATGACCCTTCCTCAGGCTCCAGCCACATCTGTCTCCTTGGTCCTGCCTCAGGGCCTTTGCACACACTGTTCCCTCTGCTTGGAAGGCTTTTCCCCAGATCTTCACAATACCCAGTAGTATGTCTATCATCATCACTGATGATGAGAAGGGAAATCTAACTTATAGGATAAGGAAAATGCAGAGGGGCTTGTATGCTGTCCAGTACGGTAGCTATAAACGGTTACTGAGCACTTGAAAGGTAGCTGGTCCTGAGATGTCCTCGAAGTGTAACGTACATGCTAGATTGTAAAAGCAATATAAAAAATGTAAACTATCTCATTAATGATTTTTTATATTGATTATATGTTAAGATGACAATAATTTGGATATATTGGGTTCAGCAAAATATGTCTTTAAAATTAATTTCCCCCGTTTCTTCTTAATTTTTAAAAAAGTAGAGAAGGTTTAGAATTACTTATGCGATTTGCATTCGTGGCTCGCCTCCCTAGATGCACCTCTAGGGCAGCGCTGTGTAGGGTTTAATGTGGAGAAATGGAACCAGTAAAATCAGTGAATGCGAAGGGGGAGAAGACACAAGAAAAGGAGAAAGAAGACTGACATTGAGAGAGACCCCCAAAGGTAAGCTGGAAATGTAGGTGGAGTTTGACCCTGGGGAACAGAAGGTCCAGCTGAGGTTGACTCTGGGGGCCTCCTTCCTGGAGGCCTCATTTATGGGGACTTCTTCTCAGGCGAATGAAAATGTGGTGAGAAATGCCTCATGTAAATGAAGACGCCCAGCTGGGTGGAGGAGCCCAGGGCCTTGCTTGGCAGGGACAGGAAGTCCAGGATGGTTTACACAGTGAAGCGAGGATACGGCTCAGGGAGGACGCTGCGTGGGCGATAAAGGGAGGGTGCCCTTTTCCAGCTTGTCATCGGTGTAAATGAACTACATCTTGGCAAGGGCCCCTGTCCTCACCCGCTCTCCCTGGAGCCCACAGCACTAAGAGGGGAAGCAGCTCAGGACGAGAGGCGGCTGCCCTCACCCTCCTGAAGCACCAAACCTGTGAATTGAGTCGGGTCACCGGCGATAGGGCCCACCTTCCCTTCCCCTAGATGCCACCAAGGAAGGCTGAGCCCACCCAAACCTGTTAAGATTGGTGGAGCAGGGGTACGTACACACACACACACACACACACACACAGACAGACGCACACAGACGCACACACAGACACACACATGCCCCAGGCTGGTTTCTTCTTTCTGTTCAGCGTCAGCTCAAATATCACCTCCTCTGAGGGGCCCTCCCTGATAACTAATCCAAAATAGCTCTGACCATCCCTCCCCCGCATCCAGCACCCTCTTCAGTTACCCCAGAGCATTTCTCCCTTCTTGAAATTATCTTCCATGTGAACTAGCAATGATTCTGATTATCTGTCTCCCTCATTCCAAGAGAGTAGAGACTGTGCCTGCCTGACTCGCTACTGAAGTTCCAGGCCCTAGAATATTGCCTGGAATGTAGTAGGTTCTCAATAGAAATTGGACAGAAATAATGAATTGGTCTTAACATCTCTTCTCCTTCAGACTTTGGAGGAATCTAGGAATGGTCCCGCATTAGAAAAAGGTTGGAGACCCCTAACCTCGAGGACCCAGCTGTGCATTCACGCGTGTGCGACCACCCCAGGACTTGGTTCAGTCGACTGGACATGAACCCTGCAGGGTCTACCCGAGCATCCTGCATCAGGATCCTGAGACCCAGCACCGTGAGCTTGGTCGATACCGCCTGCCAGCGGCCAGGGTCTTACCGAGCTCCACATCCTGGTCGTCCGTCAGCACGAGGATGATGTTGGGACGGATGTTTCTGCGGTCCCTCTGAAACCTGCCTTTCAGGCGGTGGTGGGACAGGAACGCCACACTTCCATCCAGGAGAGAGAAGACAGTTGCAGAGAGCAAGCAAAGCAGGACACCGGGGGGCGCCATTTTACGTTCCCGCTGATCCCTTGTTTCTGGCAGGATGCAGGAGTCTGGAGCTGTGTTTTGTGGATTTGTTTCTTTTCTCTCCTCCCTCTCTACTCACGGATCTAAAGTAAGAGGAAAAGATTCAGGTCAATCTTTCTGTAAAGGCTGCCCAACTGCTCAGACTTGCATAATGATTTCTACGATGCCTTCTGGCAGTGACAGTGAGAGTTTCTTTGATCAGGGACAGCTACAGCAGAACAAAAACCCAACTCGGCTAAAGTTACAAGGAAAGTATCTGCAACTGGCTCAGAGAATAGACTGGCAGGAAAGCCTTCGGAGACTACTTCTGCAGACAGAACTCCTCTCTTGGACCCAGCGATCCTCCGGATGCGTTGGTGGCAGCCCAAGTCCCGAGTCAGGTAGTCAGCCTGTCTCTGAACCATCCAACCAATGCAAGACAAATCGCCCCCCAGTGAAAGGAAAGGAAAAAGCCCAGTCTGGAGGAGCAGACATTTCTGGTCATCTGTTCTCTGCCAGCCCCACGGAGGATGCAGAGGTGAGCGGACGGAGCCCCAGCTCTCAGGTAGCGTGCGATTTGGGGAGGGGTCTGGACGAGCCAGGCTGATGCTTTGCGCTGGACAACTCTGTTTCAGGCCTGGCTCTGTCACTCACCAGCTGGGTCTCCGCATCGATAAGCCAGCGGGGAACCTCAGTATCCCCACGAATAAAATGGGGATACATGACTGTTATAAGAACTCAACCCAACAGGGACGCTCGCAAAGGTCCCCCCATCAACAGACCCCGTAACTGGGCAAGTTATTCGTATTGGTTTTACGTGGCAAAATAAACAAAACGACAACAGAGAAAACTGAGAGCTAAAAAGCTGAGGGAGAAGAACTGTCACATTCCACTGCAACCTTGGTCACCCCCTTGACCCCGGGTCAGATGGGGTCACAAGCAAAGGTAGGGGAGGGGAAGGTGGGCCAGCTAATCTTGGTTCAGGCGGGTCTCAGATCTCACTCTGCTCTTTGCTCTCTGCAGTCATTTTTCTACTTCCTGAGGAAATAATCCTTCAAGTCCTGTCCAGATATAGACTTTTGGTCTCATTTGTCTAAAAGGAAAGAAAAAGCAAGCAAGCAGACGTGTTGGGAGGAAACCAAGGTCGCTGGAGTCGGGCTGAGTCACCGTTCCCGTGACCTTGAATGACTCCATTTGCCCCTGCTGTCATGGGGAACCCCACCCCACCCCAAGCCACAGCTCAGCGGACTCATCACGGACCCCAGGTTCCGCACAGGGGGATGTGATGCCTGTATCATCTCTCCCAGGGACAGCACCAGCCTTCTAAGGGGTCTCCCACTTCCTCCCCTGCCCCCACCCTCCATGACCCCCAGGGGAAGCCAGCAGGATCTTTCTAAAATTCAAATCCAAACATACGACTCACAGGGTCTGGACTAGGTGAGACCAGGGAGGTGCTCAGTGCACAGGTTTGAAGGGGCACCCACTCCAGGTGGACGGGTGCAAGGCACTCAGCTCACCTTAGTCCCAGCCCTGTCATTCACCTGCTCAGACCCTCCCCTGGCTTCTCATGCCTTGGGGTTCAAAATGCAGACTCCCCACCAAGCCCACACAGGGCGGGTGTGATCCGACCCCTGTCCACCTCTCCCCGGTCCTCTCAATTGCTCTCAGGCTCTGGCTTCTTTCTGTCACTTAGACAAGTCAAGCTTGTTCCTGCCCCAGGGCCTTTGCACTTCCTCTTCCTTAAACCTGAAAGAATGTTTCCCCAGATTCTGTTTGATGGGCTCCTTCTCCTCTGCCAGGTCTTGGCACAAATGGCGCCTCCTTGGAGAGGCCTGCCCTGACTGTCCTATCTGAGGTGCTGCCCCCGCCCCAGGCACTCTCTGTGTTTTATAACCTGCTTTATTTCCTCACAGTCCCTACTACACCTGCAATTACCTTATTTATTGCCCAGTTCTCCCCTGGGGAGGGTCAGCTCCACGAGGGCAGAGGCTGGCTTTGTGTTGCTCACAGCTCTGTCCCCAGCACCTAGGACCATGCCTGGCACAGAACAGTGCCAAATAATATTCAGATAAATAAAGGAATGGAGATTTTGGTGAGGTTCTCTGTGTACTACGGAGTGAGAGAAGGCTGAGAACAGAGAGCAAGCTCCACACAGGGCTTCCCACCCCAGGGGCCTCTGAAAGGACATCTGTGCAGACAGATGAGGTGAAGCCCACATTACCGGGAAGCTGACCTGGGAACCGCGAGTTTCACGGCGGACAGGCCTCGACTTCCACCCCCATCTCTTTATCTGCTAAAGCCCACATCTTGCAATAGAAAGGGTGGCTGCAGTGACACGCGTTGGGTGGCTGCTTTGTGCCCATGTTATATGATACGTAATTCACGGACTTTAAAGTTACTTGCTGGGTGTCCCTAGGCAAGTAACTCAACCCTTCTATGCCTCGGTTTCCCCATCTATAAAATGGACATGAAGGAGTAAATGAGTTAAGGCAGAATGCTGAGTCCAGAGCCTGGCACATGGTGTGTACTGACTGGAACACATCATTCACAGTGAAAACCATTATTAGATTATTATCAGCACCACTGCAGCTGGGTCCTGTGTCAGGCACTCTGCAGCATCTCCCTCAATCTCCCCAATAACCCTCTCACACAGGTACTACTATTATCCCCATTTAAAAACTGAGAACAGGGCTTCCCTGGTGGCACAGTGGTTAAGAATCTGCCTGCCAATGCAGGGGACACGGGTTCGAGCCCTGGCCTGGGAAGATCCCACATGCCATGGAGCAACTAAGCCCGTGCGCCACAACTACTGAGCCTGCGCTCTAGAGCCCGCGAGCCACAACTACTGAGCCCGCGTGCCACAACTACTGAGCCCGCACGCCTAGAGCCCGTGCTCCACAACGAGAGAAGCCACCACCACGAGAAGCCCTCGCACAGCAATGAAGAGCAGTCCCCGCTCACCGCAACTAGAGAAAGTCCAGGCGCAGCAACAAAGACCCAACGCAGCCAAAAATAAAAGCAAACAAAGAAATTAATTAAAAAAACAAAACAAAACTGAGAACTGAGGCCTAATCACTGTCCTAAGGTCACCTGGAGAGAAAACAGCAGGGACAGTGTTTGACCTCTGTTCTCCCTGACAGCTTGGTGAGGGCCTCTCACCACTGAACTCGTTTCCCAGCTTCTCACATTCAGGGGCCATAGCCCCAATTTCTGCCGGCCCTGCACAACCCTTCCGCTATCATTTGGTTCACATGCTCCTTTAAATAGCCTCATTTAAAAATAAAGACATAAACACATAGTTTTGAAAAAGGCGAAACACATGGTTTGAAAAAGACGAAACACATGGTTTTGAAAAAGGCGACTTTCTATCCAAGAATAAATGGAAAAGCAGCGTCCCGTTCCTGTAGAACTAATCACACAAATAAGTCAAACAGAGCAGAAACTGTGTTACTCTGTCCGTCTAACAGCTTCTAGTTCACATTTAAGGCTCTAAGCTGAGCTCTGGGCCGGCAGCTCTCAGACTTGTACTGTCTCTGTTTAAGGGAAATTAGCAGGTGTTGAAAGGCAACGAGGCACATTAGCACCATCCAGAGACTTTCTGCTGGAGGTAATGGGAGGCTTGAGAGGGTTGAAAAGGAGACGCGCCCTAGACTCTAATGGGTCCCTGAATTATCCCAAATCATGGCGGGGGGGATCCTTGAATCACGTTGTTTATCAGTCCATGTCTCCCTACCTCGGGAAACACACTGGGATGCTTTGTGCTTTGCAACTGAAACCGTGAGCTTGACTGACACTCCAGCCAGCCATTCATAAAACAAACTTCCCAGTCGAAAAAGAGGCAGAAGACCTAAATAGACATTTCTCTAAAGAAGACATACAGATGGCCAAGAAGCACATGAAAAGCCGCTCCACATCGCTGATTATTAGAGAAATGCAAATCAAAACTACAACGAGGTATCACCTCACACTGGTCAGAATGGCCATCATCAAAATTCAACAAATAATAAATGCTGGAGAGGGTGTGGAGAAAACAGAATCCTCCTACACTGTTGGTGGGAATGTAAATTGGTGAACAGTATGGAGTTTCCTTAAAAAACCAAAAACAGAGCTACCATATGACCCAGCAATCCCACTCCTGGGCATATATCTGGAAAAGATGAAAACTCTAATTCCAAAAGATACATGCACCCCAGTGTTCACTGCAGCACTGTTTACAATAGCCAAGCCATGGAAACAACCTAAATGTCCATCACAGGTGAACGGATAAAGAAGATGTGGGATATAAATACAATGGAGTACTACTCAGCTATAAAAAGGAATGAAACATTGCCATTTGCAGCAACATGGATGGACCTAGAGATTATCATACTAAGTGAAATAAGTCAGAAAGAGAAAGGCAAATATCATATGATAGCGCACGTGGAACCTAAAAAACTGATACAAATGAACCCATTCACAAAACAGAAATAGACTCACAGACAGAAAACTTACGGTTACCCAAGGGAAAAGGGGAGGGGCGAGGGATAAATTAGGAGTATAGAATTAACAGATACACATCACTATATATAAAGTAGATAAACAACAAGGACTTACTGTATAGTACAAGGAACTATATTCAGTATCTTGTAATAACCTATAATGGAAAAGAATCCGAAGCTGTACACCTGAAACTAACACAATATTGTAAACCAACTATAGTTAAATAAAAAAAAATACGCATTCATGTTCCTTCAGACAGACATCGAGCGATAAAATAGCGAATTTCTGACGGATGCCCTACAAACAGCAACGCTCTTATACCAGGAATCGTAACAGCAAATGCTTATCGAGGGCCTGCAACGCTCCAGTCCCTGCTCTAAGCATTTTATGTATTGATATATCAACTTGTCTAATCCGCATATCCACCCATCGATATTATACCCATTTTATGGATGAGGAAGCTGAGCCACAGAGAATTAAAAGCACTTTCCCATGATCACATGGGCAAATAAGGGGCAGAGGCTGGGTTCAAACCCACTCTGGCTTGAGTCAGCTGCTCAACCAGAACCTCCTGGAAGCAGATCTCCAGGTAAGTTCCTAAGAGTCTCCCAACCTCAGTTTCCTCATTTGGCTCTGAAACAGTAGGAGGCCAGGTGCCCTTGGAGGGCCTTTTTGGCTCTGGCCTGTGATGCGGAGGTACAGGGGGGGCCGGGCCAGATCGTGGGTGGAGCTGGGGGATATGGTCGACTGGACTCTTCCTGGCACCCATGTTGGTCTTCTTAGCAATGCTCCCCTCCACTCCCAGGCAGCGGTAACCCTTCAGCCAGGATGCTGCTCCTCTGCATGGAAGTCAAATCTCCATGACCAGAGACTGGAGGATAATAGGAGCTAATTATTTCATCAGCTCAAGTCATCAGTAGGTCGATTTTTGATGAATTCCTCCAGCTCCCACTTTCCCTGGACTTGTGCCAGCCCCTCTCTGTATGCTGGAGAAATCAATTAAAAATGACACAAGGGATTCTGCCTCCATTCTCCTCCTTCTTAGTAAAGATTCAAGGTGGCTGAACCGAGAGAGTATCTGGTGAATCTGGGCGGCGCTAGCTGAGCGATGCTCTGTCCATCCCGCGGACACCACCACTCATTCCCACCAGCTTGAGGAAAGGTCCATCCCGCTCCTCTCTTCGTCCTGTGTCTTTCTCACAGACCTTGGCAAAGCCCTCCCAGCCCAGGAAGACATCACTGGCAACGCCTAGTATCCTGAGCGTTCAGAAGCATCGCTCCTGCTTCTGGATTTATCTGACCTGCAGGGAGGAGTCGGTCTCAGGCTGACTGTGCATCACAGCTTTGGGGAAACGCCTGGGACCTCACCCAGGCCTGTCCAGAGAGATGTCGATGGCTGTTTTCCTCTGAGGAGCCCCAAATCCAACAAGAGTAGCTGAGAGGAGTTTGGGAGCGATCAGGCAGCCCAGGGAGAGGGAGAAGTGGTCAGAACAAGGCATTGATCAGACGGGAGAAGTTCCCTGGGAGGTGAGAAGGAAATTGTGGGGTGTGAAGATGCCCTGTGCTGGGGCCGGAGCCCCTGCACCAGACCTGTGGACCTTTCTAGGTGGTCTAGAGAGCCAGACCAGTTATGTCTTCCTTCATTTACTTTACAAATATGTATTTAGGGCCTACTGTGTCATAGGGTTAGGTTATAGGATAATCCTGCCTGGATTATAACAGCCTCCTAATTGATTTCCCTGCTTCTACCTTCACCTCCTTCTATCAAGCAGGCAGAAGGATCCTGTTAAAACAAAAGCAAGAGTCTGCCTTCCTCTACTGAAAAGTCCTGAAGGGCTCCCATCTAATGCCAAATAAAAACCTCCAAACTCTCCAAAGGACCAACAAGACCCTACGCAGTCTGCCCATCCCTTCCTGACCTCATCGCCTTCCACTTTCCCCCTTGCCCACGTGGCTCTGGCCACACGGTGTCTGTGCTGCTCCTTGCACATGCCAGGCCATGTCCCCACCCCAGGGCCTTTGCACGTGCTGTTCCCTCTGCCTGGAGCCTTCATCCAGATCTCTTCACGGCCCTTTCGTCACCTCCTTCAGGTCTTTGCTCAAATTTCGCCTTTGCACGTTAAAACGGAAATCTCTTTCCTCCCCAGTTGCACCCGCCACCTCTGACAGCGAGTTATTTTCCTTGTTTCTTTGTCGGTCTCCCCCACTAGAAAGTCAGTTCATAATCTGAGGGTACGGATTTTTGTCAGCTTTGTTCACATCTGTATCCCAACACCTAAAACAGTGCTTCGGACATAGCAGACATTGACAATACTACTGACTTGGCAAAGGATTTTCTCCCTCCTGGTAACAGTACCCGCACTCCAGCCCTGCTTGGGGGCATTGACAACTCCTTTTCTTCTGGCTTACCTGCAGTGTGAGTGCAGGACAGAACATGTGACCCAAGTGTAGCCAAATCGGCACACCTCATCTCTCTAGCTCCAGTGATTGGCCCAGAGACAGACATGTGACCCAAGCCTGGCCAATGAGAGAGAAGTAAGAAACAGTTGGGTGGGTACTGGGAAGGGGTAAGCCCAGCCCAGCTACCAACTGGCCCCCGAGAGAGGATGCTCCTGACGGTGGACTGAAGCAAGTTCCACCTTGTAGCCAGTTACAGGCTCAAACAAGTGCCCTTTGTTGCTGAAGCTAATCTGAACTGGGCTTGTCATTTGCAACAGGAAATGCCCAGACCAACAGTTAATACCCTACAAGAATAATGAAGAAATAACTAAAATTTGTATGATGTGCTTATCACGGACCCTGGGCACTTTTCTAAATTCTAAGCACTTTTCCTGTGTCAACTCAGGTCACCCTACAACAACATCGTGAGTTAGGAGTCTCCATTTGCGGGTGAGGAAGCTGAGGCATGGGGAGGCTCGAGAATTTCCCCAAGGTTGCGCTGCTTGGGTGCTGAATATCGTCGCTTGGATGGACCACATCAATGGGCTCTGTGCTCTCTGGCTCCTGGCTGGATGTGGCTCAGGGAGACGCTGCCCAGGGAAGGCAGTATGGGAAGACAGAGAGGCCTGGGTACTTTCCAGGGGCCTTCTCTGCCCAGTTGCTAGGAACCGACCATATCCCTTTATTGCCCTACTGAAGGCCACAGCTCCTGTGGGCGGCCCTTGCCAGGTTCCAGCAAATGCTCTCCACTGTTCCCAGCCCGAGAGATCCGTACTATTCATTTTCTTACACTCTGCTCACACCTTTGTTGGCGGCGTCATCTGTTTCCTGCAGGGCATCTATACTGATAAAACAAGCGGATAGCATGCCCGAGATTTGCACCCAGATATTCTGATCCCACGAGTCCTCTCCTGACTCCCATGCCTACTTGGAAACTGAGAAATGATACAAGAGGCTGAGGCTAAGTGTGTGGTACGAACAGGAAGCAAAAGGGAGGAACTGCTGGCCTGCAGGCATTCAGGGAGGGCTGCATGGAGGAGTCCTTACAGAGAAAAGTTTGAGAAGCCTAAGAGGAACAAAGTTCTGAAAATTCCACAGGATCTGGGTGGGCTCCAAAGAAGGCGTGGAGGACAGAGTGCCTCAGGCAGGGGAAATAGCTTTAGCAAGTAGGAAGCAGAATGGAGGAGTGGAAATGTGTGGTCCCCAACCTCACAAGCCTAGAAGCTGTCTAGACAGAGGATGACACATGCACATCTGTTAAAACTTACACTCCCCTGGTATCTCCTCTTCTTCCTGGCCAACAGGTTTTGCCAGCCTCTCTCCTCCTCTCCAGGGCTGTCAAAGAAAGGACAGGAGCTCCCGGAACCTACAGTCCACAGACTCTCCCTGTCTCCGTTACCTAAGTCCAAGGGCATCAGGTGGCCCTCTGTGCCTGTTCTTGGAATTTCAGCTGGAGGCAGAGGACCAAGCCAGCAGGACAGGGGACAAGAGAGGGGTCCTTAGAGGTTGGAGAGAGAGGTCAGGTTTCAAGACAAGGGCTCAGGATCTGGAAAGGAAATTAGGGCATAAAGAGAAGAACCTAAGAATCTAGTTGCCTGCCTAACTATTCACGTGACAAGAAATTCTTGAAGGCTTGCTATGTGCCAGGCATAGTTCTTGGCACTGTAGATAAAACAGTGAAAAAAAAAAGTACCTGCCCTCACGGAGCTGACATTCTAAAGAGTCAACATATAAGAAGCTGGAGTTGAAAGACTCCTGCTAAAGGTGAGAAGGGTCAGAAAACAGGATTGGAAGTAATAGTAAACCACGAGTGAACTCTTAGAATGGGGTCATAGATTATAGTTAGAGCTCAAAGAAAGTTTAGAAACGATACATTTGAAGTCTTGGGAAGCTGAGTATCACAACGCTTTGCATGTCAAGTGCACGACCATGTAATTCACGCACTCAAATATATGAGCAGATGCTATGTACCAGGTACCGTATCATGATCAGTGGGGGAAAAGCAGACAAATCCCTGCTCTCACGGAGCTGATAGAGTGGAGAAAGGCACACAGAGAGACTGCTAAGTGCTGGGGGGAAACACAGCAGGGAACAGGCTGGAGGAGGGGTGGAGATGGGAACTAGAAACAGAATGCCTGGGTTCGAGTCTCGGCTCCACTACTTACTAGCTTGTGGGCAAGTAGTGTAACCTCTTTTGGCCTCAGTGACTTTATCTGCGAAGTGGGGCCAATAATAGCACTTACAGAGTTGTGAGGATGAAGTGGCTTAATGTCTGTGAAGTCCTTAGAACAGAGCTGTATACAGTAAGTGCCTGATAAATGTTGGTTAGTGTTATTTGTTGAGTTTGGGCCACCCTCCTTTCTGTAACAGCACTCAGTTTTCCTTTAGGGATCCTCTTCTCCCAGTTATTGGTCCATAAAGTTCAAGTTAGGCCCTGCCTTCAGAGCTCCAAGACTGGGCCACGGCATGCAGACCTAAGCCAATCAGAGCCTTCCAATCCCCCTGCCTCAGTGACTGGCCAATCAGAGTAATCCAGGCACTTGGGTCCAACTAGAAAGAGGCGCCTCCTCTTTCCAGTTGGCTAACTCGGTCCATGTCAGTCCACCATGAGGATGAGGGAAGACTGACGTCATTTTGCCTCATACGGAGTTGGAATGAAGCCAACACACAGAGAACAGAGCTTCGAGACGGAACGTACTTGGGTTTTGACAACATCCGAGACCGCTATCCAGCTAAGCCTGAAGGAGGAAGATTTACTTCTGGGTTCTTTGTTTCAGGCCCCTGTAAATTCTTCCATGTCCTTCAACTGCTTTTTTTTTTTTTTTTTTTTTTTTGCAGTATGCGGGTCTCTCACTGTTGTGGCCTCTCCCGTTGCGGAGCACAGGCTCCGGACGCGCAGGCTCAGCGGCCATGGCTCACGGGCCCAGCCGCTCCGCGGCATGTGGGATCTTCCCGGACGGGGGCATGAACCCGTGTCCCCTGCATCAGCAGGCGGACTCTCAACCACTGCGCCACCAGGGAAGCCCTTCCTTCAACTGCTTTGAGATATTTTCTTTCAGGTCCCTTTCTCATACTTTGACTCTTTAAGGATACGAATCAAATTCTCTTTTTCTCTTAGGTCACTCGGAGTTGCTTTCTCTGTCACTTGCGACCGAATGAGCCCAACTGGCAGAGCAAGCTGGGGGAAAAGTGTTGACCCAGGTGGCTTCCCAGACACCATCTGCCTCCGTCTATAGAGAGATCTGGTGACAGGGCTGCTAACCCTTGGCCTGGGCCCAACTCTGCCTTATCACAGGCAAACCTTCCTCATCCTTATTTGCCAGCTGATAAGAGAAAGGCGGTGCAGAAAGGGGGAAGAAATGTGGGCGTGGGAGTCCTGACTTCTGTCCTGATTCGGCCTCAGTTTCCTCACCTGCCAAGAAAAACAGGCTGCTCCCTGGGCACGGCCTGGAACTCTGGGATGGGTGGAGTCTGACAGGTGGGGGGGAGCCTTCCCTCACCTCCCTCACTGCGGCAGGCCTCCCTGTTATTCCTGGCCTCATCCAAGGTTTGTTCTCTTCAGAGCACTCATCACAACTTCTGATTCCTTGAGGCATTCTTCTGTTCGAGTTTGTATCTTGTAGGGGGTCATTTTCCCTGCTGGAAGCTCTGCACAGGTAGGAGCTGTCTCTTCCTCACTCCACAGCCCCAGTCCCTGGCAGAGCCTGGGTGCTAATTCTTTGAGTCAGTCAGCAAATATTTACTGAGCAGTTACTATGCACCAGGCCCTATTCTACGTGCTGCAGATTCAGAAACCAATACTCTGTCACGGATCAGACACCAAAATAAATGACGGGCGCATGAGGTCATGAGTCCTAAGGTGACGGGCGGGAGGCTGGAAGTGCTGGTGGGGGGAGTTCGCATCTTTAAATAGGAGGGTGGCAAAGGCCTCTCTGAGAGATGACACTTGGGCAGAGCCCTCAGGGAGGTGAAGCAATGTGCCTTGTGGATATTCAGGGGAACACTATTCCGGGCAGAGGGACAAGTGCAAATGTCCTGAGGTAGGAATGTGGCTGGGGTGTTTGAGGGACATAAAGTGGGCAAGTGTGGCTGGAGTGGAGTTGAGTGGGAGTGGGACCTGGAATGTTCTAGCCCAGGAGTGCCGTGATTGGTTGTAGATTTTAACAGGATCCGTCTGGCTGTGTGTGGAGAACAGACTATAGGCAGTGAGGTGGACACACGGAGGCCAATGAGATGACTGCCATAGACAGTGCCTGGACCAGGGTGGGGGCAGTGAAGGGGTGAGAAGGGAGATTCCGGATATTGTAGCATAAATGAATAACTTATTGAACAGAGGGAAGACAGGCACACGCCAAGTGCTCCAATGACTACTTCTCTGTAACAATTTACCCCCAAACTTAGCAGCGGAAATATATATATATATATATTTTTTATGCTCAGGGACTTGGGTTCAGGAATTCCGACGGGACACAACAGGAATGGCTGGTCTCTGCTTTATCACGTCTGAGGCCACAGCTGAAAAGACGCAAGAGCTGGGGACTTGAATCCCCAGCCTGGTGGCGGCTGCTGGCAGTCAGCTGGGGACTCGGGGGGCCCTTGCCATGCGGCCTGGGCTTCCTCACAGCATGGAGGCCTCAGGCTGGCGGCTGATTTCTTACGCAGCGGCTTAGGGGTCCAAAATTGAGCATCCCAGCAGCCAAGGGGAGCCACTTCATCTTTTCTGACGGAACCTCAGCTTTTCTGCTGTCCCCAGCATCAATCCCGCCATTCTACTGGTTACCAGTGATACACGTGCCTGGCCAGATTCATGGACGGGACACCAGGGATGCCCCACCTCCAGACGGAGGGGTGAGAAGATCGCACTGGAGATGAGCATGCGGGGTGTTATCTTGTGGCCCCTGGAAAACACAGGGGGCCCTGCCAAGTCACGGAGGCCTGGGCTCGGCCGTGGGTGAGAGCCTCTCCCCTGCACACGTCACCCCTTCTAGGAAGTGAAACTTGATCTGAGTCAGATTCTGCGTGTCTGTGTCTGCCAAGCTTTGGAGTTTGTGCCCAGGCCCATTTCAAAGATCCCTGAGCCTCAGGAAGCCCTGGGGTGACCAGAAGCCTCCCCCATGCCCACTCCTCTTTCTCGAATGACCCAAAGGGGTTAAATCAATGGGGCCCGTGCTGAGGCGGTTCTGAAGGGAGCAGAAGAGGCAGAAAGCAAGCTCGCCCTGGATGTGAAAGCACAGTGACACCCTCTCCTCCTCGCTGCAGAGAATGGAGGTGCCCCAGTTAAATCGGCATTGAAAACATTGATTTATTTTCACTTTTTAAAAAGTCCCGTCTTTTTAAGCAGAAAGGAAGCCACCTCATAAATGCAGAAACCCAAACAGAACTGGGTGACCTGATTTTGGGGAACTGGCCCTCACTTCCCCCAGACCTTTCCTCCTGCTGACGTGAGCAATGACCCTCCTCAGGGTTGGCCCTTTGGCCCCAGGAGCTCAGGGCCACCGTCTGCCGGGAAGCTGCCCGGTCCAGGAGGCTGCCGTCCCTGGTCTCGTTGGGTGGCCACTGGCTTGTCCTGGGGGGAGACTTCGACTGGGGGGTGACGGGCTGGGTTTGGGAGGAACGTTAACATAGCCTGGCTGGGCAGCAGAGCTGCAAACAGCTCCAACCTTCTAGAACTCAGCCTGAGACATGAAGCTTCTCGCAGAAGCAACCACTGCAGTTTGACAGGCAGCTCCCAGGAATTTTCTGGCGAGATGGGCAGCTTCCAGGGTCGGGGCTTCTGGTGTGAAGCCAACAGTCTGCTCTGCTCCCCGAAAGGGCGACATGACTGACCTTGACCCCAGCATCCCACATGTCAGGGTCTCGGAAATTCTGCTTGTCACCTGCACTCTTGTTTGTGCCAGATCCAGCTTTCTGTCCGCTCCCTTTCTTATTTCAGTAAATTTAGTTACAAAGGCAGTTTTCTCCCTCCATGGGGAATAAGCACCCCTTGCCCTAAACCAGGGTCTTTCAACTTGGGCACTGCTGACCTCTGGGGCTGCGTCATTCTCTGCAGTTGTGTGCACTGTACGGTGTTTAGCAGCACCCTTGGCCTCTACCCGTTAGATGCAGGTAGCAACCACCCACAACGATGACAATAAAAATGTCTCCAGGGACTTCCCTGATGGTCCAGTGGTAAAGAATCCACCTTCCAATTCAGGGGACACGGGTCCAACCCTGGTCGGGGAACTAAGATCCCACATGCTGCGGGACAACTAAGCCTGCGCGTCACAACTACTGAGCCCTCGCGCCTCAAGTAGAGAGAAGCCCACGTGCCGCAAACTACAGAGCCCACACACCACAACTAGAGAGAAGCCTGTGTGCCGCAAGGAAGAGCCTGTGTGCTACAACGAAAGATCCCGCATGCCACAATGAAGATCGTGCATGCCGCAACTAAGACCCGACACAGCCAAAAAAAACCGAAGTCTCCAAATATTGCCTAATGTCCCCTGCGGGGGGGTGGGTACAAAATTGCCCCCAGGTGAGAACCCCTGCCATAAATGGATAGCAGCACAAAGAAACAAATGTAGTGACATTACGGTTAAATTCCTGCTTGCCAAGGGCACTGAACATTTTCTTGCAAGGGGAGCAGGCCTCTTTGAAGACCACAACAGAGGGGTTAATGGAATTCCTTCCTTGATGACTCAGAAGGCTCAAAAGAGAGCACGATGACGTTCAATGCCATTAATGGCCTGGGCATGGACTCCTAAGATGAGGACCACTGGGCCCTGCCCACTGGGAACCATGCCTCAATCCAGTCAGTGGGACTGGCTGGGCCGGAGGCCAGTGGACTGGCCCACCGCCTGGGCTCACAGGAATTCTAGATGCTGTTTGGTCACCTGTGGAGAGACACCTGTGTGCAGTGGCCTTTGTCTAAAGTGGGGACACAAACTCAAATGCCTGCAGAGCCCAGGCAAGAGAAGTGAGTGACATGGCCTGGATTTAGGGTCACAGGGAGGGGTGGGGACCGGACCACACCCGTGGGGATGCCATTTTCAGAGTAAAAACAGTCAATACATTTTAAACACTGAGCGGGCCAAACAAGGCTCCTCTGGAGCTTGGCTGGGGGCCCATTTGCAGCCCTTCGAAGGTACCTGATCTTTCCTGAGCACCTACTTTGTGCTAGGTGCTGTGTGGAATGCTGGGAAACAGCTGCGATCACCAGGCAGGCCAGGCCTCTGTCCTGAAGGAGCTGAGATTCTGGTGGGGGAGACACAGATTTAACAAATGAAGATGAATTTCAGATGATCTTAAGTGCTTTGAAGGGAGCTGTCAGGATGACAGGATAGAGTAAATCAGGGGAGACCTCTAGGAGGTGATGTCTGCGCCGACACCAGAAGGTGGGTGAGAAGCCAGTTGTGGGCGCAATGCTTTCTAAGCAAGGGGAAAAGCAAGTGCAAAGGCCCTGTGGTGGGAATGAGCTGGGTCGGTTTGAAGACCGTAATAAAGACCAGAATGGCAGCAGCAGGGAGCAGCTGTGGCAGCCTGGCCTACCTGAGGTTGGACGTCACTTGCCCCCTGCCCAGGCCTTCCAGGTAGGCCACACCTGCTGCCCTTCCCGGTGCTTAGGGGAAACGGGAATCAGATACAGTTCTTCCCACCTCTGTTCTTTGTTGTTTTGTCTTGGCCGCGGACAAAAGCTTCCCTGGCAGCAAGCTACGAAGTTATTTCTGCAAAGGGCTTTTGGCCAAAGGCAATAAAGTCGGACCGTGACAGAGTCATTATTCACGCCTAATTGCAGGCTGGTTCTTGGCTTCAACGGGCCCGGCCAGGGCTGGCGATGCCGGTCACTGCCCCTCCCACCTGTTAACCCCGCACGTTCTCAGCACTGTTTACCCCCACAGAACCCACATTTAGGTTTCCAGAGACTGCAGTCTCCTTCGAGAAGAACATAAAATGGATGAAAGGCTATTTTAGCTGCTCGGTATTAATAATCCAATTATTTCTTCCCTTTCACCCAACCTGCAGCCATGGGCACCGTGCTCACCCATCAGGCCCCTGCTATTAGGAGATGCGCGTCTCATTAGCTCACCTTGGAAATGGCCTGACGCTTGGCAATTATTTGATAAGACTGTACTCACAGGCAGGGGAGGGAGTCTGAAGCAACTTTTACCAAATAACCCACTAAATTTAGAGATGGGAGTCAGAGAGAATCTCGAATGACAGGTCTGTTTCCAACCCTGGACTGCTGTGCTGTCTAATTAGCAGCTGGAAATAGACCGTCACGTGGGAGGACAGCCTGGGTCACAGGTGTTCTCTGAGCTGGGATCAGTTTCTCTGGGGGACTCACTGGGTGTCACCAGGTGTTACTGTGTGTCCAGGTGCCCAGTGGCTGGAAGAAAGGGAGTGGGGGCCGGGCTGCCCGTGTTCATGGTGGGGCGGGGCCTGGGGGTGGCAGGAGCCCACCCACTGCGCAGGCCGGGCCCTTATTACTGTGCACGCTCTCCCTTCCGGGGCCAGCTCCAATCAGCCCCACCTTCGGGGTGCGGATGCTGAGTGTAGCCAGGATTCTGGGAGCTGGCTTTGGCCCATAAAATGAGGGGGGGCTCCCAAACCCTCAGCAGTGCCTGAACTGCGGGGCCCCTGCCCGGGAAGAGCTGCCACACAGATTGGGCATTCTACTTATACCAGACTTAAAAAAAATTCATCTATCCATCCATCCATCCTCCATTCATTCATTCAAAAATGTTAACTGCTCATCCTGGGGCAGAGCCACTTACTCAGGGGCTGTACAGAGGTTTTCTAACTATTTTTGTCTGTCCAGCATCTGGTCCCCTTCTCTTGACAACAGTACCCCAATTTCCTCTTGAGGATTCTCTCTCCCCTGCCAAGATGCCCCACCCTCTCCTGCCATGTGACCAAAGGGTGATCCTATGACAAAAGTTGGCAAATCAGACTCTCTCACTGGGCCCCTGACATTCAAATAGAATGTCAAGAGCAGGAAAAAAAAAAGCAGGGGTGCATTTATCTCATTGGAACCCCTCCTTCAGGAGGCTGCCAGTCACTCCTGCTCCTAGGCCCCTAGAACTTCTGAAGCTAAAGCCTTAAGAAGGCCTGGCAGCTTTTACTTGTGCGCTCTTAGAAGTCAGGCTACCCCGAGACCGCCATACTGTGAGGAAGTACAAGCAGCCATGGGAAAAGGCCACGTGGAGGAGGATGCAGCCATTCAGCTGATGGCCCCAAAGGAGCTCCCGCCTCTTGATCAACACTAGCTACCAGCCGTCCGGGTGGAGCCATTTTGGACCTTCCAGCTGACATCATCTGAAGCAGGAGAACCACCTGGCAACTCACAAACTCATCCGAAGTAAATAATCATTGCTTTCAGCCACTGAGCTGGGGACACACAGCTAAAGAATCCGCAATGACACTGATTAGAGCCTGTTCCTCCAACGGGAAGGTCTCAGATGACCTATGATGAGTCAATATTTTTGGTTTCCTGGGGCCAAGCAGATGAACACTTAGAGGAGAACATCATTCATTCATTCATTCAATCACTGTTTTGAACAGCGGTAAGCTGGCACAAAGATGAACAAGCTTAAGGAGCTCCTATTCTGGTGGGGGGATCACACACTGCCTCAGTTTCCTCAGGTATGAAATGGAGACGATAACAGGTCCTGATTAAGAGGACTGTCATGACGATTAAATGCTTGGCAACAAGTACCCATTAGATACTAGATTTTGTTATTATTATAATAAATTGAAGTTCCAACGCATTGTCCCTAGAAGGGTGGCCATCTGGTATGAACAAAGTGTTACAGCAAAGGAAAAACTCAAATGCCCACATGGGCCAGGCAGGTAACGTAACCAAGTATAAGAAAAACTTGAAACCCACACGCCTCCTTCTTTCCATCTCTCACTTTACCACTTTTGATAGAGGCATTCGAACACAGAAATACTGATCCATGAGAGAGGAGCAGCAGGGCAAGTGCAATGATAAATGGCAAATGAACTTGGTTGTACCCTCAGACAATAGGGAATGGGGGTGAGGAGGACTGTGGCAAAGTGGAAAATATACCATCAGTGGGGACAGGAGCCCAGTGCCGCCACATATAGCCCACGTCTATTTTTCAGAAGCTGGAAACTCTCATTTTAAAAATGTGAAGTCTCACAGTTGTTAAAAATCTGCCAACTTCAAAAAATGTTAAAAATAGTGTGTAAGTCAGGGGCTTCCCTGGTGGCGCAGCGGTTGAGAGTCTGCCTGCCGATGCAGGGGACGTGGGTTCGTGCCCCGGTCCGGGAAGATCCCACATGCCACAGGGCAGCTGGGCCCGTGAGCCATGGCTGCTGAGCTTGCATGTCCGGAGCCTGTGGTCTGCAACGGGAGAGGCCACAACAGTGAGAGGCCCGCGTACCGAAAAAAAAAAAAAATAGTGTGTAAGTCAAACAAAACATTTCTGTGAGCGGAATATGGGCACTGGTCAGCCAGCCTGTGATGTCCTATTCCTAAAGGATGGCAGAGCAAGGAGACCTCTCACTTTGTTCATCTGTAAAACGGGGATTAGAATATCCCTGTGCTATAGACTGAATGTTTGCATCCTCCCCAAATCCCTATGTTGAAACCTAATCCTCAATATCATGGTATCTGAAGTTGTGACCTTTGGAAGGTGATTAGATCACGAGGGTGGAGCCCTCAGGAATGGGATTAGTGCCCTAATAAAAGACCCCAGAGAGTTCCCTTGCCCCTTCTGCCATATGAGGACACAGAGAGAAGATGGTGCCGTCTATGAACCAGGAAGCAGGCCCTCACCAGACACTGAAACTGTTGGCACCTTGACCTTGGACTTCACAGCCTCCAGAACTGTGAGAAATAAATTTCTGTTGTTCATAAGCCACCCAGTCTCTGGTTTTCTAGTACAGCAGCCAGAATGGACTAAGACACCCTGAGCAAGCACTTAGACCACCACCTGGCATGCAGAACTTTCTCAGTTGTGTGTGGGTCCCGGAAAGGAGGTGAGAGAGGTAGGTCTCCTGCACGGTGATAGCTTCCTCCAGGAGGGGACAACTTGGGGAAAGCGGGGGTAGTTGTCATTCCCAGGGCCCAGGGCAGAAATCTTCGATCTAAGAGCCCTCATTACAAGGTCATGTCACAGATCCCTCATTAGAATGTCATGCCACTGATCTCACGGATTAACTTATGTATCTCAGGTGGTCTGAGACTGGTCAGAAGCAGAACATTCCACCAGCGCTTCTGCAGGGCCTGATGTCCCTGCTGTGGTATGAGGGAGGTATCTGCCGCTGTGAAAAGGATGTTAGCACAAAGCCTGGCTCCTCCACTGGGCTGGGTACCGGGAGGGGACAGGGACTGGTGACTAGGTGAGAGCAACCCCCTCCACTCTCACCTGTGCTTTTGGCAGATGACAAACAGGTTTCGACTCCCTTGCCTTGAGCAAGGACCCCAAACACTAGATTCAGATCCACCAGCACATCTCCAAGCCTCCTGCCTTGATTCTTTCTTCCCCAAAATATTTCCTGAGCACTCAGAGTGCCAGGCCTTGTTCTAGGTGCCGGGATACAAACAAGGTCCCCACAACCATGGGGTGTACTTTTTAGCAAGAGGACAAAGAAGCAAGTAAGTAAATCCAGGTAATTCCAGAGAGTGAAAAGTGCTATAAACATAAACCGAGGAGGCGTTCTTGACATTCTGAGGAGGTGACATTTGAGCTGAGACCTGAAGCATCCAGAGGGGCCCGACCTGTGATGCTCTGGAGGAAGAGCGGTCCAGGCAGTGGGAACAGCAAGAGCAAAGGCCCTGAGGTCGGAACAAGCACTGATGCAGCCAAGGAACAGAGAGGAGGCCAGCGTGACTGGGTGTAGCATGCTGAGTGGAGTGAGACGGAGGTGGAGGCCAGGCGGTGCAGGGCAAGGTAGACTTCATTACGGGTGTAGCGGGCCCCTGGAGGGAGGGTTTTATTCGAGGAGCTGCTAGCTCCTACAAGCCCTTTTGGGATTTTGCAGAAATGCACCCTTTCTAGCACTTACTCTCCTGCTTCAGCAGCCCTCAGCCTCAGTTGTACATTGGAATCATCTGGGAGCTGTAAAACAGCCTGATGTCTGCCCCTCCCCTCCACCCAGGGGTGCTGATTTAATTGGTCTGGGTATGGCCTGGGCACTGGAACTTAAGAGCTCCCCTGGAGATTCTGTTGGGAACCCCGGCTCCACTCACAAGCATCTCCCTGTGCACACAGTGAGGAGCCCCATCCTGGGCTCCTAGGACACACTCAGGGCCCTGTCCTATAGGTCCTTCCCCTACAGGTCAGCTCCTTTCCTGAGATGGACTCACTGAGGCCTAAAAGAGGAGGTGGGCGGGGCAGGGTTAGGGGTGGACATGACGTAGCTCATCAGCTCAGGAAGCCACAGAGTCAATCTCTAAGCCCAGTTATGCCTTCAGCCTGCTCCTGTCCCTCTGAGCTGGACGTTCCTCATCAGCAGGAAGGAAACCAATGGCTTTTCTTATGAACGGAGTGGCTGAAAAGACCATACAGGATGCTAGGCGTAAAAGCACTTCAAGAGTTAAAAAGAACTGACGCAGCCACTATAGAAAACAGTGTGGAGGTTCCTCAAAAAATTAAAAATAGAACTACCACATGAGGGACTTCCCTGGTGGCGCAGTGGTTAAGATTCCGCCTGCCAATGCAGGGGACACAGGTTTGAGCCCTGGTCTGGGAAGATCCCACGTGCCACGGAGCAACTAAGCCCATATGCCACACATACTGAGCCTGCACTCTAGAGCCCGCTAGCCGCAACTACTGAGCCCATGCGCTGTAGCTACTGAAGCCCACGCGCCTAGAGCCCGTGCTCTGCAACAAGAGAAGCCACCGCGATGAGAAGCCCGCGCACCGCAACGAAGAGTAGCCCCTGCTCGCCTCAACTAGAGAAAGCTGGTGCAGCAATGAAGACCCAACGCAGCCAAAAAAACAAAACAAAAAAACCAAAAAACTACCACATGATCCAGCAATTCCACTTCTGGGTATTTATCCCAAGGAAATCAAATCACTTGAAAAGCTATCTGCACTGACCCCCCTGCCATGTTCACTGAAGCAATACTTACAGTAGCCAAAATATGGAAACAATCTAAGTGTCCACTGAGGGATGAACGGGTAAAGATAATGCGGTATATGTCTATAATGGATTACTCAGCCATACAAAAGGAGGAACTCTTTCCATTTGCGACAACACAGATGGACCTTAAGGGCATTATGCTAAGTGAAATAAATCAGAGAAAGACTAATACTGCATGATCTAAATCTAAAAACAAAAAACAAACCCATAATTGAACTCATAGCTACAGAGAACACATTGGTGGTTGCCAAAGGTGGGGGGTGGGGGATGAGCGAAATGGGTGGAGGTGGTCAAAGATATAAACTTCCAGATATAAAATAAATAAGTCTTGGGGATGTAATGTACAGCATGGTGACTACAGTTAACAACACTGTACTATATATTTGAAAGCTGCTAAGAGAATAGATCTTAAAAGTTCTCATCACAAGGAAAAACTGCACCTATGCGTGGCAATGGGTGTTTAACTACACTTACTGGGTAACCATTCTGCAATGTGTACATGTATCAGATCATTACGTTGTAATCATTATGTCGTATATCTAAAATGTATACAATGTTACATGCCAATTATATCTCAATTTAAAAAAGCTAAAAAGTATCTACAAATATAAGCAATAATAACTATGACGGCAATAACATCTACGTTTTGAGGCAATTTCCATGTACCCACACACTGTTCCAGTGTTTCACAGTAACTCTAGGAGGAGTCTACTGGGATTGCCCCCATTGTACAGAAGAGGGCTCTCAGGCTCAGAGAGGTCAAGTGACTTGCCCAGCTCCACCCAGCTTCTGCATGGCCAAGCTGGGATCTGAACCAGGAAGTCTGGTTCTGGAGTCTACGCCCTTAACCATTATGACACATGGATTCTCAGGGCGTTATGTTCAATCATCTGTACCAGCTTCATCTCCTGCCCAGGTGGAAACCACTGATACCCAGATTAACCCGAGAACTCATCACCCCATTCACTGGAGAGCCTGGTCCACGCCAACCACATGCGTTTATTTCACTGGCTGGACTGGGACATTTTAGGAACATGTCAACAGGAAGGGTGAGGGGCAGAAAGAGGGGCTTGGGGACAAATCTGAGGCAGAAACTGTGGGTGCCTCCCCTTCCGGTCATTCCCTGGTCTACAGGACCCCAGTTTTTTCAGGGGGTGGATCTTCCCCCACCCTGGCAACAAACCAGCATTAGTCTAAGCCAGTGGCTCTCAAGGGGGTGAAATCATTCCCCAAAGAGGCGTTTCTCTGGAATTTGTGAGGTTTTGGTTGTCACATGACTGGGGGATGCTTGTGGTGTCTAGTGGGGTTGCAGGGATGGTGGATAATGCAATGCTCCACGCAGTGAAGAATCGCCCCATTTCCAGCATGACTTTTGGACATCCCACCAGACACTCATGTAGGTGAAAAAGCTTTTACATTGCCTGACCTTAGACATGAACTCCGCTTCACACATAAACGCCAAAGATGTATTTGTGTGGTTCTACCCTATGCTGAATTTTCCAGGAATGCAACCGCTAAGTAAACTGAGGGAAGACTGTAGTTTGTTTCCTTTGGAAAATTTGGTAAATTGTTCTGCTTTGGAAAATCGTATTACTTACGGCCATAGCACTTGTGGTCTTCAAGTTGCCAAACCCAAACATCTGTATCCCACTGCATCTGTAGCTGTCAGATTTATGTGATTCTATACTAGTGTGAGCATCTGACTGCTTCATTACACCTTCTAATGTAGTTGTGTCTAAGTGTTCATAGGCTGCAATATATATGCTTAATTAGAAATCACTTTCCTTTTTAGCTTTTCTTTAAATTACAGTGAGGGTACTTTATTGATTAAAATATATGTGTAGACGGGTTATATTATCTATGAATTTACTTCAGGTAAACTTGGCAAAATCTGTTCGTTATAAGAAGAAGGTGTTTGACCTGCTAATTTGGGGAACAACTAAGCTAAACCGAACATAAAAACCCTATTTCCCTTTGTCAGTGTTTGGCTTAGAGGCTAGTACAAAACCCAACCCCAGGGCAATGAAGCTAAACCTAAGTCTGCTGGGGTGGGAGTGTTCTTGGAAGGATTTTGCTCTCTAATTAAAAGAGAGATCGCAAGGAATCCTGCTCTTTATTCCCATTTTGTAGGGGGATGTGATGTCTGGAGCTGTGGCAGCCATCTTGAGATCATGAAGCAACAAAGACCATGAAGCTGAGGACAGAGGAACAGGCTAGGAACATCCTGGGTCCTTGAGGACATTATTTTTTAGCAACAAATTGGCCCTTGGGCCCCCCCACTTTGGATTCTCATTATGTGAGAATTAAGTGTTGCTACTGCACAAGCCACTCTCAGCCAGGAATTCTATTACTTGCAGTGAACACATCTTGATTCACACTCAAGTGATTAGGACTCCAAACCACTAAGACTCTAGTAGGCTCTCCTCCTCTCTGAAATATCAAGGTAAGTGGCCTGCAATCAGAAGTCTGTGGACAGTGCCCGTCTCTAGAACAGGCCAGAAATGCTGCTTTTGGATGATGTGATTTTCACCAGAGCATGAACATCTCCTGGACTTTTGTGGCTAAAAACACTCCCCTGTTCTGGCTGCTGAGGTGGGTCAAGTCACCCGCTGGGACCCTGGTCTCCAGCCAATAAGAAAGGCTGTTGGCAGCATTCTTCTCCTAACACATCTGGCTTCCACCTGGCCAAACACATCTCGGGTACTGTTCATGGTCTCCGGGGACAGCCCTATCCATCAACTCACACACACAAGCCCTGCTCATAACGACTCTGAGTTTGGGATAGAACTTATCCAAGTTTCAATCAAGGCCCAGGTGTATAAAGCAGTGGATACAGGCCTTTCGTAAGACGAAGCTACACGTCAGAGGCCAGGGCCACCGGGCAGCATGTGTTTTGGAATCATATTAAGAGACCGTGGAAAATTCAAAACAGTGGCAGATACTGGTTAGAGAGAATTCCACGAAGTCTGGGTCTGGGCTGGAGGAGAAGCTCTGAAGACCATGTGACCAGCTGTTCTACCAAGGAGGCACTGTGCTGCCTGTAAGGCCCAGGATCCCATTTGAACTTCAGCAGTTTCCCGAGGGCATCTGCTGCAGAGTGATGACTATTTAGCTCTGTCTGCTAATCACTGAGCAATGAGTAGATGGACAAGGTGGGGTGAAGGGGCTCAGCCTGGGCCTTTGGGAATTTCTCAGGAGGATCATAAAGAGGTGAGCGTGTGGGATGTCTAAAAATATTCATTCAATTGATGCATGACAGGCACTGGAGTGGGGGACGAGGGAGGAAATCCCATCAGGGAACAAAATACATTCTCCCTAGATGACTGTGTCCAGCCCCAGGGCTTAAAATAACATGGATGTACCGATGACTCTCAAATTTCACTTGCCAGTACCAACCAGCTCCAGACTTGTGTATCCAGCACCCAGTGAGCCTTCCGCCACCCAGGTCGAGTGTCATCTCAAACCCAACATTTCCACAACTACATTCTGGATTATCCTCGCTCCTCCAAACCTTCTCTCCTCGTCTTCCCTACTTAGGAATCACCATACTCCAAGCTGCCCAGTCATCTTTGACTCCTCGGCCTTAGAGATATATGGGGCTGAGTCAGTCTCTGTTGTGGGGTTGTCCTGCACATTGTAGGGTGTTTAACAGCATCCCTGGCCTCCACCCACTAGATACCAGTAGCATCTCCTCCCTAGTTGTGACAACCAAAAACACCTCCCGACATTGCTAAATGTCTCCTGGGGGGCAAAGTTGTCCTTGGTTGAAAACTACAGCTCTTCCCTCACTTTGAGTATCCAATCTACCAGAAAGTTCCACAGGCTTTGCCCCCCAAATATATCTCCAATCCACCCATTTCACTCCATCTCCATTCCTACCACCAAAATCCTGGCCCATATCAGCTCACCATCCTCATGTCTCTGCTTCCACCTGCAAAGCATCCCTCTCATGGTAGCCACTGACATCTTTTTAAAACACCAATCCTGTCATTCCCTGACTTAAAACTCTCCAGTGGTTTTCCATTTCATTTGAAATAAAATCTAAATTTCTCACCTTGGCCCCCATTTCTCACCACTGACCTCAACCCCCACCCCCACCCCACCCCGCCGCTTACTCACTACCCTTCACCCCACTGGACTTCTATTTGTGTTTTAAACAGGTGTCTTGAACAGGCCACTCCTCTCCACCTCCAGGCCTTTGCACTGGCTGCTCCTTCTACCTGGAATGCTCTTCCTCTACATCTTCCCCAGGTTGGCTCATCTCAAAATTTAGGTCAAAACTCAAAAGTCACATCCTCAGAGGGGCCTCCCTTGACCACCTGCCAAAAGTTGCCCTCCCCCACTCCCCATAATTTCCCATCACGTCACTATCTTATTTCCACCGTACAGCCTGGCACTTTCTGAAAGAGCCTCGGACTCGTTTGCTTGTGTATTATCTGCTTTCTCACCCTCTGGAATGTAATTCCATGAGAGTAGGGTTCTCTCTTGTTCATCCTAACGCCTAACACAGTGCCTGTCACACAATAGCTGCTCAATAAACACGTGTGCACTGACAAATAAGAGGAATGACCTCTTCATCTGTACTGCAGTTTCCAGAACACCTTTATATGCCTGATCTCATTTAGAGCATTTCCTCTGCCTTCTGGCTGCCCCTGCATCAGACAGGAGTACAAGATATGCACACTTGATGGGCCCTCTTTCCACCTCTTTGCTGATGCGGAACACACACACACGCACACACACACAGGGCACTCTGGTTCCCTTCCGGCAGCCAGGGCCCTCCCTGGGAGTTTGATTCAGCAGGGTCTGGAATTTGAGCTTTTTAACAAATACCTCCAGACGACTCTCATGGTGGAAGGTTGGGCAAACACTGCCCCACCAGAAGTCACAGAATCGTAGAAGTCCCTCGCTGACTGTCTCAAGGACCTGTAGGGACGCGGGCCACTCTCTGCTGGAATGGGCTAAATGCCTTGAGCCGTCATGAGCCTTACTTCAAACCGTTGGAGCCTAGAAGACACTAGGGTCTGTAGCCCATCCAGGAGGAAGAGTTTCAGAAGAAGAGACCTTCAGCCCCTTACCCCTGAAGAATAAAGGTGCAGAATCTCTCGCGGGAAACGAGACAGGCTGGGACCCGGGACCCTTTGCTGCAGTGCCGCAGTTCTTGCACCTGCTCAAACGTCTCCTCGAGCAACAAAATACAAAGAAACTATAAGGGATTAAAAATAACTGTGCGCATGCACGATTGGGGCAAATTCTGGACAACAAGATACAAAGAGACCAAAAAGCTCAACTGCCACTTTTAAAGGGCCCGGAGCAAAAACAGGGCACTGCGCATGCCCCCTGCACACAACACCACCTAAGGGGGGGGCAGCCCACCTAAGCCACCGCTCCAGTCCGACCCCTGGACATACCCCTACCATCACCCCATATAAGGAATCAGCTCACACACCCTGAGGGAGGGAGCGAGCCAGCAAGGGAACCTGTACTTGTTCTTACCCCCCACCCCCGCAGCAGCAGGGGCCCCAATAAAGCCTTACCTGAAAAAAATAAATCACAGAATTCAGGCCAGGTAGCACCTGTCAGACACTAAGGCAGAAAAGTCCAGCCTCCAGCACTTGTTAACCTCAGTGGAGGGGCAGGGGAGGCTGTCCACTAAGCAGCTGTTTCTGCGGTACCCCCTCGACCAAACTGGAAGCAGGTCCATCTGGCCATCATGTGTCACATTCATGTCCCCCCTCATCATAGGCACTGGCGGTCTGCCTCCCCAGCAGCCAGGCTCCCTTTCCCTGGTGTCCTCTGGGGCCTTGGGGTCTTAGTTGGTTTGCCCCCAGCTCCAGGGCGGGCCCTGGGAGCCTGGCCTAAGCCCATGGTCATTGACTCATTTCCATGGCCAGTGGCTGACCTGGAGTGAGCACGTGACATAAAACAGTCTAATCAGAGGGACGGTTGGGGCTTGGGTGGGCATTACCAGAAAAGAGGCTTGTTCTTTCCTGGTGGGCTCAAACCAGAGAGAATGAGAGGACAGCTCTTGAGCTCAACTCCTTAATCATGAGAACAGCCAATGTTTCCCCAGGGCTTGCCTGTGTCAGACACCATGTTAAAGCCCTTGACACTGATGATCTCATTTTAGCCTTTCCTACCAGCCAGGAGAGAGGTGCTGTGATTATCGACATTTGCTGGTTGAGAACACTGAGGCAATAGAAAGGTTAAGTAACGTGCCGTGGATCACATAACTGGGCAGGTAGCCACGCAGCCTTGCTCTCCTGACCACGGTGCTAGAGGCTGCCCGCCTCTCAGAGCTGGAGAGAGAAACCAGCCCCGTGGAAGAAAGAGCAGAGATGGAGAGGAACAGATTTTCAGGCCAAAACGTGAGCCCTGACTCAGCTGCGCCTGAAGCTGTTACCTTAGCATTTTTTGGTCATGAAAGCCAGTAAGTCCCTTTCTCTTCTTAAATTGATTTGTGATTTTTTCCCCCTACTTTCTGTTGCTTACAAGAGAAAAGGTCCCGGTTACTTCCCAGTCCTTCTAGGAAAGTACCCCTAACTGATAATCCGCTTGCGACTTGCACACAGCTGCTGCCCAGTAAACACCAGCAGATGCGGGTGAGGACGGCTCTCGCTTCCCACCCGTTAACCCGCTGGGTCTGTAACCCTGACACCCACCTGCAGCCAGCCTAACGCCACTTCCCCTCTCCTCTCCGAGTGAGGCCTGGTTCCCTAGCAACCACCCCAGTTAGGCAAACACGCCATTTATCAGGATGCCAATTAATTATAATGATCTTAATGATCTTCCAATTAGGCAGCGCCTTGCATCTGGATCAGGGGCACTGCAGATTCCCCGCCAGGGCCCATCACAAGGAAGTGCGTGGAAGGTAGGCCAGGGTGAGGCCTCCCTCACCTGGAGGTCAGCACTGAGAGGGGGCCCTACCTTCCACATCCACTGGTCACACAGGGCCCAGGCCTGAAACAAAGGGCCCTGGACCCCCCCCCTCCCCCTCCCCCTCCCCTCCAGGGACAGGCCGATGCGACTCCATCACCAACCACAAGAGGGCCACACCTCTTGGAGAATTTTCACCCTCTTGCCATTGTGCCTTCAGTGGGCACGAACCCTCCCCTCAGATCTCATGGCTTTTGGCTGTCAGTCCGCGTGATACATCCCTTTGCATCCTGACTCAGGGAGTGTGTGTGCGTACTTGCAGGGAGAAGGGAACATGGCCAGGCAATCACATATTTTCCTCAAGGCATCCCTCACCCCCAAAACCAAAATACAAACCCCAGCCTCCCCCCAAACACTGGAGGTTTTTGGAGAGAAGTGGGACTACTGAGGGGCTTCTGCCTTTCAAAGTTTGATCGTCTAATTGTGTTTCTTTTTTTCCCCCCACTGCATATCTGTTTCTTCTACACTTGGAATAAAGGCCAAGGAGGGAAGAGAGTACAGTGGGTCAGAGTGGACCCCGGAGGCCCAGGGTCTCGCCAATCCCAGCTGTACCACTGACCAGCTGTTGGAAAGTCACGATCCTCTCAGTGCCTTAGTTTCCTCCTCCTTAACACGATGACAATCACAGGACCTACCTCCCAGGTGTTTTGAGTGAATGAAATGAGTTATCATGCCTAAGGATTTAGAACAGTGCTTGGCCCATGAAACACTACATAAGTGTTAACTATCATATCAAGTCTAGACTAAACCCTTTCTTTTAAATACAAAATGGTCAGAAATGATGATATTCTTCTGCAGGACAAGGCTTTCAGTCTCTTTCTGAGGGAAGGAAGTCTAAAAACAGATTGGATGGAGTTGGGCCAGATTCCCTGGCTGGCTAACTCAGGAGACCAGAAGCTGCCCCCTTGAGGCAGGTCCAAACAGATAAAGCGAACATATCCAGGGAAAGGAAGAGGGAAATATTATTCCCAAATCTAAAGGATCTTCAAGTGTGAGGGTGTGCGACCGCACACCAGCTAGGTCCTAGGGATGGCGGCTAAAGGGAGTTGTTGGGCAGGGGACACACACATGTACATATACCACACACAGTCTCACACACAGCCGCCTGGTCCTCCTCCAGGCGGAGGCGTTTTACAATTAACTCATCACTCAACCCTCAAGTTTGAAAACTTAACATGCTATTAAGGTTTCAGACAAAGCCATAAATTCAAATAAAAAAACCAAAAAATATACACAAAGCCCAAAGCCCAAACCCACACTGACTCTCAGCCATGCCGACATCATGCATTTATGTGCATAAACTTGGCCCAAGGAAGATCCTTCGTGAGCAAACGTCCAACTGCCATCAGCAAAGCCTGCCACCATCTCCCCTCGAGCTGCTTATGAGGACACTAAGTTACACACCCGGACAGGCTGTTGTGATGAGTTCTCTCCTCCACACGTGGGACAAGCACAGCTGGGAGAACCTCTCTCACCAGGTGAGTGGTCTTCAGGCTGTCCTCCCCACCCCCTTTCTACATGGAATGAATGCCTTTAATTTAATTAAAACCCTCCAGTGGCTCTGCAATGGGTAGTGGAGATGCAGCAATAGCAAATCTCCTTCACTATTAACTACAAGATGAGAGTAACTGTTCCTGCTCCGGGGAGAGACACTGGGTGTCCTCCAGGGAAAGCCCATCCTCCCTGCTTCTCTGGCCCCCAGAGAACCTGCCCAAGAGCAGCCTCCCTTCTCTGCCCCAAAGGAAGGGAGAGCGGCGCTGTGGGAAAGAGGCAGGGGACAGATGGAGGGGCACGCGGGAGGGTGTCCCGACATGCACAGATGTGCAAATACCCAGATTCAAATATAAGCTAAATGTAATGACTTGGTTAATTAAATATTGACTTTTAACTCAAAAAGTGATTAAAACAAGCTGCAGGAAAGGCTGTCCAGAGAGCAGAGGGGGCAGGGAATTGATTCAGAACTTTCAGGAAGGGCGAAGAGGAGAAGGAAAAAGGGGACTCTCAAAATGGATGTCTGGGCTTGTCCTACTGTGTGCAGGGGCCATGGTCTTCAGTCTCTACACGGGGAGTTGCGGACAGAGGTCACTGGGCAAAACTAGGATTTGCGGGTGTCACCTTACTGTTTCCCACCCTTAGACCGCATCTCTTTCCCTAGCTGCCCTCAAAGTGAACTGAAAGCTTGTGGTGCTCAGGAACTCGAGTCTGTTCATCGCTTTTCTCTGGATCATAACGCGGTGCCGGGCACCAGGAGGTGTTCCATAAAGGCTTGCAGAACGAATGAATGAACTACTATAAAGAATATTAAAAGAAAAAGTACAGTCCTAGAAACCGCTGCGGCTCCACTATCACACTTCCGAAATCCCCGGGCGGCTGGACGGGAGCATCTCTCTACAAGGAGATGAGAACTGGTTCCGACCCAGCCTAGGAGGAGATTTGTCTTTATAATCCCATTTGCCTTCAGTATGTGCGAGCTCCCTATCACTCTGAAGATCCGGTCCACTGCTTTCCCGTGTCCTGCCCGGACAAGCCCCACGTGGTCTGGCTTCTAGCCGGTCCGTTGGGTCTAAACTCAAAGGGGTCAAAGAGGCCAGCCCCCTGCGGCCGGCGAGCCCAGGAGCGCTGCCTCCAAGGTCTCCAAGGCTCCGCGAGGCGCGTCGGCGGGTCAGGGGCGCGGTGGAAAGTCCTCGCCCGCTCGCCCAACCCGCCAGAGGGGTCAAACGGGTCATCCTCCCGCGGCCCGCCGGCGCCGGAGCCACCCTGCAGCCCGCGCTCTGCGCTGGGGCCGGAGCCTAGCGGTGGGGACTGGCCCCAAGCTCACCTGGGAAGCAGTCGCGGCCGCGCGCGCCCCGGGGCCGACTCCGGCCGCGGGGAGCCCCCGCCCCGCCCACCTGGCCCCCGCGCCCCACTCACCAGCGCGCACGGCCCCGGCGGCCTCAGCGGGCGCTGGGCGACGCCGCCTCTACCGCAGCCCGGCCGGGCCGCGGGGCGCAGGGAGTCCGCGCCGCCGCTGCTGCTGCTGTTGCTGCCGCCGCCGCCGCCGCCGCTGCTGCATCCCCAGCGAGTGCTGCTGCCGCTCCTCCTCCCCTCCCTCCGCCTCCTCCCGCCTCTCCGCCCTCTGGCTCCGCCGCCGCCGCCGCCGCCGCCCCCCGGCCCCCGCCCCGGCGCGCCGCCCTCGCCAAAGTCCGGGTCCGCGCCTTGCCCGGGCGGCTCTCGCATCGCCGCAGCCTGGCCGCCGCGCCGCCCGAGCCTGCCCCTTGGCACCGTGCGGCCCGGCCCCCCGACCGCCTGCCTGCCGCCCAGCTCCGCGCGGGGGAGGCGAGCGCGCGCCGCGGAGGGGAGCGGCGGGCCGGCAGCCGCGGGGGACCCCGCCGCGGCGCCCTCCCGGTGCCCCAGCGCGCGCGAGCTCTTTACCTCTGGCTGGAAGGACGGGCGGCCCGGCCGGCCCGGCCCTGCTGTCCCCGGCGTCCGGCCCCGGCCCCGAAGTCTGGTCCCGGACGGCTCAACGGCGGAGAGCGGGGGTCCGGACAGCCCTCTGCCTCCTGATGCCTCGGGACCCCGCTGGCCGCGCTCCCGGCGCCGAGCGCGCACCCTCGCCGGGCCACAGACGCACACTCACCCGACACACACTTGCTCCAGCTCGCCCTCGGCGGAGAGTTGAAACAGCTGTGGGATTCGCCCAGGAGCTGGAAATGAGGGAGGGACGCGGGCCGGAGCCGTGCGTGTGAGGGTGTGTGTGTGTTGACACACACACACATGAGGGGGGCATCTCTAATAACTCAAATATTGCAATAAAGTCAGGAGGGCCATCGATCAGGTCCACTTGGCTGGAAGCGAAGAGAAAGAATCCTTGCCTCTTTTCCGCTTTCTTTTTCTCCTCCCTCTGAGCTGGAAGGAGCCAAGTGTTCCTCGGGACGTACGACGGTCCCGGCCGGGCGCTCTCCTCGTAATGACACGTTAATAAATGTTTTATCTGCTTTCACAAGGGCTCGCCCCGGCCTGCAAACACCCGACCGCCTTCGCTGAAAGCCCGGCGCTCGCCTCTAACCACACACGTTAGCTTTTGGAGACGCGGGCTCGAGCCGTGGCCCGCGGCTGGATCGAAGGGTGAACTGCCCACGCGCCCAGGAATCTCCCTGAGACATTAACTTGAGCTCACGTGAAAATAGCTGCCGTTGCCCAGAAATGGTTCGGGAATAGGAAAGAAAGGAGGAGAAAGTGGCTTCCTCCGAAAGGGGAGGAATTCGACTCAAGGTGGTGCTGTCTACCGCGCTTTCCACCGTCCCCAGCGTCGCAGAAGAGGCCAGAGGGGGACCTGGCTGATAGGGATGGGCAATGAGCCGGCAGAGAACCAACTAGTAGCTGCAGAAAGCACAGCTGAGCTGCTAAGGGGAAAAAGACTCAACTGTAGATAGGTATACTTGCAGGCAGTAGTAACTGAGGTAAACCTGGTAACACTCTTACGAGGTATTATTATACCAATATTACACAACTGTAAGTAGTGGACCCAGGATTTGAACCTAACACGTTTGGCTTCAGAGTTGTTTTAAAATCCCAGGCCATTGTTACTTTCCAACACAGCGTCTCTTTTCTCTGCCGCAGTCTTCTTCCATGCTAGCTGGGGTTGTCATATTTAGTAAATAAAAATACAGAAGGTCCATGAGGATATACTTATACTAAAAAATTCTTCATTGTTCATCAGAAATTCAAATTGAGTGTCCTGACTCCTTTATGGCGGGGGCTCTAGGCTCTCCCCGCCATAATCTCCCTTAGCTACCCCAGATCAATTTACAGTCTAAGTAAATCAGAAAAACCTGGAACTTGCTTTTCCAAATCAGCTTCTGGTGGCCACCTTTTGGGACCACTGAGGTTGCTGTTCCTCTGCCCTCTTTTTGCCTTGAATCAAAATGTGAGGCTTACCTCTTCACCATCAGCAATGAAAAATAGTGGGGACCCCTACCCTTTTGGCCTCATCTTTGCAGAAGGGACACATTTGCTGCAGAGCCTCTATTACCGTGCTATCCGGGAGAAGTATAAAGCTGGCTAAGTATGTAATTTTTTTCCGTTTTTTTTTTTTGTTTTGGTCGCACCCTGCGGCATGTGGGATCTTAGTTCCCCAACCAGGGATGGAACCCACGCCTCCTGCATTGGAAGGCAGAGTCTTAACCACTGGACCACCGGGGATGTCCTAGCTATGTATGTAATTTAACATTTTCTGGTAGCTGCCTTGGAAAAAGAAAAAGAAACAGGTGAAATTAACTTTAATAATAGTTTATTTAACCTAGTATATCCCAAATATTATCACTTCAACATATAATCAGTGTACACATTATTAATGAGATATCTGACATTCTTTTTTCTTACTAAGTCTTTGGAATCCAGTATGGATTTTACGCTTACAGCAGCTCTCAATTCAGACCAACCACATGGGGCTAGGGGACCCCATATTGGACAGTGCAGCTCTAGTAGGTTCTGTGGTCCACGGCTGAGTGTTTTTACCAGGTTACCTCCTGTAATCCTCTTCATCTTGCAAGAAAACTGATGCTCAGAAAGGTAAAAGGGTATTAATCACGGTCACAAAGTTGACAAACGGGATTTTGACCCACTTGAGGCTGTGCCTGGCTTTGGGACATGTTTTCCCTGGGGCAACAGTTTTCTAACTGGGACCTCAGAGCCCCATGGGGGTGTCTCAGCGGCCTGGGGTGGAGGAAGGAGGTGAGATCTGCCTTTTGCCTACTTGTTATGTTGGGTTCTGGAGAATATTGCAGAGGTAGAGGGGAATTCCACTGCAAACAAGTTCAGAAACACACTGCCTTCCTTCAGGCCTCGCATCCATGAGGCCTGGTCCAGGATCCCTGGTTGGGGAACTAAGATCCCACATGCTGCAGGATGTGGCCAAAACAAAAAAAGAAAGAAAGAAAGAAAGAAAAAGAAAGAAAAAGAAAACAAGTTACATACGTAGCCAGCTTTATACTTCTCCCGGATAGCACGGTAATAGAGGCTCTGCAGCAAATGTGTCCCTTCTGCAAAGATGAGGCCAAAAGGGTGGGGGGGGGTCCCACCACTTTTTGTTGGTGATGGTGAAGAAGTAAAGCCTCACATCTTGATGAATGGCTCTCCCTTCCCTAAATGGGCTGCGCCTGCAGTTTTCTTCTCCATCCTGTCTCCTCATCAGGGAACCCCAGTAGCGGAGGGGCAGCTCACCTTTGTGGGGCTATAGGTGGGGCTGAGATGGTGTCATTTGATTATCTGTTTTGGATATTTATTCTTTCCGCTGTTGCTGTTCATAGACCAAATGTTGTGATGTCTGTGACTTGCCCCTTGTCCTTTATTAGGAAGGAGATGGGTCTTGTTGTGTGAGTGCCTCTTCGTGTGTGTGTACACGTGCCCGTGTACGTGTGCAACCACGTACGTGTGTCCATTGTAGGCAGCTGCTCTAGATCTGGCTTCAGGTCAGGACTTAACTCGCCAGCTCAGACGCCCAGAGGTCTGCAAAGTGCCCTCTGGCCACGTTGTCCTATAATTCTCAGCAAACCCATGGTCCTTTCGGTCCGAGGCCTCGGCCTAAGTTTTCCAGGTTCCCTCCAGGCAGGTGGGGACTCCTGGCCCCATTTGGGAGCTCAGGGTCTGCCTGGGAGACACAAGGGGTCTCAGGGGCTCAGATGCCCCCCAGCCTGGGAAGTCACTCAGCCACGACTGGGTGGGGTCCTGGGTGCGGCCTCAGTATAAGTCTCAGGCCCTTCCACCTCCTGATTCTGCAGCCCCTGCTGGTCTCCACCCACACCGTCGGGGACGGCCTGTCTCAGCTCCGTGTCCCTCCTCACTCTGGTGGCACCTCTCGCTGTGATGACCCTGGTCCTGGTTGGGTAATCGGGCTTTTCAGGCTTCTCACACCACTCCCCACCTCCTTGTTGCTTTAACCTCGGGGTACCTTTCCCTTGACACCCACAAGTCCCCTTTCCTCCTCCCGTGTGTTCCCTTTGTGCAGAACCCCCGTCTGGTTCTATCGACCTGGCTCAGCCAGAATGCTCTTCTATTTCAGGGACTCCTATGCAACAATTAAAAAAAAAAAAATCATCCTGCTGTGTGTTTATCTCCATCAAGAGGCTGAAACTCAATCTGATTGTCCAAGTGCTTCTGGCTGCATTTGGGTTGGAGTAGATGGGATTTTATGAGACTGTAAAAATCGAGCTTTTAACTAGCTCGAACAAATTTGCGTGTCAAGGAGAAACGCTGAGAGTAGAAACAGGACTGCAGAGGGGAGGTTTGGAAATGCGAGTGAGCCTCCGAAGTGGGGCACAGGTGGCTTCAATAACCCACACGAGTTTGGCTGTAACTTGCTTCTACAAACCCAAAGAGGCGGCAGTCACCCCCGGGGGGTTGGGATCCAACTTCTCAGCTCCTCAGTGGGGACAGTTTTGCATGGGTTTTCAAATACGAATCCCAGCATCCTCCATAACATGGAGAATTTGCGGTTAATTCTGCTGAGTTTTCACTTAGACCCAAGCTGTCTTGTCTGTAGAACTGCAATTGCGTTAGAGAAACACTGTTTACATTTCTTGAGATATTGTGATAATGAAAAACAGCACCATCAACCTCCATTAAGTCAAAAGAACATTAATTGTATATTTCATGCTGGGCTGGCAGCTCACACAGACGTGCTTTACTTCAGCAAAACAGGGCTCATCTTTGCAATGAGGTACCCATTTCCCTCCTTAATTACACGTAATTGTATAGTCTAATTTATTCTAACGCCCGACGCCTAAAAGTGCACATTCATGAATCAAGGGTTAGATTGGGAGGTAGGAGAATTATAAACGGGTATAATTGCAGTCTCGGGGGGGGGGGACTGCTTATGAGTGATCTCAAAGAGCAATGATGTTTATTCTGAATTCTTGCTAATGAAAGACAGGCTGCCTCCAGTTAAGAACACAGGTAACAGTGATGATTTGTCTGGTTGGTTAACAATACACCAATAGTTCTCTTTTGGATAAATGATCAAGAAAGATTAAATAGGTGAATTTCATGTAATTTGTGATGGGATGAAACAGACACACAAACTGCGTTAGTCCTCCTGTAATTGTGTATTAAAATGAGTACTGCAGCCCCAGGCAGCACAGCTGCAGATCTCTGTGGACAAGGCAGAGCTTGTGCGTCTCTGGTGGACCATGGTTTTCTAAAGGGGAAAAGCTGGGTCCATTTGACCATAAGTGCAATTCAATTTAGTCTCTCTCTGTGACAGCACCCCTCCTTTTTACAATTGCTTTCTAGAAAAATCACTTTTGAACTTTGGTTGTAATTAGTCAATTTATCAATTATGATTAATGCTGGTGGCTGATTTAGGAAAAGTGAAATAATGACTTAGCCCTGCCCCAGGGCTGAAGTTCTTACTAACCTGGTCTCTGCCCCCACTGGCTGGCGACTCCTTAGCTGATCACCTCGGGGCTCAGTTTCCTCATTTTAAGAATGAGAATAATATTGAGGACATTGCAGGTTTTCATGTGGTCTAAGTGAGATTAATGAAGGTAAGCGTGCGCACGATGCCTGGCTGGGAGTGTTCGTTGAATCGGAATCGGAAATGTGGGACACGGGTTCGAGCCCTGGCCCGGGAAGATCCCACATGCTGCAGAGCAACTAAGCCCGTGCGCCACAGCTACTGAGCCCGCGTGCCACGACTACTGAAGCCCGTGCACCTAGAGTCCACGCTCTGCAGCAAGAGAAGCCACCGCAATGAGAAGCCCGTGCACCGCAATGAAGAGTAGCCCCCACTCACCACAACTAGAGAAAACCCACGCACAGCAACAAAGACCCAACATAGACAAAAGTCAATAAATAAATAAACTTATTAAAAAAAAAATCAGAAATGTGCTACCATGGGCCTGTAGAGAGATTCCTCCATCGTCTGCAAATCCAAGACAGCTGCTGTGATGCCAAAGCAAACCAGCTCATGCCACTCCCAGGCTTAAAATCCCTTCTGCTTAGATGAAAATCCAAATTCCTGAGCAGGACCACAAGATCTACATGGTCCCAACTCTGGCCACCTACCACCATCTTTCTCTGCTCACTTACTTCTCTCTTTATTATGAAAATTTCAAATGAGAAATGGAAAGAATAGTACAGTGGATATGCTATACCCGCCACCTGGAATCAACAGGTGTTAATAGTTTGCCATGTACCCTGATATGTTGCTGAATGATTTTGAGAGGAAGTTGAGGACATCGTGGCAAATCACCGCTCAGGACTTAGGCATCTCCTAAGAATAAACTGTTCTTTCAGATGACCTCCCCACCATTATCACACCTAAGGAAATGGACAGTAATTCCATAATCACTCCCCGGCTTGCTCACATTAATGGAGCCCCAAGGGTTTCTTTCTCTTTGTTCCTTAAACCTTTGCCTACCTCAGGGCCTTTGCACTTGCTGTGCCTTCTGCCTGGAATACTCTTTCCCCAGATTTTTCTCTATCATCTCCTTGTCATCATTCAGATCTCAGCTTAAATGTCACCTCCCTGAGAGTTGTCTCCTGTTTCACCTAAAGGTGTTCCCTGATCTCCCTCACTCTCCATCTTCCCTCCCTATTTTATTGTCTTCCTATAGCATGCCACTGTCTGAAATTCTGTATTTATTTTATGTCTGTGACCATGGTCTATTTCCTGCTCCCCACATCCACCCTACACTAGCTGCGGGAGAGCGGGAGCTGTGTCTGGTTTGCTCACTGTCGTAGCTCCAGTGCCTAGAACAGCGTCTAGCGCACAGTCGCTATTCAGTAGATATTTGTTAAGTGAAGGAGTGAATATCCCTGTGTGTGATGTTTTCAAACAGAAGTCGTAAATGGAAGCGTTGGGATACCAGTGTCTAGAGGCAAATCCGTAGGGGTTCAATCACAGTGCCCCCACTCACCAGCTCTGTGTTACTCTGGGCCTCTGTCCCCCCCCTTTTTTTTTTTTTTTTTTACGGTACGCGGGCCTCTCACTGCCGCGGCCTCTCCCATTGCGGAGCACAGGCTCCGGATGCGCAGGCTCAGCGGCCATGGCTCACGGGCCCAGCCGCTCCGCGGCATGTGGGATCTTCCCAGACCAGGACACGAACCCGCGTCCCCTGCATTGGCAGGCAGACCCTCAACCACCGCGCCAGCAGGGAAGCCCTCTGTCCCTTTTTAAACTCCTCTGCCAAACGGGGATGATGACGATCATCTCTGCTTCCTAGGGTTGTTGTGAGTTATTAATGAGTTTATCTATAAAGTGCTTAGAACAGTGCCCAGCACGTAACAGCCAACCTTCCTTGTGCACTTATAAGAGGCCCATGATTTTAAGCTCCATTGGCCACGCACAGGCTCACATAGAACCGGTCTCCAAACAGAAAGCCCTGGGGAAAACTTCCTGGGAGGGCCGATGCACCATGGGCCACATGCTGCCCTGTGAGAGACCAGCCAGGTCAACATTTGGCCTGAAAAAAGGCCCTGATTGTTTATAGTGGGCATCTGGGCTGATGGTCCCGGCCCGTGGTTAAATATTTTGACTCTCACCCCTGAGACCAGCCCTCGGAGGCTCACACGGGATGGGGGCATGGGAACCTGGGGAGGAGGGGACAAAAGGAGACCCATCTCCCTGCTGGAGGAGAGTGAACCCAGTGGCCTAGGCTCTGACTCCGTGGGTCCCCCCCACCAGCTCCCCCAGGGTAGGTAGACTCTGTCATGAACCTTATCACTGGCCTGTACATTTTTAAAAAAGGATATTCAGTGCTGGATGTCAAATATGCAGGGGAACATAGGTAAATACATGTTTTTCAGCTAAAGTTGCAATAACAAATGAGTTAGGGAATCAGGAAAAGACATGGGTATTTTTTTAAAAAAAACAAACTTTACAGAGGTATAATTCACATACCATAAAATGCGTCCATTTTGAGGGTACCACTAAATGGTTTTTAAATCTCCAGGGTTGTGCAACCATAACCCAGTTCTAGAATTTTCTCATCACCTCTCATAATAAGATCCCTTATGGGCATGGGTCATCTTAAAGCCCTCCAGGTGATTCTAACCTGCAGCCAGGCTGAGAGCCCTGCTCGGGGGTGGGGTCTTGGGAACCAGAGGAGGGCGGCATAAGGTGGCCCAGAGAGTGCTGGGCACCTGGTTGACACTGAAATAATGAATGTACTTAATTTAAAAGAATGTAAATGAATAGGTATACGTATAACAGAATCACTTTGCTGTACACCTAAAACTAACACAACATTGTAACTCAACGAGACTCCAATATAAAATAAAAATTTTAAAAAATGAATGTAAATGAACACCCACAGGAGCAGTTTTGGTTGTGGGGAGGCTGGGGTGTAAGGGGAGAGGGATGGAGGCTGGGCCGCTGAGACGGTTTGGTGGAAGCCTAGACCTTGGTCTAGAAAGGTCCATCTGGGCTGCAGGTAGTGCTGGCAGTGGGGAGTGGAGTGGGGGCTCCTCCACATTTCCACCTGGAAGGAGAGGCCTGTGCCCACTCCCCAGTCCACACATCGTACCTCCCCTGGAAGTCAGGAGGGGGGAATGGTGGCTGGGAACGGGGGTGGGTGTGGAGGAGCCTGCAGGACCCCCTGCTTGGCCCAGAGCCAGGCCCACCGGGGTCACTGTTGCAGGGGTGGGGGTGAAGCACTATCCTCGGGGACACACGGGGCAAAAACAGAGGAGAGGAAAGGACCCAGGGGTCCTGCTCTTTCCATCTTGGTGCAGCTCCCTGGGCCCGGGAGGACTCTGCAGAGCAGCTGGACCAGCTCCATCCTGCTCAGTGTCTGGGACCCCCAAAGTGTCCCCTTACCTTCGTTCCATCAGGACCTTGCCTGCCGCTCTGCCCCGAGGGGTGCCTCTCTCTAGTCACAGCGCCGTCCCCTGCCCCGGCCAGGCAGAATTTCTGCCTCTTGGCGCTCAAGTTTATTGACACCCTGTGCTTGCTGCTGGTGACTCATCTGTTTGTGCTGATATCCAGTCGTCTGAGGCTCTGGCAAGCGCTAGCGCCCACCAGGGCTGGGCTGCTGACCAAGACTGCACGCAGAGGCCTCTGCGAAGAGCTGGTTTATCCTCCGTCTTCTTCACCTTGGAGGGAGGACTTCGGAGTATAACACCTGCCACTTAGAGAACACTGTCTGGGCTCGGCTGCAAACAATAGACCCACTTTGGCCAGTTAAAGCAAGAGAGGGATTTGTTGAAAGATATTAAGTGTTCCCAAATCCTCGTGTAGGTTGAGGGGAGTGTCAGAATGCAGTCTGCAAGCTAGGCAGCAGGAAGAGACTTCAACCACACCATGGGAGCTGCTTTGGTAACACACCAAGGCTGCCGTGTCTGTCCTGATGAAATTGGGCCCAGACATGGAAGTCCCAGCCACTGCTGAGGCCCCAGAAAGACTGATAGCCTTGCCACGGTATTTTCTAGAAGCTCAGATCCCTTGGGCACAGCGGCCACCCCACAACGCTCCATTCTGAATTTTTGTCTCCCACGGGTGTGTCTGATTGGTAGAGTGTGGGCCACGTGACCGTATCCAAGCCACAAAGAGGTGCGGGAATTGGAGTTTCTGCCGTTGGCTTGGGAAGGCAGGACTCATTTGTGGGATGTTAGCAAAATGGAGAGAGGGAATTGGATGGCCAAAAAAGACAAACACCTGCTCCACCTGTAGCATGCCAGCAGGTGGGCTGAGCACTCAATGCCTCTCATTTAATCCTCCTCCTTATAGTTAGGGAACCAAGGATCAGAGAGGGGAAGTGACTTGTCCAAAGTCTCAGGGAGCTCAGACTCCAGAACCTTTACCAAACTTCCAAAGGCAGGATTAGATGGAAAATGACACAGAGTTCTCCAGACCCCAGCCATCTGGATGCCCTAATGCTGGCCTGGGGCCTCAGCCACAAGTTAACCAATTTCGTGTGGCCAGTGCAGTCACAGGACAGGCTCTGCAACTTTGCTCACTGAGTCCTGATTGAAGCAGGAAACTACTTACATTTCGTCCATTTGTGAACAGCCAGATCATGTAAAATTCATCTGGGTACCCAAGGTCAGAAGACTTGGACTCTGATTCTGACTTCCTGTTGCGTGGCCTTGAGCCTCTATTTGCTCATCTGTTAAATGGGCACCAAAATCTCGCCCCACTTCACTCCCTCCATGATTATCATTCAAATGTTAAAATGTGAATGTGAGCTGGAATAAAGGGATAAACTCTATGCAGGACAGTTCTCTTCTTCCTTGATCTTGTTACACGTCAGCAAACTGTGGATAAGGAATCTGTATGGTCTGAGTATAGCTTCATTCACTGGGGCTCATAAGGAATCATAAGCTGGGCAATAGGTGTTTTCTGTTTAGACAGTAAGTGAAGACCTGTATGCAGGAAACTATAAGACACTGATAAAAGAAATTAAAGATGATACAAACAGATGAAGAAATATGCCATGTTCTTGGATTGGAAGAATCAACATTGTGAAAATGACTCTACTACCCAAAGCAATCTACAGATTCAGTGCAATCCCTAACAAACTACCAATGGCATTTTTCACAGAACTAGAACAAAAAATTTCACAATTTGTATGGAAACACAAAAGACCCCGAAGAGCCAAAGCAAACTTGAGAAAGAAAAATGGAGCTGGAGGATCAGACTCCCTGACTTCAGACTATGCTACAAAGCTACAGTAATCAAGACAGTATGGTACTGGCACAAAAACAGACTATGCTACAAAGCTACAGTAATCAAGACAGTATGGTACTGGCACAAAAACAGAATTATAGATCAATGGATCAGGATAGAAAGCCTAGAGATAAACCCATGCACATATGGTCACCTTATTTTTGATAAAGGAGGCAAGAATATACAATGGAGAAAAGACAGCCTCTTCAAGAAGTGGTGCTGGCAAAACTGGACAGCTACATGTAAAAGAATGAAATTAGAACACTTCCTAACACCATACACAAAAATAAACTCAAAATGGATTAAAGATCTAAATATAAGGCCAGACACTATAAAATTCTTAGAGGAAAACATAGGCAGAGCACTCCATGACATAAATCACAGCAAGATCCTTTTTGACCCACCTCCTAGAGAAATGGAAATAAAAACAAAAATAAACAAATGAGACCTAATGAAACTTAAAAGCTTTTGCACAGCAAAAGAAAACATAAGCAAGATGAAAAGACAACCCTCAGAATGGGAGAAATTATTTGCAAATGAAGCAACTGACAAAGGATTAATCTCCAAAATTTACAAGCAGCTCATGCAGCTCAATATCAAAAAAACAAACAACCCAATCCAAAAATGGGCAGAAGACCTAAAAAGACATTTCTCCAAAGAAGATGTACAGATTGCCAACAGACACATGAAATGATGCTCAACATCATTAATCATTAGAGAAATGCAAATCAAAACTACAATGAGATATCACTTCACACCAGTCAGAATGGCCATCATCAAAAAATCTACAAACAATAAATGCTGGAGAGGGTGTGGAGAAAAGGGAACCTTCTTGCACTGTTTGTGGGAATGTAAATTGATACAGCCACTATGGAGAACAGTATAGAGGTTCCTTAAAAAACTAAAAATAAAACTACCATATGACTCAGCAATCCCACTACTGGGCATATACGCTGAGAAAACCATAATTCAAAAAGAGTCATGTACCACAATGTTCATTGCAGCTCTATTTACAATAGCCAGGACGTGGAATCAACCTAAGTGTCCATTGACAGATGAATGGATAAAGAAGATGTGGCACATATATACAATGGAATGTTACTCAGCCATAAAAAGAAACGAAATTGAGTTATTTGTAGTGGTAGGTGGATAGACCTAGAGTCTGTCATACAGAGTGAAGTAAGTCAGAAAGAGAAAGACAAATACCGTATGCTAACACATATATATGGAATCTAAGAAAAAAGAAAAAGGTTCTGAAGAACTTAGGGGCAGGACAGGAATAAAGATGCTGACGTAGAGAATGGACTTGAGGACACGGGGAGGGGAAGGGTAAGCTGGGACGAAGTTAGAGAGTGGCATGGACATATATACACTACCAAATGTAAAATAGATAGCTAGTGGGAAGCAGCTGCATAGCACAGGGAGATCAGCTCAGTGCTTTGTGAGCATCTAGAGGGGTGGGATATGGAGGGTGGGAGGGAGACACAAGAGGGAGGAGATATGGGGATATATGTATATGTACAGCTGATTCACTTTGTTATAAAGCAGAAACTAACACACCATTGTAAAGCAATTATACTCCAATAAGGATGTTAAAAAAAATTTGCTTCTTTAAAAGGGATTTTTGCTTTCATTTTCAGTACTTTGTGTAAGTTATCGTTTATCTGGGAAAATAGAGAGCACTTTTCTAAGGCATTCACATACTTGTTCTAATATTTGAAATGGACTAAAATGTATTCCCTAGCATTTAAAATTTTATGTCCTTCAGTTTACAAGCAAAACATACCAAAATAAAAGCCTCTATGTAAGTGAAATGTCTGCTCTTTTCAATAACAATGTATTTAACATTTCAGAAGTTTGATACCTATACATGTGTAATAATTATATCTTTTAAGAAGAATGAAAAAAAAAAAAAAGACCATAAGTGGGTTGAGGGCTTTGTTCTTTGCCTCGAACAGGGACCATAGGCCTGTGAGCCATTAACAGGCTCTATTTGGGACTGAAGGCCATAGGCTGTCTGCCTCAGCCTGGATATTGACAGGGAAGCCATGTGAGCTGCTTTGGGCGGAGCCATATGGCTGCGCCTGGTGTGCGAGGGGCTGGCCCGGCGCCTTGGAGCTGCTGGGGAAGATGCTTTGATCAGGGTTATCAGAGCACAGGGCTGCCTTGCACGGCTTTGGTGAGATGCTCCTTTATTCATTCATTTAACAAATCTGTTGAAAGTTGCTACTAAGGCTCAGTAACTAAGTCTCAGACCCCAGGACCCAAAAGATGATTTTCATGACTCCAGCTCCCAGGGGCTTAGAGTCTAGTAGGTGAAAAAGATGCAAGTTTGACAGAGCGCTTGTGGCAGAACGTCTTGGTTCTTACCCTCTTCTGCTTCTTCTTTTCTCTTGCCAACAGAAACTTGGTTTTGTTTGGGTGGCAATACACCCCACTCAAGGGGTGGCTCAGGATCGTTTTACACTGGGGTGTTCTCAAAGTGTGGTCCCTGGACTAGCAGCGTGGCATCATCAGGAAACTCGTTACACATGCAAATTCTTCGGCTCCGCCCTAGACCTACTGATTCAGAAGCTCCAGGGGTGGAGCCAGCAATCTTTGTTTTATACTCCCCCGTCGGTCTTACTCGTGGCACATGGCCAGTTCTTGCCCATGAGATGTAAGGAGGTATCTGCTGGGGACTTTGGGGAAATAGTTTTCTTTCTGTTCAAAAGGTCGGAGTCTTAGAAGGTGGAGCTCCTGCCTCATGCTCCATTCCTTTGCTCTGGAGGTGGTGGTGTCTGTACATATGCCTGGTGATAGAGAGAGAGAGACAGAGATCGCATGGCCAGGAGGCGGCGATGTCATCGATCGGCTCAGGATGGCAGAGCAGAAAAGAGCCTGAACTGCCCAACCACTTGGGGCCTTGTATGAAGAAGGGGACAGTGATGCCCTCACGGCATTGCAGCTTGTAGCCAAGATCATCCCCAACAGATCCAGTTTCGCAAGGCTGATGAGACTCTAAGTACTGACATGAAGGTATCCCTGCCTTATAACGTTGCTCAAGTCCCTTTCTTCCTCTGTGCCTTTTCCACATCTGTAACTTAAGGGCTCTTAACCACCTCACACCCATTAGGACGGCTAGTATCAAAGAACCCAGAAAATAACGTGTTGGTAAAGATGTGGAGAAATTGGAACCTCTGTGCCCTGTTGGTAGGGATGTAAAATGGTGCAGCCACCACAGAAAACAGTATGGGGCTTCCTCAAAAAATTAAAAATAGAATTCACATGATCCAGCAACTCTACTTCTGGGTATATGCCCCGAAGAACTGAAAACAGCGTCTCAAAGTGGTGTTGGTACACCCATATTTATAGCAGCATTATTCACAATAGCCAAAAGGTGGAAGCAAGCCAAGTGTCTACTGATGGACAGTTAAGATGGTAAGTTTTATGTTGTATTTTACCACAATTAAGAAGAAAATAACACCCCCACACACACACCTCTTAAAATCCACCCTCTCCTTCACATCTGCTGGCAGGTGGTCCCTGTTGTTCTTGACTCTTCTCTGGGTTCTGATACCATATATCCAACAGACTTCTTGACATCTTCACCTGGATCTTTGGACGGCAGCTCAAGTTCAACATGTCTGACTCTGAACTCATGACCTCCCTCCCTGAACCAGTTCCTCCTGCCATGCTTGTCTTTGGGGTGACTGACAATTCCATTCATTATAAGTCAGAAATCACCCTCTTCCTCAACCTCCTCCCCCCAGCCTAATCCACTGCAAGTTCCTGGTGATCGCCCTTCTTTTTTTTTTTTTTTTTTTTTTTTGTGCGGTACGCAGGTCTCTCACTGTTGTGGCCTCTCCCGTTGCAGAGCACAGGCTTTGGACGCACAGGGTCAGCGGCCATGGCTCCCGGGCCCAGCCGCTCCGCGGCATGTGGGATCTTCCCGGACTGGGGCACAAACCCGTGTCCCCTGCATCGGCAGGCGGACTCTCAACCACTGCGCCACCAGGGAAGCCCTGTTGGAAGATTTTTAATCACAGTTTCAATTTCAGTGCTTGCAATTGGTCTGTTTGTGCTTCTTCCTGGTTCAGTCTCGGAAGGTTGTGCTTTTCTAAGAATTTGTCCATTTCTTCCAGGTTGTCCATTTTATTGGCATGCAGTTGCTTGTAGTAATCTCTCAGGTTCCTTTGTATTTCTGCAGTGTCAGTTGTTACTTCTCCTTTTTCATTTCTAATTCTATTGATTTGAGTCTTCTCCGTTTTTTTCTTGATGAGTCTGGCTAATGGTTTATCAATTTTGTTTATCTTCTCAAAGAACCAGCTTTTAGTTTTATTGATCTTTGCTATCGTTTCCTTCATTTCTTTTTCATTTATTTCTGATCTGATCTTTATGATTGCTTTCCTTCTGCTAAATTTGAGGTTTTTTTGTTCTTCTTTCTCTAAGTGCTTTAGGTGTAAGGTTAGGTTGTTTATTTGAGATTTTTCTTGTTTCTTGAGGTAGGATTTTATTGCTATAAATTTTCCTCTTAGAAGTGCTTTTGCTACATCCCATAGGTTTTTGGGCCATCATGTTTTCATTGTCATTTGTTTTTAGATATTTTTTGTTTTCCTCTTTGGTTTCTTCAGTGATCTCTTGGTTATTTAGTAGTGTATTGTTTAGCCTCCATTTTATTTAGTAGTGTATTGTTTAGCCTCCATTTTTTACAGTTGTTTTCCTGTAATTGATATCTAGTCTCACAGTGTTGTGGTTGGAAAAGATACTTGAAATGATTTCAATTTTCTTAAATTTACCAAGGCTTGATTTGTGATCCAAGATACGATCTATCCTGGAGAATGTTCCATGAGCAGTTGAGAAGAAAGTGTAATCTGTTGGTTTTGATGGAATGTCCTATAAATATCAATTAAGTCCATCTTGCCTAATGTGTCATTTAAAGCTTGTGTTTATTTATTTTCATTTTGGATGATCTGTCCATTGGTGAATGTGAGGTGTTAAAAGTCCCCTACTATTATTGTGTTACTGTCGATTTCGCCTTTTATAACTGTTAGCATTTGCCTTATGTATTGAGGTGCTCCTATGTTGGGTGCTTAAGTATTTACAATTGTTATATCTTCTTCTTGGATTGATCCCTTGATCATTATGTAGCGTCCTCTTTTGTCTCTTGTAATAGTCTTTATTTAAAGACAATTTTGTCTAATATGAGAATTGCTACTCCATCTTTCTTTTGATTTCCATTGCATGGAATATCTTTTTCCATCCCCTCACTTTCAGTCTGTAAGTGTCTCTAGGTCTGAAGTGGGTCTCTTGTAGACAGCATATATATGGGTCTTGTTTTTGTATCCATTCAGCCAGTCTGTGTCTTTTGTTTGGAGCATTTAATCCATTTATATTTAAGGTAATTATCAATATGTATGTTCCTATTACCATTTTCTTAGTTGTGTTGGTTTTTTTTAAAAAAATTAATTTATTAATTTATTTTTGGCTGCATTGGGTCTTCGTTGCTGCTCATGGGCTTTCTTTAGTTGCGTCAAGCGGGGGCTACTCTTCGTTGTGGTGCGTGGGCTTCTCATAGTGGCAGCTTCTCTCGTTGCGGAACACGGGCTCTAGGCGCGCAGACTTCAGTATTTGTGGTACACGGGCCTAGTTGCTCCACTGCATGTGGGATCTTCCTGGACTAGGGCTTGAACCTTTGTCCCCTGCATTGGCAGGCAGATTCTTAACCACTGCACCACCAGGGAAGCCCTTGGGTTTGTTTTTGTAGGTCTTTTCCTTCTCTTGTGTTTCCTGCCTAGAGAAGTTCCTTTAGCATTTGTTGTAAAGCTGGTTTGTTGGTGCTGAATTCTCTGAACTTTTGCTTGTCTGTAAAGGTTTTAATTTCTCCACTGAATCTGAATGAGATCCTTGCCGGGTAGAGTAATCTTGGTTGTAGGTTTTTCCCTTTCATCACTTTAAATATGTCTTGCCACTCCCTTCTGGCTTGCAGAGTTTCTGCTGAAAGATCAGCTGTTAACCTTATGGGGATTCCCTTGCATGTTATTTGTTGTTTTTCCCTTGCTGCTTTTAATATGTTTTTTTTGTATTTAATTTTTGTTAGTTTGATTAATATATGTCTTGGTATGTTTCTCCTTGGATTTATCCTGTGTGGGACTCTCTGTGCTTCCTGGACTTGATTGCTTATTTCCTTTCCCATGTTAGGGAAGTTTTCAACTATAATCTCTTCAAATATTTTCTCAGTCCCTTTCTTTTTCTCTTCTTCTTCTGGGACCCTTATAATTCAAATGTTGGTGCATTTAATGTTGTCCCAGTGGTTTCTGAGACTGTCCTCAATTCTTTTCATTCTTTTTTATTCTGCTCTGCAGTAGTTATTTCCACCATTTTATCTTCCAGGTCGCTTATCCATTCTTCTGTCTCAGTTATTCTGGTATTGATTCCTTCTAGAGAATTTTTAATATCATTTATTGTGTTGTTCATCATTGTTTGTTTGCTCTTCACTTCTTCTAGGTCCTTGTTAAACGTTTCTTGTATTTTCTCCATTCTATTTCCAAGATTTTTGATCATCTCTACTATCATTACTCTGAATTCTTTTTCAGGTAGACTGCCTATTTCCTCTTCATTTGTTTGGTCTGGTGGGTTTTTACCTTGCTCCTTCATCTGCTGCATACTTCTCTGTCTTCTCATTTTGTTTAACTTACTGTGTTTTTGGTCTCCTTTTCACAGGCTGCAGGTTTACAGTTCCCGTTGTTTTTGGTGTCTGCCCCCAGTGGGTGAGGTTGGTTCAGTGGCTTGTGTAGGCTTCCTGGTAGAAGGGACTGATGCCTGTGTTCTGGTGGGTGGGGCTGGATCTTGTCTTTGTGGTGGGCAGGGCTGTGTCCAGTTGTGTGTTTTGGAGTGTCTGTGAACTTAGTATGATTTTAGGCAGCCTCTCTGCTAATGGGTGGGGTTGTGTTCCTGTCTTGCTGGTTGTTGGCCTGGGGCATCCAGCACTGGAGCTTGCTGGCCGTTGGGTGGAGCTGGGTCTTAGTGTTGAGACGGAGATCTCTGGGAGAGCTCTCGCCGATTGATATTTTGTGGAGCTGGGAAGTCTCTGGTGGTCCAGTGTCCTGAACTCGGCTCTCCCACCTCAGAGGCTCAGGCCTGACACCAGGCCAGAGCACCAAGACCCTGTCAGCCACACGGCTCAGAAGAAAAGGGAGAAAAAAAGAAAAAAAAAATAAAATTAAAAAAATTTAAGAAATTATTAACATAAAAAAAATTTTTAAAAAATGAGCACAACCAAACCAATAAAGAAATCCACCAATGATAAGAAGTACTAAAAACTAAACTAAGATAAACATAAATATCAGAAAGAAATCAGTGGCAGACAGCAAACCCCAAGTCTACAGTTACTCCAAAATTCACCGCCTCAATTTTGGGATGATTCGTTGTCTATTCAGGTATTCCACAGATGCAGGCTACATCAAGTTGATTGTGGGAATTTAATCCACTGCTTCTGAGGCTGCTGGGAGAAAGTTCCCTTTCTCTTCTTTGTTCGCACAGCTCCCCGGGTGCAGCTTTGGTTTTGGCCCTGCCTCTGCACGTAGGCTGCCCTCAGGCATCTGTTCCCTGCCCAGACAGGAGGGGGTTAAAGCAGTGGCTGATGGCGGGGCTCTGGCTCACTCAGACCGGGGGAGGGAGGGGTACAGTAGTTATAATTGCAAGGTGGGGCGAGCTTGCAGTGGCAGAGGCCGGCGTGATGTTGTAACAGCCTGAGGCACGCTGTGTGTTCCCCTGGGGAAGTTGTCCCTGGATCACGGGACGCTGGCAGTGGCGGGCTGCACAGGCTCCCGGGAGGGGAGGTGTGGATAGGCTGCACAGGCTTCTTGGCGGCTGCAGCAGGAGCCTTAGCATTTCATGCCCATCTCCGGTGTCCACGCTGATAGCCGTGGCTCGCACCCATCTCTGGAACTCGTTTAGGCGGTGCACTGTATCCCCTCTCCTCGCGCACCCGGAAACAATGGTCTCTTGCCTCTTCTGCAGCTCCAGACTTTTTCTTGGACTCCCTCCCGGCTAGCTGTGGCGCACTAGCCCCCTTCAGACTGTGTTCACACAGCCAACCCCAATCCTCTTCCTGCGATCCGACCTCCGAAGCCCGAGCCTCAGCTCCCAGCCCCCGCCCGCCCCGGCGGGCGAGCAGACAAGCCTCTCGGGCTGGTGAGTGCCGGTCGGCACCGATCCTCTGTGCGGGAATCTCTCCGCTTTGCCCTCTGCACCCCTGTTGCTGTGCTCTCCTCTGTGGCTCCGAAGCTTCCCCCTCCATCATCCCTGTCTCCGCCAGTGAAGGGCCTTCCTAGTGTCTGGAAACCTTTCCTCCTTCACAGCTCCCTCCCAGAGGTGCAGGTCCCGTCCCTATTCTTTTGTCTCTGTTTTTTCTTTTTTCTTTTGCCGTACCCAGGTACGTGGGCAGTTTCTTGCCTTTTGGGAAGTCTGAGGTCTTCTGCCGGCATTCAGTAGGTGTTCTGTAGGAGTTGTTCCACGTGTAGATATATTTCTGATGTATTTGTGGGGAGGAAGGTGATCTCTGTGTCTTACTCCTCCACCGTCTTGAAGGTCTCCTCCCCACAAGTACAGTCTTATAGACATATATGTGCACACACACTTATACACATCTACATATACATATTTAACTGTGTGTTATTCTAGGTAGTAATAGATGCTATAAAAATCAGACAAGGTATTGGGATAGAGAGGTCTTGGGGGGCTACTTTAGACTGGAGGTCCTGGAAGTCCCCTCTGAGGTGTGCCATTTGGGCAGAGGCCTGAGGAATGAAGAGTGTCTTTCATGTGCATATCTGGAGGAAGAATGTTACAGACAGAGGGAACAACATGTGCAAAGGCCCTGTGGTGGGAGTGTGCCTGGCATGAGGGAGCAAGGGGGAGAGGAGCCACAGCTGAGATTAGATATGGCTTTCTAGACCATGGCAAAGAAATTTGTGTCACATTTTAAGAGTCATGGAATGTGATTTGAGAGTTTTGTGCAGAAGACTTTGTAGGTTTTGACATGTTATTTGAAAGGATTCCTCTGACTGCCTGTGGAGGGTGAACTGTGGAGGGGAGAGGGGCGAGAGTCAATGCAGGGAGACCAGTGGGGAGGCAACTGCAACAGTCCAGTGAGAGATGATGACTGCTTGGACCATTCGTGGTGGAGGTGGGAGGTGATCAAATTCCAGCCATAGTTTAAAGGTAAAGCCAAAAGGATTGGTTGATAGATTGGATGTGGGGGAACAAGAGGAAGAGAAGCATGAAGACCAACCTCAAGATTTGACCTGATCGCCTGGAAGGATGGAGTTGCCTTTTACTATGGGAATGACCAGCTCGGGTGGAAATGGGGGCATTGGAAATGCTGAGGGTGTCCTCGCCCTTGGTCCCTGCGGCCTCTGCCCATCTGCAGGAGGGCCCTGGAACGGTAACCTTGGATTTAACCTGGAACTAACATTGCCCTTCTGAAACACCGTCTCTAAAGTTTCCAGGGCACGTTTGGCTTTCTCTTTTAAAGACTCAGCCTGCATTTTAATCTAATGGCTGGTGTTCATTCCCCCTAAGGAGGGGCAGCCCCCGCAGTTAAAGAATAAGTGGATGAACATTCCATTAGTGCCCAGAATGCCCCAGGCCCACAGAGGAGATTTAGCGTGCCTGTCACCTGTCCAGATGGGTTGGTTGGAAAGTGCTACATCTGTTAAAGGGAGTTTGAATGTTAAAGAGGGATATCAGTTGTAGGAAGGAAATTACTGAGTCTTCAAATGCCATCAACTGAGAAAAAGACGGATGAAGCTTTTATGGACGTGCAGTTTGTCCCAATAAAATAAAACATCTTAAACCCTGTCTTTACTGGCATCAAAGTACTGCAGTGTTGTCTAACGGAACAGTTTACATCTCAGTGATGAGTTTCTTAAAAACAAAAAACAAAGCAGTGCTTTCACCCTTCTATCTGGCTTTCTAAAGCAACTGCAATACAAATATACGGTTATTTGTGCAATAACATTTACAAAGCACCTACTAAGTGCAGAGCCCTGGGCTAAGGAGGGGAGAGAGATGAATCAGACCTTTTTCTCAGCAGGTTCATGCCTGGTGGGGGACATAAATAGCACACAGGATGGAGTGGGTTAGTTCAGTGAGAAAGGTCCTGAGGTTCCGAAGGGGGAGGGATTGCTGGGTGCTGGGGGGTCAGGGTAGGCTTTTTGGAAGGGATGGTGTGTCCATTTACTTGCATTTGCCAGCATGTAACTGAAGTCCGTAATGAGTCTGATTTACACCGCAAAGGAATTTCTCTCCTGTAATGGAGGCTACCAGTCAGGAGGACTTCAGGGTGGGTCCAGCAGCTGAATCCAGGGATTCGGCGGCTACACACCACCACTAGCCTCTCTGCTCTGCCAGCCGCTGCTCTGGTTTCATACTTAAGTCAGTTCCCCTCTTGGTCACGAGATAACCGCCATTGGCAACTGGGACCACGTGTCTCCTTGTCCAGGTTTACTGGCCTTGAGAGAGCAAGCTCTCCTTGGAGTGTGAGATATACACTCCTCTCTGATACAACTGGCCATGTTGGGCCATGTGCCCACCTTGGACCACTAACAATCTCTAGGGGATGGCTGTGGACTAATTACCGTTGACTAATAGGGGTGACCCTGGAGCAGAGGACCCGGTCAGCATCCCCTGAGCCGAGGGGCTGCACGGGCACAGGTGGCCACCAAGGCGAAGTTGGGCCACCGTCAGCGCGTCTCGATTTAAATAGGTGAGTTGTTTGGTGTGTGGATTACGTCTCAATAAAACTGCCGTTAAAAAAAAAACCCAGAACAAAAAACAAGGCAAAGTTGGGCTTGTGTTTGAAAAGAGGAATGAGGGAAAGGATGTTGGTTAGGCAGTCATCTGAGCAGGGCACTGGTGGATTGGTGGGCTTTTATACTAGCAGCGGTAACAACAATCAGAATTTAATAATAATAAGCAGTAGTTTTGAGCACTTTTTGCAATCCATTCATGGCATGCAGGGCTTTAAGTGCAGAGCAGGACCTCTCTTATCCAACCTCTCTTACCTGACTCACCTGTTTATCTGAAGCTCGCCATTCCTCTGTAAACGTGTATATGGATAAGCCTACAGCTCGGGGCCATCGGCTCCTGTCTGAAATGCAGGAAGGAAATTACTGAGTTGCCTGTTTACTGAAAGTCATTGCTTTTGTTCCCAAACCTGTTTAGTCCAGATGCACCTGAGATTGTAATTACATAGCTTAAATAAATATAGCAAATGGATAACTAGGAGCACAGAAGGAGAGGGAGAAGCTGCTTCTATGCAAACCAAGTTGAATTGTTGAGAAAGATTTGATAAGGGAAAAAAGCTTAAGTAGAGATTGGAAAAATAGATGAGATATAATACCACCAGCGGTGCACTGCCTGATACAATAGTCACTTGCCACACGTGGCTATGCAGCACTTGCCATGTGGCTGGCGTGGCTGAAAACCTGAGGCTTTGATTTTGTTTCATTGTAATCGATTCACATGATTAAAGACAGATACGTGATTCAGTTATTGAAAAACTTTTCAATGTATTTGGGACAAGTTCTTTATATGAATCTACTTTTTCAACTTTAAATTTTCTGAAATCTAAATGCAGATCAACTGTCTCTGATAAACACAGAGAGGCACTGAGTGTAAAATACACACCAGATTTGGAAGATTTATATGAAAAACATGTCAAGTATCTTGAATTTTATATTTATGATATGTTGAACTGATGTTTCAGATATGTTTGGTTAAATAAAATATATCATTAAAATTAATGTCATCTGCTTTTTTTTTTTTTTTTTTTGTGGTATGCAGGCCTCTCACTGTTGTGGCCTCTCCTGTTGTGGAGCACAGGCTCCGGACGCACAGGCTCAGCGGCCACGGCTCACGGGCCCAGCCGCTCCGCGGCCATGTGGGATCTTCCCGGACCGGGGCACGAACCCACGTCCCCTGCATCGGCAGGCAGACTCTCAACCACTGCGCCACCAGGGAAGCCCTGTCATCTGCTTTTTAAAAGTTGTTTTTTCAAATGTGACTACTAGAAATTTAAAAATTACATATGTGGTTCACCTTCTTCTGGTCTAGAAGATTCTGCACTCAGATTGCTTTGCAAGCATCTTTAAGTCGTGATCCCGCTATCAAGAAACTAAAACTGAACACTGTATGATTATATAAAAGAAAGGAGACAATGGGAGAATCCAACGGCAGACTTACATTAAAAAAAACTCATTGTCTCTGTTATGAAAATCTTCACTAATTAATGCACATGTATGTGTTTTCTGTTAACCTGTGTAAGGATGTGACTGTACCTTTCTAAAAAATTCCACAGTTTAGTCAGTTTATTTTTACTAATGGACCCTCTAATGGTCCTAGTTGTTCTGGATAAGAGGGCTCCTCCTGGGTTTTACAGCCACCCTTGGGGGTCAGGGCAGGTATGATGATTCCCACGTTAGAGATGGGAGAAACTGCGGCTCAGGAAGGGAGAACAATGTGCTGAGGGTCCCTCAGGCAGGGAGTCCAGGGACAAGGGGGACTTGAGTCCCAAGCTACCTGACATCACCCCAGGCTTTCGCTTTCCCCCCCGACACCTCTGGTGTCCTGGACATGGTGCTCTGGTTATAAGTGGAATAAACCAATTATAACTTACCTTGGGGATTTCACCAGTCTCTCTAACCTGAAGGCTTTCAAGGAGACCAGGACTGATTTTCTGGGACTCCTGGGTTGTCATCTTGAAGCAGAAATACTCATTGAATGGAGTGCATGCTTCCTTTGGTGGCTTTAACTGTGTGCCATGTGATGGATGTCGTGTGTGTCCATCACTCACTTCATATGTTGAAGCCTTAATCCCAATGTGAGGGTATTAGGAGGTGGGGCCTTTGGGAAGCAATGAGGTCATGAGGGTGGAGCCCTCAGGATGGGATTAGTGCCCTTATAAGAAGAGACTCCTATAAAAAGAGAGCTTGCTCCTGTTCTCCCTGCTCCGCCATGTGAGGGGACAGCGAGAATGTGGCTTGTCTACCAGCCAGCAAGTGGGTGCTCACCAGGAGCCGAACTGGCCAGCACCTTGACCTTGGACTTCCCAGCCTCCAGAACTATGAGAAATAAATATTTGTTGTTGAAGCTGCCCAGGCTATGGTAATTCGTTATAGCAGCCTGAGCCCACTAAGACTCTATGGTTCCTCCCTTGTGCCCGGTTGACATCCTGGGTAGATCTTGAAGCCTCTCAGACTTGCTCAGCCCTAAGAACAGGTGCATCTTTTAAGAACTAAGGAGTCCAGTGCAGGATATGTCAACGTTCAATCTCACAACAATCTGAGCTGTTCAAATTCACCTGTTGTGAATTCCCTCCCGGGAATCTCCTTCCACACGTCCCTCTTCTCTCACGTGTGGGTGGTGGTCACGGGCTCCCAAGGATGTTTCCAGAACTCTCTTTAGAATGAGTGGGTTCCAACACCTCTAGCTTTGGGACTTGAGCAAAAATTCCAAGTCCTCCAGGAAAGTCTCCTTCAGTGTCCAGTTGCACTGGATTCAATGTCTCAAGAGAGAAGGACCTCTTCCTGGAAAGAGGCGTCGGTAGCAATATTGGTGTCTGGGGCTGTCACTGAAGCTCCTCTTCCACCAGCGAGGACACAGTCAGTGCTCGGCCGGCGGTCAGGGGTCAGTGCTGCGGGCCGGGACTCTGGCTCTGAAGCCCTGCAGCCACGGGCCCCAGGGGGTGTCAACCCTGCCCAGCCTGACTCTGCCCCTGTGACCTGAGGCTCCCGATGGGGCCCGTGTGACTGCATCCAGGTGAGGATTAAGCGAGTTAACGGGCAGGAGCGCTCAGGACCCAGGCCCCACGCAGTAAGTGCCTGTGAGGTCAGCCCATTGTCGTCAGCGGATCGCTAATCAGGCTCACAGGTGAGTCTGGTCAAGAGGCTGCCCTGGAATCAGGGCTTTGGATTTAGGAAGAGAGATTTCTGTAGGGATGCTTGGAGATTTAGCCTGTAATTGGTGGCTTTGCTTCCAATAGCTCTCGAGAGACAAGCCCTAGAAGGTTGTTTATCCTTAAGCCGAGAGCAGAAAGGGCTGTGGGGAGGAACGGCAGGCTGGCTCCCCGGGGTGCACCCGCCCTGAGCTGCTGTCAGGCGGCCAGACACAGACGCACCTTCCAAAGCTCTGGGCTCGGGGCCTGCTGCCCTTTCTCCTCCTGCTTCCTAATTAAAAAAAACAATCCCAAAGCCTCCATTCCTGCAGATTCCCTGACTCTCTGCTGTGGGCTAATCTTCAGGATAAAGCATAGTCCTTCTCGAGGGCTTTTGTCCTCTGGGTATCCTCTTTGATCTTGAGACCAGGAAGAAACACGTGTTCTCACTCGATGCTGGAAAATGCATCCCTCGCTCATTCTTAAATCTCTCCTTCCTCCCTCTCTTTCTGGCTAAGTGTTTATCTTTCTCTTTCAAGGGCAATGGATGCTTAATTCCTTGAAGGCTGTAAAGCAGGTTGTAAATGTGATGGTGTTATTACTATGAATGTCCATGACGATAACGTCATGCTCCTTGCCTGTCCCAGTCCTGGGCCACTGTGATGCAGCCCCTCTAAGATGACCAACTCCAGCCACTCCAAACAATTACAGAGGACAGCGCAGGATCGACCTAGTTGGATGAAGATCTTTTATGGGCAGGCAGAGAAGAAAGCTCTAGAGAGAAAGCATCATCACCAGGAGACTGGGAGCCTACATCTGCCGGTGCCTCAGTCTCATTTTTGATCAGTTCATTCAATAAACATTTATCAAGGAATCTGTGCGTCCAGGATCAGCTGATGCTGGGAAGGTGAATGAGAAATTACGTGCTCTGCAAACTGTAGAGTGCTGCCATCTGAGGGACGGTGGGCTAGCACCTGCCATGGGCTCAGTGACATCTGAGGCTGTTGATGGTGATGGCGATGAGGGGGATGACCTCAGAGCATCCTTCTCAGCCTGCGTTTCTACAGGATAAAGGTCTGAACCAGGGGATGGAACTGGTCCCAGAAAAAAACCACATGGAGCTGATGAGGCCAGGAATGAAGGTCGCCAGCGTGTCATCAGATGCAGCTGTGATGATGACGATGACGTCATCTAACATTTTAAGCCCCGAGTCCTATGGGCAGACGCTGCTGAGCACTTTACTGCCACTTTCTGCTCTAATCTGTCCCATGATCCTATGCAACAGGGACTCTCATTATCCTCGTTTTTCAGGTGAGGAAACTGAGGCACAGAGAGGTTACATAACTTGCCCGAGGTCACACAGCTAGTAAGTGGTGTGACCGGCTGGGATCTGGACCCAGAGAGTCCTCCTCCAGAGGCCGTGCTCTCAGGAAGCTAACTGTTGTGATGTGCTGTCTGCCTGCACAGAAAACACTCAGGAACGGTTTCACTCTGTGACCTTCTTAGGTCACATTTCTTGGCATTCCAACATCTGGCCTCCAAAAAGGCAAAATGGAAATACCTCACCCAGGTGTTTCCTCTTCTCCAGACTCCATGCACCCCTTCTGTGACCTCCCACTCTCTGCTCCTGTCTCATCCACCGCCCCTGCTAAGAACAGGCAAACGCTGATTCCCCGGTGCCTGCAGAGCGGGGCTGCAGAACTGGCAGGCGGGGTCTGGGCCCTCACCTCCAGCTGAGAATAAGCAGGATCTGTAGCTTTATGACCAAGAGGGACTGCGCTCAAGTTCAGCTACACACCGGGATCCACCTGCAGTGGGGAAAGCAAGGGGCTTTGAGCTGTTATTCCTGGATTGAGAGGTTTCTCATCTCTCACGTGAGACCATAAAACCAGAGACGACAGCAACGGGGGCCCCTCCCAGCGGGCCGGAGAGTAGCTGAACCCCATTCTGTGAGCCCCATTCTGTGCCTCGGAGACAGACCCACCCCCACTGGGCCGGAGCAGCTTCCCAAGGCTTGTCTCCGACCCGCTCACAGAAGTGCCTGCCAGGGACAGGAGGCGCTTGGCGGTGATTCAATCCCTGAGCAGTAAAGATGGAAGCACAGCTTCCAGGGACCAGGCCACTAAATATTCACACCAGGTGAACTCTGCGTCTGAGCTGAGCAGAATCCTGCCATCGGGACATTGCAGGCTGCTGGTGCAGTGTCTACAGGGCACAGCAAACCCTTCTGATCCCACGGAGCCCAGTGGCGGCTCCCTGAGACTGAGCTGGCAGAAGAATTGGGTCCTCCTTGAAATTCTGAGAAATTATAACTGTGGGGCCTCCCTTCTGCTGCATTCACAATGTCATACATCCTGGGTCAGACCCTCAGAAGCCTGCACCCTGTGCTGAGAGTCTTCCGGCTTCGGGGCTTTGCTGCACACAGGGGCCTGGTGGGCCAGTGGGGGAGTTTTCTGTGTCTGGGGCATCCCCTCGGGTGCTGGGAGGGGCTCATCTGAGGGGCGCAGGGGGCCCTGGAGCCATGGATCCCTCTCTCAGGCTGCAGTCAACACTGGGTTCCCCTGAAGATCAGGATGAAGGTTCCCTGTCATAAAGGCTACACCTGTTCCTCCAACTCCCACCCCCTTTCTTAGAGCCTGGTGGGCTCTGGTCTCCTGGGAAGTGGGTGTTTTCCTTTGCTAAAATCGCTGGATCATGGTATTTCATGATATTAATTTTCTTTTGGGGGAAGAGGGTATTGGACTCCACCCCACCCCCAATAGAATTTTAGCTCCAGGAGGGAAGGGATTTTGTTCACTGTTGTATCCCCAGGGCAGTGTCTGGCTCAGTATGTGTTTGTTGGACTATTAAATTAATAAATGAATGAGGGATCCTATCTGTCCCTTTCAACCCAGCACCTAGCAGAGAGCCTGGCACGCAGTAGGACTCAATAAATATTTGTCAGATAGATAAGTGAATGAATGAATGAAACTTCTCAATCCCCTCCCCCCTCCCCCCACACCTCTATCGCCTTCAGGACCCCCTCGCCATCTCATTCCAACACCCCTGTTTCCTGGCCTTCATCGTGGATTTGGGGCCCCTGTGCACTGCCAGTGACCTTCTTTAACTGCCTCCCTCCTGCCTGGATGACAAATGACTCTCAGCCTTGGCGGCCCATCGCTGATGCTCCCAGCTCTGCAGGCCACCTCCACGTGCAAGGCTGACCCAGGAGCACTGTCCTCCCACCATCACCCACCCCCCAGCTGAGCCCGTGGGGTCGCAGAACCTCTTCTGACTGGCCCGCTGCCATGGGTCTTACTCCCGGAAACAAGTTCCCGCACAGACAGACCTGGTTCCCTGAGTCCAGGAGTCAGTCATCTACTTGCACCAGTGTTAAAAGCGTCGTTATTTCCCCAAACTCAGCTGCACCTGTGGAGATGAAAACACAAGACACCCTATTTTTAGCAGGCGACAGATGGCACACAGGGAACTATAATTAGCATCTCGTCCAAAGGGTGGAATTTCCAACCCAATGCAGAGAGTGACTGCCTTGGGTGGGGGAGGGGAGGGTCCCCTCAGCTCAGCATCCGTCTCTGGTGTCTGATGTGGGACAGAGCCAGCTGCATGGAGGGAAGACCTGGACTCCCCGGGAGTCCCAGGAAGGGGACGAAGTCCTTTGCGGGAGGTGCTCCTCATCTTTGCTCCCCGCCTTTCCCCTTCTGGCCTGTTGTTTGCAGAAGGCATGACCCGGCCCAGATCAAGTGCTGTCCTCCTGCAGGGGAGACCCAGCCAGGCCATTGTGATCAAGATGCCTTGTCACATTGGTGTCGGGCTTGAGGGTCATCTGTCTCCCATCTGTCCTGGTGGGGGACAGGGCAGGGGAAGCTGAGCTGCATCAGAGGCTGTGGGGTGTCCCCCCGCCCCCCCATCCCTCAGGTCTCTCATAAAAGCCAGGAATCTGGCTGCCTAGAAGAAAGACTACATTTCCCAGACTCCCTTGTGACAAAAAGTAGCCAATGGGGTGTGAGCATCATCTCTTTCTCTTTCCATTGGCTGAGAGGGAACAGAGGAGGAATGTCTCAGGTAAGAAGAAAGGCTACAGCCTCAGAAATCAGAGTAAAGAGATAGAAGGAGGTGGAGCTTCAGTTTCCTCGTCTGTAAAATGGGAGAGTAGTTATGCCCCTGTTTTCTATAAATTAGAATTCTTTCATCTGCTAAGTAACAGGAAATTCAACCTCAAGTATCCAAAGGCCAAGGGGGATTTATTGGCTCAGCTAAGTGGAAAAAAAAGTTTAACAAAGAGGCCTGGCTGTTTACCTTTGGCCTGGGGACTCAAGCGTATCTTACCTGCACCTGTTATTTTCATAGCAAATTTGTTAAGGTCACAAACAATTCTGCCTTGAAAGGACGACAGAATCTCATTGTAACCCAAGTGCTGGCTGGTAGACTTGCTCAAATCCTGCATTTAGGGGAAGTCCAAGGGCGCCGTCCTCAAGGTTTCTGCCATTCACCGAGCTGAAGTATCTCTTGTTCCTCCCACTCTCATTTCCACCCTCCACTGAGCTATTATTCTCCTCTCTGCATCTCAGCATTGCCCTTCCCACTTCTGCAGGGGTCCATCTTCCACATGGCATGGGCTCCTTCCTGTTTTCTACCTTCCCAGATTCCGTATCCCGACGGCAGCTGTGATGGGCACATTTTATTCATGGTTCTGGAGCAGCACAGAGGAAGCTGATTTTATTGATGTCTCGGTCCCTTTGCATCTCTGCCAACTCCAGCATCAGGATGTGTTGCTTAGCAACACTGCAGAGTCCCTTCCATGGCTTCTTCTGGATCCTGCCACTGCCCCCAGCCCCATGCTGCTCACATCTCTTGTGTAGCTTCTCAGCTACTGCTTTGTGGGCTCCTTCCAACCTTAGGACCACACAGTCCACACCTTCAGATTATTTCCCCGCACTGTGAAAGTTCCTCTCCTCCGAGCAGCTCTCATCCCAGCTGGTAAGAGATGTGTTTTCTTCCCATCAACACTCGTGATAATTATCGTGGCCACATGTGGACTGTCTGCTCTATGTCGGCGTTGGGCCTGTGGCTTTCCCACATTCTCTCACTATTCTGCACAAGAGCCCCTATGAGGTGGGGTCTGTTTTCCCATTTTACAGATGAGGAAGCTAAGGAGAGGTCAGGAGAAGGGCCCTGATGGTAAGTGATTGAGTTGGGGTTTGCCCAGTGCTGTCTCACCCTGTCCAAGCTCCTAGCCATTGCTCACTGCTTTCTCTATTTTATTTTTATTGAGATGTAATTGATGCTAACATTGTATTAGGTGTGTAACATAATGGTTTGATACTTGTATATATTATAAAATGATCACCACGATAAGTTAACATCCATCACCACACATATTTACAAAATTTTTTTCTTGTGATGAGACGTTTTAGGATCTACGCTTAGCAACTTTCAAATATACAATACGGTATCTTAACTATAGTCACCACGCTGTACGTTACATCCCCAGGACTTATTTATCTGTTAACTGGAAGTTTGTACCTCTTAACCACCTTCACCCATTCTGCCCCCCCCCAAACTGTTTACCCAGTTTTATTCATTCAAAGGCCACTGTCTCCATTTTCCCCACATCCACACACCACCAGAATAATCCTTTGTTTAATATTTTTCTTTAATTAAATCTATTTTTGTTTCTACTAGGAGACTTTTATTTGAGAGGGAAACCATATCGCTGGTGTAAATGGGAAACCAGCACGTCTTGCTGCAGGAGGATGGTAACCATGGAAATAAAAACAATACACCTAAACAGGGGGGCTGCATTCTGCACTAAGCCGGGGCCTGTTCTTTCTTTGTTTCAAAGGATGATGAGCAAGGCTTAGAGAGGTGCTAAAGGCATATTAGCACCAAATCAAGACGTTGCCTTTGAGGTAACCGGAGGAAGGAAAGAAGAATCACGATAGGATTCAGTGTTACTGGATGCCGTGTGCACTGGCTCTATCATCTCACGTTTGCTGTTTGGGAGACCTTGAGCTGGACAAAGGGGGTTGGGAGGGGCAGAAGAAGAGCCTTCCAGGCAGGGGGAACAGCATTGCCCAGACCTGAGAAAAGGGAGGAGCCCAAATGGGCAGCAGAGAGAAGGCAGTGCAGAGACAGGGCAGAAGGAGGCTGCAGGAGGGGCCTGGAGGCCAGGGTCAAGATTTCCGAGGGTGGCAATGGGTAAGCCATGCGAGGGCTGCAAAGCCAGGGCATGGAGGGCTCAGGTGGGTGCTGTTGAAGTCCAGGTGGCCCTGGGAGAGGAAGAGGATGGAGACCTCCAGCCAGATGGGGCCACATCCGATCCATGTACCAGCCCCAGACTGTCACCCGCCTCTCCCTCCCAGCTCCCAGACACCCCTGCTGGGAAAGGCGTTTCCCAGCAGGTGCCCACTGCATCCCCAAGAGGCTGAGCTGAGGGATAAGTGGAGACTTTGAATCTCATTTCCTGAGCCCACGTGTCAGTCTCCCCTTGTCCAGCTCAAGGAAAGGATGCAAAGACAGGCTGCAGCAGCCCCTGCCGTTCCCTGTGAAGTACCCTGGGCTGGATTTCTGAGACCTCACGAAGCCCTGAGGACCGCACTGACGCCTGGGCCAGGGACCTCTCCCTGCCCGCCTGCTCCTGCCATGATCGAATCCACTGATACCCCTTCTATCAATGCCTTCCCTGAAACAGGCAGGATGTGATGGTTTCAATGATTTACTTATTTCAAGCCCCTGGGTCAGGGCAGAGAAGTCAATAGGTGTGTGTTAGAATGATTTCCCTCAATTATTCTCTAAAGAACAGGGGAGATATTTTAACATGAATTAGCCACTGGAGAGAGAGGGCCTGGGGTAGTGATTGGGGGGTCCCTAAACCACCTGCCACCCAGGTGAGTTCTCCAGGACACAGGCAAGGTGTACTTAATTCAACTCTAGGTATGAATATTGATCAAGCATCTTTACCACACGGAGTCCCATTGTAGCCCTAGGGACTCAGTGATGATGTGGCCCTGACCTTCAGGGAGCTCATCTCTAGCGAAGGGGGTTGGGTAGACACAGAAAGGCCTCGCAACACTGCAGCATGATTATGGCTTAATAAAAGGATGACTCGACTGCCTTAGGAGCAGAGTAAAGATGATCTAGGGAGAGATCGCCAGGGACAGAATATCTGATATTTAAATATTTTTTCCAAATCATTCCTTTTTTGTTTTTGCTGTTGTTTCTTTGGGTACAAAGGAAACCTTAACAAAATTTAAGAAATAAAGACTTTTTACAGGTTATGCTCTGATCATAACCAAACAATATTAAAACAAACCATAAAAAAGATATTCAGGCTGGAAGTGTTCTATGTTTTGATCGTGGTGAAGTTTACTCCAGCGGACACATTTGTCCAAACTCACTGAGCCAGACGCTTAAAGTGGGTGCATTTTATTGGAGAGAATCCGCTCCCGAATAACTCCCATACCAAAGTAGAAATCAAAGCTAAAACATTTGTAGGAAAGAATGAAAAAGAGAAGAGCTCTCACCCAGGCCTGAGGAAATGGCTAAGCTGGACTTGGAAGAAAATTCTTGTTTTTAAACGCCTGCGTTCTTCCAGAGGAAAATTCTTGTTTTTAAACGCCTGCGTTCTTCCAGAGGAAAATTCTTGTTTTTAAACGCCTGCGTTCTTACAGAGGAAAGAGCAATGGGAAAGGCACTTTGTGCTTTAAAAATAGGGTAGGGAGGAAGAATTAAGTAAATGAAGATAAATTGGGAGAGGGAATTAATAAAGATGAGAACCCAAATCAAATATGCACGCGGTTGGTGTCTAGAAGATGAGGTTTTGAGAGGAGCTAGTGTTGTGAGAACACAGGTTAGGGAATGTATTTCTCCATTTCAGGAGCTGGAAGGCTTTTAGGTAGGAGACTGATGTGTCTGGAGCGGAGCTGGCTCTCACTCAGGGAGGGAAGCGGCCGGAGGCAGGGAAACTAGAAGCTGAGATAGAGAGTCTGTATGGCCCCTCCCTCCTCCTTCTCCTGGGCTCTAAGCACCTCTTGTCCTTTTCTGAACTATTACGGAGAGTTTGGGTGCTAGCTCTGTCCTGCCTCTGGGATGCACGAACCAGAAATGAAATTGTGAGAGGGTGGATTCATCTTCCTAAAGCCCCATAACTAAAGACATTGGTGATTTGGTGGGGTCCACGATGAACTTGTATACTGTCAGGGGGAGGCAGGTGGAATGGCCAGGACAGACCTGTCTGGATTCTCCATGATGGGAAAGGCGTTTCTCAGAGCGAGTACAGGGAGGGCTGCAGGGAACTCTGGGATGGGAAGGACCAGCCCAGCCAGGTCCCTGGAGGACCTTGACGGTCCAAGGGACATGACAAAGCAGGAAGGTGGGAGGAGAGCCAGGTATGGAATCTTGGACCAGTAGGGGCTGGAGCAAATCCCCTTGGGAGAAGGCCAAGGGTGGTTTCTGGCTGATTGGCTCAAACACCCTTGGGGGGTTGGTGTCTCACCTTTAATAACTGTCTTTGTCTTCCTCAATCAAAATCTCACTGGGTGTAAACATTTCTTGGAGTATAACCTACATAAGAAAAGTACCCAGATCACAAATGCAATCTTGGTGAATCATCATGAGATGAGGTGGGCACACCTGTAGCCAGTCCTCAGCTCAAGAGACAGCATCACCAGTAAACAAAGGCCATCAGGATACACTCTTGGGGGGAGGGGGCACATCATCATCTTCAACATAAGGGAGGTTGGATCCCAAAGAACCTCAGTCTCTCCCAGCTGTTTCACATGAGAGGCCTATGTGCAGAGTTTTACATACCGGATTTCCGGAAATGGACCTGGTGTTTTCAGGTTGTAGTTTCATCTTGATTCCACCCCGCTGGGCAACCGGTACTCCAAATCACAGACTGTGATGCTGGAAATCTGGAAAAGATGGAGATATTTGTTTTAACCACCGGAAGGAAAGCTGCCCAGAGAGTTGTGCAACTGAAGCAGGAGCTCAGCTCTCATGATGAGAGGGAAGTCGGCCAACAGTGGGGACAAAGGACTCATAGGTCCCAGGATGGCCACTGTGGCCTGGGAGCTGCTTCCTGGAAGCCCTGAATGGGCTGGGACCTGTGGAGGGGGCCGGTGAGGGCTCAAAGGACTGGTCTGAGCTGGTATTAAAGTTGATCTGTGTCAGAGAAACTCCCACCATGACGTCAAGGACAATAAACCCCACCTTCCACCATCCCAGCCTCTTCTTTCCCCTCCCTTCCTCTTTCTCTCTCTCTCTATTCTGCCTCAGTAAGAAAATGGATTATGGTTTCTGAAGGTAACCGCTTCCTCATCCTCCCCTGTGGACAGCCGAGCAAAGAATTAATTTAGATTTTTGCAGTGTCGGGGCCTCTCTCATTAAATTAGTCCCACTGTCTCTTGGAAGCCCTGGTAACTTAGTTTAATGATCTCTTGTTCCCTACATCCTTGAAAAATGCTTCGTGTGTGTCCCAGCACGGGCAATCTTAAATCTGTCGGCAACTTTGCATTTTCCTTGTCACTGGCCCAGCGTCCAAGAGCCCATCACCAACCCGCCCCCATCCTCGGCTCTGCTTGAGGCTTCCCATCTTCCCCTATCCCTTGCCTTAGTTTCCCATTCTGTCTGTACTTCCTTGCCCACTGACATTCCCATGTTTTTCCTCTCCTACTAAAAGTCTGACTAGACCCATCATGCTTTTTTTTTTTTTTTGCGGTACGCGGGCCTCTCACTGTTGTGGCCCCTCCCGTTGCGGAGCACAGGCTCCGGACGCGCAGGCTCAGCGGCCATGGCTCACGGGCCCAGCTGCTCCGCGGCATGTGGGATCTTCCCGGACCGGGGCACGAACCCGTGTCCCCTGCATCGGCAGGCGGACTCCCAACCACTGCGCCACCAGGGAAGTCCCCCATCATGCTTTTTTTTTTAAACTGAAACAATGATGATCATTATGCTCTTATCAAGCCATTGCCTGCTGGTTTACATTTGTCAAGATGGGCCAGGCAGACAGCAAGGGACGTCGGGCTTCCCTTGGCCTGTGCAGGGTGAATAATGGATTAGCAACCACTTCATTCACCAACACATAAGGGACCTTTCATTTCTTCACTGGGGCCCCTGATTACACGTGGGGGAGTTAAGAATTACACCCATCCCCTTCGCAGTCTGGAAAATTCAAATGAAGAAGAGGGTTTATGTCTGTTCACAGACATAAAAGTGAAAAAAAAAATCTCTATAAAAAACTCCACCCAAGGGCTTCCCTGGTGGCGCAGTAGTTGAGAATCTGCCTGCTAATGCAGGGGACACGGGTTCGAGCCCTGGTCTGGGAAGATCCCACATGCCGCGGAGCAACTAAGCCCATGTGCCACAACTACTGAGCCTGTGCGTCTGGAGCCTGTGCTCCGCAACAAAAGAGGCCGCGATAGTGAGAGGCCCCCGCTTGCCACAACTAGAGAAAGCCCTCGCACAGAAATGAAGACCCAACACAGCCAAAAATAAATAAATAAATATTTTAAAAAGCCAAGCATTTGAAGCCCTTTAAAAAAAAAAAACTCCACCCGATGGGTCCTATTGCATCTCAAACCTCTGCAGACTCTGCCTCATGTAAATGTCTGTTTTGTTTCCCTGAGTCTTTAGGCAGTCCCTAGAGATCAGTTTCCTGGGGCCCAGCGGCACGTGGAGAGGTTGGAAAGCAAGGAGAAAGTATCCAGCACATGGCATAAGGGGACAGTGAATAACAGAGGGTCACCCCAAGCAGGCAGTCAGGAAAGGCCACTGTGTGAAGCCACAGCTGAGCTAAGGAGTCAGTCGTGGGGACATCTGGGGTCAGTGTCTCAGCCAGGACAGGACCTGAGTGGACGTCAGTGTGAGGAGGATGGTCACAAAGGAGCCGGTGAGCCAGGGCTGGGTAAGCAGTGAGCAGTGAGGCTGGTGATACATTCGGAAAGTTAGAAAGACTCCAGACCAGGTGTAGGGACTTGTGGGCCTCTGTGAGGAGTCTGGGGGCGACTGGAACTGGAGACAGTGGGGGTTTTGAGCAGAGAAGGGACCTGCTCCAGAGGTTTTCACAGGATCCCTGTGGCTGCCATACGCAAAATGGCCTGTAGGGGGCGAGATGGAGACAGGGGGACCAGTGAGGAGGTGTGGCAATCATTCAGGAAGAGATGATGGGGAGACGTGTCCAGGGTCAGTGGAGGCGGAAGAAGGGTCGGATTCAGGATATATTTTGAAAGTAGAGCGAGCAAGGTTTGCTGATCAGTTGAAAATGCTGTGAGAGAAAGGAGTCAAGAACAAATCCAAGGTCATTCTACACAGTTCCTATGGGGATGTGCTCAAAACATGAGAATTTATTAACTGTGATCCATTTGCAATTAAGAGTATATTGGCAGATACTTTAAGCTTCCAGGCATTCTTTAGAATGTTCTAAAGATGAAGAACAAAGCTTCGAGTGTGACCCACACCCATCTGATGTTCATCCTCCGACCCATAAGACGTGTGCTTTAATATCGAACATGAATCACTGAACTTGTCCTCTGGCTACTTATGTGCTGGGAACCGGCCAGACTCTTCGTTACAAATCTGAAGACCGTCTGCATCAGCAGGGAGACAGGATGGTAACACAGGAAGATGGAGTGTCTTGGGATGAGTAAACCAACGTAGGTTGTCTAGCCGCCCCCAGCAACAGAGGGAGGAGTCTCGTGTCCCCCAGCCCCTGGCTGGGCGCAGTTGACAGCACCCAGACTGCAGTTGTAGTCGGTCAGTTCCGTGGGGAAGCAGAGCCTCGCTGGGCAGAGTTGCTCAGGTGTGCCCGTCCAGGATTGCAGATGCCAAGTGGTCCAGAGAAGGGAGGTCAAGGAGATCTCCAGAGAGGAGCAGACATGTGGGCTGGACTGGACGGGGATGGTGGAAGAATGAGGAAGGGGATCCCAGAAGGAGAAAGAAGACGTGCAAAAGTGCTGCTGGCAAGGCTGGAGGGACCTGTTCTAGACAGTGATCAAGGAAGATGTGAGAGCCTGGAGTCACTTAAATCCATGAAGGCCATTTGGCTGCAAGTGACAGATGCCCACCTCAACACAAACAGGGATTCAAGGGACAGCTCCACGGGATGTTCTCAGGCACAGGGAGGGCTGGGGACCAGGTGTGGAAAGGACACTTCCAGGGCCACCCCCAGGAGGTCTCAGCAGCACCAACAGTGGGGCACCCTGGTCCACGCACTGCCTCTGGAATCCATGACCCAACCATCCTCAGTCTTGGGACTTGTAGGCGAAGGAACCACAGAGCTTTTGCAACCTCTTAATGTGACAGATGAGGGGCTGGAGGTCCAAGCAAGCCATTCAGTGTGGCCAGCAAGTGGCAGAGGGAGGGTGTGTATCCAAGCCCACAGGTTCCCAGAGTTTTGAATTTTCTCCTGCAACAGAGTTTCCCAAACTTCAGGCATCCCGAAGCTACCTTCATGATTTTTATCATTTGCATTATATCATCTCTTCTATTATTTATCTTTAAATCTCTTCACTTAAACTTTTTATTCATACATGTCATGGTCTAATACACATTGAATACTCTTACACTGTTGAAAAAAAAAGCACATTCATCTGAGAAGCATCCGGACAATCTTTGGAGGTGCATGTGCTGCATTTGGGAAACACCGTACCAGCTCCTTTTCACTCAGGAGGATGACACAGACCGAATATTTGTTCTGTTGAACAACAGATATTTGTTCTGTTGAACAACATTTGTTTTTCTGTTTGAAGAAAAGCAAATAACCTGAGTCCAGGGTGGCTGGAACGGGTGGCTGAGGGGAAGATGCGGGGATGAGGTCAGAGGTGATGGGGGTTGAGATGGCAAGAGCTTTTCCTTCCAGGGAGCTGGGAGCTGGAGGAGTGTTTTGGTAAAGGAGGGACGTGATCTGATTGACGTTCAGGCAGGAGCCCCGCAGCAGCAGTGGGTGAGAGCAGCGCAAAGGCACAAGCAGGGAGAACTCAGAGGCTGGAGAAATGATGCAGTTGATGGTGGTCTGGAGCAGACAATGGTCACGGAGGCGGAGAGCGCAGGTTGGGTCGGGGTATCGTATTTTGAAGGCTGAGATTTTTACCTTGTCCTGTGCGGTCACTCATGCTGGGCTTGGAGCAGATGGGAGATGGGAATGCTTCTGGTTGAGTGGGTCTTGTCACAGGTACACATCTTCCCATGGTCAGAGGGACCTGAGACCCTCCCTTCCCTCTATAAATGAGTTAGCAGGTTATGGGGTCAGGGACCACCCGGCCCCTGTGGGTGGGGTTAGGCTGTTGGCCACCCCTCTCCTCCTCAGGGAAGACCTCTGTGGGGCGTCCGCTGGGCACGGTCCCCAGGGGCCCGGGGATTCGCTGGGCAGCGGGAGCAGGGACATCCCAGAGCACGAATCGCTGCAAGGCGGAGGCGGGACGTCTCTCGCTGCCCTTTTCCAACTGGCCGCAGCGGGCTCCTCTTTAGTGGGTGGAAGATGGATGATTTCGTTTTTTGTGGCCCTCTCGATCGATCCGGGAGTTTGGGCTAAAGCGAGCACTTTCCCCGCGTGTGTCGCCTTCGCTGACTGTTATTCATCACGTTTAACCCTTCTTTCACCTCCAGGAGCCGGGCCCCCCGGGCGGAGCAGCTGTCCCTGACTTGACAGTTTTTACTCTTCAGGGGCTGCGGGGAGGGGACCGGGCACAGGAAGGGACAGGGCTGGGAGGGAGGGTCCCGCTCCAGGTGGGCTGGGGCAACTGAAGCTTCCACAAAGGCAAGAGGACGGCTGGCCGATGAAGGGAGATTACAGGAGGGACCCTGGTGGGGCCTCAAAGCCCGGCCCATTGCCAAGAAACTCCCTCAGGGGAGGAGGAGACGGAGGCAGAAAAGAAAACAAATAGCCCGAGTTCTCTGCCAAGGGAGTGTCGCAGCTTTTAATTCAAGATGAAATGTGTTCCTGTTTGTGTACAACTAATTTTCCTCCCAAATGAAGGGTTTTGTCTATCACTCGACTGTTTCAATAGCAACTGAGTCTCCCTCGCTGTAATTAAGCTAGCATGTGCCTCTCTAGTTGGGGAAGCAGGCTGTCTGTGTTAACATGTTGGGGAAGCGGGCAGGCTTGAGTTGCCGCCCGGGTCCAAGAAGGAAAAAGCAACAAAGAATGGAAGAGAACACCTCCAAATAGAGACTTGGCTCCCGCTGGGATGACGTCTTTTGGAAACTGTGAGTAGGTTTCCCTGAATGAAGGGCCTCAAGATTCCTGGTCTCATCGTGAGAGCAGAGAAGAGGAGAAATTAGTGTCCAGAGACTCTGGAAACTGGAGTCACACATTCACATGCCTCTGGGGCCGGGTGGGAGGTGTGTGTGAAGACGGCGGGCGGGCTGTAGCTTTTCACACGAGTGCGTTTTGTTTGCTTGGTAAATACATGGTAAATCCTTCAATTCCACATGCACAAATGCACTTATGTTTTTTCTTGAAACATGTCGATCTCTTAATTTAACTTTTGTGAGTTTTTTTGCTTTTAGTAGAGAGACGGTAATTTAATCAATTACCACTAATTTAATGGCTTAAAACAACAGCTATTTATTATCTCCTAGTTCTGGAAGTCGGGAGTCCAGCATGATGGTTGGGTTCTCTGTGAAGGGTCGTACCAGCTATAATCTAGGTATTGACGGAGGCTGTGATTCTCATCTGGAACTCGGGATCCTCTGTCAAGTTCATTGGTTGCTGGCAGAACTCATTTCCCCCTCATGCTTTCCATGTGGTCTTTACCATCCTCAAGTGGGCAAAATGGTGGGCGAGGTCCTCCTCGTGCTTTGCCTCTCCATGCCTTCGGTCTTCCGCTTTTCAGGGCTCATGTAATCACATTGGACCCACCTGGATAACCCAGGACAACCTCCCTACTTTAAGGTCAGCTGATTAGTAAGCTTAATTACATCTATAGAGTCCCTTTTACATGAAAAGGTGGTCAACATGACTAATTATCAGAGAAATGCAAATCAAAACTACAGTGGGGCACCACCTCACACTGGTCAGAATGGCCATCACCAAGAAGTCTACAAATAATAAGTGCTGGAGAGGGTATGGAGAAAAGGGAACTCTCCTATACTGCTGGTGGGGGTGTAAATTGGTACAACCACTATGGAGAACAGTATGGAGGTTCCTTAAAAAATTAAAAATAGAGCTACCATATGATCCAGCAATCCCACTCCTGGGCATATATCTGGAGAAAACCATAATCTGAAAAGATACATGCATCCCTATGTTCATAGCAGCACTATTTACAATAGCCAAGACGTGAAATCAACCTAAATGTCCATCGACAGAGGAATAGATAAAAAAGATGTGGTGCATATATACAATGGAATATTACTCAGACATTAAAAAAAAGAATGACATAATGCCATTTACAGCAATTTGGACCTAGAGATTATCATACTAATTGAAGTAAGTCAGACAGACAAAGACAAATATATGATATCACTCATGTGGAATCTAATTTAAAAAAATGATATAAATGAACTTATTTACAAAACAGAAAAAGACTTACAGATATTGAAAACAAACTTATCGTTACCAAAGGGGAAACGGTGGGGGGAAGGATAAATCAGGAGCTTGGGATGAACATACACACACTACTATATATAAGATAGATAACCAACAAGGACCTACTGTATAGCACAGGGAACTCTACTCAGTATCCTGTGATAACCTGTATGAGAAAAGAATCTAAAAAAGAATGAATATATGTATATGTATAACTGAATCACTTTGCTGTACACCTAAAACTAACACAACATCGTAACAACTATACTCCAATACAATTAAAGTCCCTTTTGCCATGCAGTGTGACATTTTAATGGAAGTCACATTAGATGGTGGCAACTATGGGGGCCAACTCAATATTGAGATGATAAAGCACCTGATAATAAAAGGGCAAAAGATCTGAACAGACATTTCACCACAGATGATATATGAATGGGACTAAGCACGTGAAAAGATGCTTAACATCTTTGTTGATGCAAAGCAAAAATCACTATATGATACCACTATGCACCCATTATATTGTTAAAGTGAGAAAGATTGACAAGACCAAGTGTGGGCAAGTACTTGGAGCATGTGGAACACTCCTACAATTCCGGTGGTAATTCGGATGGTATTGTTGCTATGTAAAAATAGTTTCAGTTTCTTATAAAGCTAAACACACACTTATCGTTTGACTTAAATTCTCACTCCTCAGTATTTATGCAAAAGAAACGAAAACATACGTCCACATAACGATTGGTCATCAAATGTTCACAGGAGGTTTATTCATAATAACCCCAAATTGAAACACACAAATGCCCATTAACAGGTACTAAGTGAAGAAGCCAGACACAAAAACTATGTACTGTATGATTTCATGTACACACATTTCTATAAAACTCAAAATCAAAGTGACAAAGAGTAATGGCTTCCTGGGTCTAGTAGTTGGGGGAAGAGATTGATTGTAAAAGGGCAGGGGGGACCTTTTTTGGGGTGATGGGATGTTCTATATCACGGTTGTCATGGTGGTTGCATAACTGCGTTCACTTGTCAAAACTCAAAATTTTCACTTAAAATTGGTGCCTTTTATTGCATGCAATTATACTGCAAAAAAGCTGATTTTTAAAAGCAACTTTCTGTCATTGCCATTAATGGAAAATCCGTGCTCCCTGCCAAATAGCAGGCAACCATAAAAAGAAATACAGATATTTTGAAAGTGTATGAAAAGAAAGACATCTCAATTTTGAAAACCTCTGCTCAGGGTCTCAAAGGCTACAAAGTGTTAGAGGGGACTGGGGTCTCATCTGAGGCACAGGGTTTTCTAAGTGCACGTCGTTGTTGGCTGAATGAATTTCCTTGTAGTTATAGAACTCATGGCAGCTTGCTTCTTCAAGGCCAGCAGGAGAGCACCTCTCTGGCTTCAAATCTCTGCCTTTAGAGAAGTCCTAGGCTCTCTTTTAAAGGACTCATCTGATTAGGTCAGACCCACCTAGGGTCATCTCTCTTTTGAGTCATTCAGGTTCAACTGATAGGGACCTTAATTACATCTGCAAAATCTCTTCATCTTTGCCATATACACATAATCCTGGGAGTGAAATCCCATCTATTCACAAGTTCCACCCACACTGAACGGTAGGATGTTATACACTAAGATGTGTACACACTAAGGGCAGAAGTCTTGGGTGCCGTCTTAGAATTGCGCCTACCACATAGGCTCCAATAAATTTTGTAGAATGAATAAAACACTCTCTCTTCTCCAAATCCTTTATTTAAAAGGATTCTTTGCCAGGAACTCTTTCCATCTTTCTTTCTTGACGCCATCTTTGCTTGTCAAAACCTCATTTATCTTTTGAGACCTGGCTCAGATTCCCTTGTCATTTATGGCTTCCTCATCGTCTCAGGCAGATAAAGACTTGGGTTCACCTTCCTCACCTTGAGTCCAGATGGGTTATTATTTGTTGGCATTATTATGTATACACACGTACTTACACATGAATGGGATCACACGGGGCACGCTGCCTACGGTGGACACTTTCTTTCCTCCCCACTTCCCCTCACCTCTGCTATCTCCATCTCCAAAGATAATCTGTATTAAAAAAACAAAATACATATCCTTCCATGTTTCCCTTTGCACTCATACAATCCCATAATCTTACAGAGTGCATCTCTTCCACACACACACAGATGATAAAGGGCATTTTGGGGGAGTGGGGAGTCACTGTTTTACATAAATGGTGTTACACACTTTTTGCATCTTGGTTTTCTTACTCAATAACTTGCAGAAACGTTCAAGTCCTCCCTATAGCTCCAATTAAAGTTCATTCTTTTCATGGCTCTGCAATATTCCACGGGATGGATATATTTGCAAAGTACTCAGCTACTTCTCCAGAAAAGGGAATTTGTTTGCTTCTGGTTCTGTGCCATTTGAATAATGCTACAGGAAGTATTTCTGTACCTATTGGTACAAATAGGATGGATTTCCAGTAGCTCAAGAGCTTGGTGTATACATACAGTGTCTGTACTTTAAAAAAAATGTACTAAATATTGCCAGACTACCTTCAGAAAGGACTAATATTCCACATTTCTACTAGAGTATAGGAGAGTGCACTTACCTCTATAGCCCAGCTAGCAATGAGATTTATAGCCCTCTAAAATTTTTGCTAGTCTTCTAAGTACAGTCATAACTCACAGCTGGATATGAAATGTCCTGACTGCTAGTGAATTCAAACATCTTTTCCTTATTCCTTTCTTTCCTTTACTGTTTTTCTTTTTTCTTCTCTCCTTTTAATATTGGGATTTGCACTTCTGGAAAGAGCAAATGGTCTCTTTATAACCTTTGTCCCTTTCTCTGATTAACTTAAGAGTGCTCTGTAGACTATAGAAATTAATCCTTTATTATTTGCTTCGCACATAATTTGAGACGTATAGTTTATATGTAGACTGTTTATAGAATACGTACAAAATTTATTATTCAAGGGAATTCCCTGGTGGTCCAGTGGTTAGGACTCCGCGTTTCCACTGCAGGGGGCATGGGTTCGATCTATGGTCGGGGAACTAAGATCCTGTAAGATGCGTGGTGCAGCCACAAAAACCAAATGAACAAAGAAACAAAAATTTATTATTCAAATATGTCTTTTTCTTTTTTACCTTCTGGATTCCCATTCTCGATCTGTAAGTTCTCCTTTACAGATTCTGTATTGTAACTTGCGTTATCCTACCTTTTCTTTAAGATTTTTTACTTTTCACAATGAAGTCTTTAACTCATTAGAATTTAACTTTATGTGAGGCATGAGATGGGATCCATTTAACTTTAATCCTCTTGCATGGGGGAAACCTGTTTTGCTGGCATCGTTTCTTAAACAGCTCAGCCTCCAAGGGATTCAAACTGTCCTCTTATGTTTCCTGGTAGTTTTGGGGGGGCTCAGCCAGAGAAGCAGCCCTGCCAGAGCCCTGAATTCTGTTTTCTGCACAGGATGGTAAGTCTTGGGTATGAACTTTTTCTTCTTTAACCAGCCTGAGTAAGCAGAGCGAACTGGAATGCTTCAGGTTGGTTTTTTTGTCCATTTCACATTAGTTGGCATCCACTATGTTCAAGGCTGAAGAACAATGTCCATTCTATGTTCACTATTTTTTGTTGGAATAGGAGATAAGCATGGGAGGTCCTTGTCAACCAGGAAAAGTATTCCCTTCAAGTGAACTTACTGAGGACAGGGACTCCAAAACTCAAAATAAATGAGGGGAAGGAGGGTGTGATTGAGACTTTAACTTCAAAAGTCAAATGGAAAGTTTTAAAGGAAGTATATTTTCTTACACTTAACAAAACCGATGCTTTAATTGCAACCATCCACTGATACTTACAACAGAGAATGAAGTACTGATTCGAGAGGTGTCGTTTTCCTGCAACTTTCCTGCACCTCACATGTCATGGTCAGTTTGAACAAAGGAAGTTCAGTTTTGCAAAATATTTCAGGGCTGATTGATTTCCCCAAAGGACTCTTAATTCCTTCATAGCACAAGTAACTCTCTTTGAAAGCACTCATCGGCTGGTGCATTGTTAACTGGTCTAACTGCCCTGTTGCTACGTATCCATGGCTTCACAAGCTGTTCTCACCCAACACTCATGAAATTCATGAAAGGCTGTAGCCTTTGCAAATTTGCGTTTGCACTTTGAAACTGGTTCTCATTTATTTACATTATGTAGGTAGATGTTTTTGTGTCATCCTCAGAGACACTGGCCTGTGAGGACATGGCTGTGGCTGATACAGGGGAGACAGGCTGGTGTGAATCGGCGGGGGTGGACTTGAGATTTTATAAGCGGTCAGTTCATTAGTGGGCACTTTTGGACTGTGATGGCTTCGTTGCTCTATACAACTTTGTAATAACTCTGGGGACTCAGTTGATAACGATTTGGAAGACGAGGACTCTTTTACACAAAGCAACTATAATCTATGAGAGGGGAGAGAAATACCAGGGGACTGCTCTGGTTGCTCGGAGAAAATATTTTATTTTCAGCTGGGAAGCTCATTGGGCAGTGGTGATGGGGGATCCTAGGGGTGGGAAGAGCAGGCTAAACTGTCCTTGAAGGATGAGTTGGATTTGGACATGCAGATGTGCTGGGAGGGCATCCTAGCTAAAGGAAACAGTATAAGCAGATGGTGAGGAATGAGGGGACATGCCACACTGCTGCGTGCTGTGCACACTGTCCTGAGCTGTCACTCACTATCTATCTCTTTCTGTAGATCACGAGCTCCCGAAGCCTGGGTCTTTATCTGTTCTCTGCTGCATCTCCAGGGACCTCAGCTGTGCCTGGCACATAGTTGGTCCTCCTGACATATGTGCAGAAGGAATGAGTGAAGGCTCAGAGATCTGCCTGTAGAGCAGGAGATTGAGAACCCTTAAACATCCCCGGTTCTAGACCGGATGATCTGACTCTGTCATTTTGCAGACCTTCCTCCCGTTGCTTTCGCGGCTGGTTCTGAGGCTGCTGCCATCTGTGGCCAGGTCTGCTTTGTCAACAGCAGCGGCGCTGCAGAGGGGCTCGGACCCGCTGATAGAAGCTCCTGTTCCAGCGGGTGCCTGGCTGATGCCCTGTGATGATGTCACAGCCACAGATTCTGATGGCAGCCGTGATGGTAACGGTCCCAGCTACCCCAGCCGTCTCGCTTGATGGGGTGACCAAGGGCCCACAGATTGCTCCTGAGTGCGCCTCTCTAGTGACAGATGATTCTGAAACCAGCCCGTCTGGTTTGATCCAGAGGAGAAAACAACAACTATATGTATTTTTCCTTTTTCCTTTTGGCGGAGAAGTTGCAGTTATCTAGAAATCATTTCAAGGTCATCCAAATGCCTGAGGCCCCGCGGACACGGACTCCTGAGCATCGTCTCCATCCTTGAAGGACAAGGTTCCATCTCTGCATCTCCAGCATCAGCACAGGGCCTGGCACGAGGCAGAGCTCAAAGCAGGGAGTGTCTGTTGACTGCCCAGGCGAGGTCAGACAGGAGCCGGCCCACTGGCCTGTAGGACGTCCCACAGAATGGGTGAGTGTGACTGTTTCCTGGTAGATTAAGGCCGAGGGAGCCTCATAATGTCCATTCATCTGTCATTGGGATGTCAGGTTTGAGTCCTTGGTTAAGGTGGTGTTCACCAGATGTCTCTGTTGTATAGAATCCTTTTCCCCTTTGTAATTGCTAAGTAACGTGATACCTTGGGATCCTGTGGCTATCCAAGGATGTCCCCAAATCTTTCCCCCAATGGTTTTGGGGTTCACTGATGGTCTGCACTAAGGTTGATTACACTGATAGTTGCAAATAATGACTTTCCACCTCTTTCAACCCTTGTACATTTATTAGCTGGCCTTCCTCCATGAAGGAGAAGGGTCTCTTCTCCTAATCACTATTTTCAGATCACTATGGACTAGGATGTTTTTTAGTCCACGTATTCACATCCATTCCTATAATTGTTTTATGTGCAAATATTCCTAAATTTGGCCACCAGTGGGAGTGTTACCCAGCAAGGGCTCACTGCCAGACACACATGGAAGCCAGGACTGTGGCACTGGCTTTTGAGAAAGGAAAGAGCTTTATTGCTTGTTCAACCAGCAAGGAGACAGGAGGCAAGGCTCAATTCTGTCTCTCTGACTCAGGGTGAAATTTAAGGGGTTAGGGGAATTTCAAATTGGAAGGCGATTGGCTGGCCTTAAATCAGTCCATGTAAATTACTCGTGCTGCTGGAAGCTAGATTTTCTTCATTGAAGGATTTCTTGCTTCCTAAAGGGCTCTGGTGGCAACATTTCTTTCGAGTTTTGCAGACTGAAGATTCTTGGTTTGGGGGTCATCCTGGAGCCATGGATTCCTGTGTTATATGTGCACAGTGCTGTCTCTGTAAAATCACTCAGAGTTTGATTAATCAACCTATTTAAGGAGACAAAACCAGTTTAAGCTGGTCAATGTTTTATGAGCCGTTTCCATTCCTTTTTCTTTGTATATTCCTCAATCTTGAGGGAAATAAGGGCTATGACTTCTCTAGCTGCTTCCTGCTAATTAGAGGTGTGGATTTTTAAAAAAGAATACATTTATTTTATTTATTTATTTTTGGCTGCGTTGGGTCTTCTTGCTGCGCGCGGGCTTTCTCTAGTTGTGGTGAGCAGGTGTACTCTTTGTTGCGGTGCGTCGGCTTCTCATTGTGGTGGCTTAGGCTCTAGGCACTTGGGCTTCAGTAGTTGTGGCACGCAGGCTTCAGTAGTTGTGGCTCGCAGGCTATAGAGCATAGGCTCAGTAGTTGTGGTGCATGGGCTTAGTTGCTCCACGGCATGTGGGATCTTCCCAGACCAGGGCTCGAACCTGTGTCCCCTGCATTGGCAGGCGGATTCTTAACCACTGTGCCACCAGGGAAGTCCTGGAGGTGTGGCTTTTTATAAGAGAAATGAAGTTGTTTTGTACTTAATTGTAAATATTTGTGAGTCTCACCCTGAACTCTTAAGTCTTGGGCAATCATCATGCAAGTGGGGGAACACTTTTTAAATCTAGGAGACAGCCAAGTACAAGATTTGATGAGTAGAGGTTTAACACAAGATACACAGAACTATGATGTCTAATTATAACAGTCCTTCAAAACCAGACCTTATTCCTTTGGGAATCCATGCAAACATGTCACAATAATTCTTTTAGAACATGATCATTCGAGACTGCACTACTACTTACTCTTAAGGTAGGGTCTCCTATATAACATTTCATAAGGGCTCAATTAGAGTTTGTTTCTAGGAGTTGCTCTTACTCGAAGCAGGGCAACTGGTAAGACCTTATCCCAAGTTAAGCTGGTTTCTTGACATTTAGGCAACTGTCTTTAAGATATGATCCATCCGGGCTTCCCTGGTGGTGCAGTGGTTGAGAGTCCGCCTGACAATGCAGGGAACACGGGTTCGTGCCCCGGTCTGGGAAGATCCCACATGCCACGGAGCGGCTGGGCCCATGAGCCATGACCGCTGAGCCTGTACGTCCGGAGCCTGTGCTCCACAACGGGAGAGGCCACAACAGTGAGAAGCCCGCGTACAGCAAAAAAAAAAAAAAAAAAAAAAAAAAGATATGATCCATCTTTTCAGTCTTTCCCATAGACTGAGGTCTCCATGACGCATGTCACTTCCATTATATTCTGAGGGTCCCTAACACCCCTTGAGTACCTTGGCCACAAAAGCTCCTCTGTCACTTTGAATTGAAGGAGACAACCCAAAACAAGGGATGCTTTCTCTTAGTAAGGCCTCTGTTCCCTTGGAAGCCTTCTCCGTCCAGCATGGAAAAGCTTTGACTCATCCTGCAAAGATGGCCACAAATGCGAGCAGATGTCTAACTTCCTGTGGCTCTTGGTGTAACAGTCAAGTCTATTTACCAATCTCCTGTTTTTCTCCCTCGGGTTTACACCGCTTTGATCCTTGGGGGCGGCCCAGTTTTAGGATGGTCTCTATTTTGTGCCACCTTTTGGATGGTCCTTTGCGTTTGTGGGCCAGCAATAAACTTCTGTAGCCAGTGTAAGGTTGCATCCCTCCCAAAACGGCTCCGTGATACAGATGAGTCGGAATTCTTTCCACTAAATGCTTGAGTATAAGCACTTGTCCCGGTTTATTATACATCTTATACATCCAGTCTTCTTTGGTTGTTTGGTACCGATCACCATGGAAGTTGACAGTCAGCATGAAACCCCCCATCTGTCTGCTGTCTGTAGAGTACGCTTCTGAATACTGAGGCTTAAACGGGGATAGGTCCACACTTTGGATGAAAGCTAGGGCCTTAGGATCTGGGTTTTGGTTCTGGCCACCTGTTTCGCAGTCTGATCAGCCAATTTCCTTTAGCTATATAACTATCAGTCTTTAGGTGGCTTGGGCAATGTACTACAGCTACTTCCTCTGGCATTATGACAGTCTAATAAGGTTAGTTATCTCCTCTGCGTGTTTTTCTTTCCTTCCTGATATCAGATCTCTTTCCCTACGGTCCCGTGAACATACACGGCAGAGAAGGCATACTTAACAGCAGTATAAACCATCACCTTTTTCTCAGCTCCAAGGTGCAGGGCTCCTGTGAGGGCTCTGCGCTCTGCCTTGTGGGCAGACGTAACTGGAGGGAGGGCTTCTGCTTCTAGAACGTCCTGATGAGTTACTATTGCATCCCTGGCCTTAGAGTCCCCAATCCATGAAGCTGCTCCCTTTCATAAACATTTCCATATCTAGATTTTCTAAAAGGTTGATCAGTCAGGTCAGGTCTGCTAGACTAGACTCCAATTCTTTGCCTTTTTGATTCTATCAAATGCCTTATGGCATGTTGCCATCCAGCTTCATGGCTCACTGTCATTTCCTTTAAGGGCCTCCCGTAGTGGTTTAGCCACGAGTCCAAAGTCAGGAATCCAAATACAACGAGACCCAGGCATTCCTATGAATCCTCGCAGTGGCTTCTGGTGGTGGGTACAGTCACCCTAGCTAACGCTTCCTTTTGATCCACCAGGAAGTTTGTCCTCTTGATCACCCAAATCCTGGGTATTCTACATTTGGTTGAGAAATGTGTGCTTTTCCCCTTGGAGACTTTATACCCCTGGTCGGCCAGAAACTTTAAAGTGAGGATTATGTTTTGGTCTGAAGCTTCCTTAGTTTTACTAGCAGTTAGTTTATCAGAGTACAACTCCCTAATTGAATTGGAGATCACTTTAGTCCTTGACTAATGCTTCCCCTGAAGATGATGGGGGCATTCTTAAATCCTTGTGGGAGTCCCATCCAAAAAGATTGTTTTATATTAGTCTCTGGACCGTTCCATTCAAAGACAAATCGTTCCTGAGACTCAAGACTTAAGGGTTTACGGTAAAAGGTATCTTTTAAGTCCAGAACTATAAATCAGCACAAGTTTCCCGATAAAGCTGTAAGCGAAGAGTAAGGATTTGGTACCCCTGGATGTGTATCTTCTACAATCTGGCTCATGGCTCTCAAATCCTGTGTACAACGAGTATCTCCAGTCCGGGATTTTGTACGGGCAGGATTGGAATGTTACATGGGGATCGACAAGATTGGATTAACTGGCATTTAAGAAATGTGGTTAGCGGAGGCTTTATCCCGTTCTTTACCTGCCTCTTTAAAGGCTATTGCTTTAAATTTGGAGCTTTGGTGCCTGGATAGAGTTTTACCACTGTTGGGTCAGTCAGCCGTCTTGGCCCTTCCTGGCCTCTGTGCTTACCTTTTCTAGAATTTTAGGGGCTTGTGGTTCAGGCTCATCTCCTGACTGTAACAGCACAGCTCAGAGAGCATGGGCTTGATCCGGGAGTACTTTAATGCCTACTTTTCCCTGGTGAGAAAGTCATTTAATTTTGTTAGATATTACCCCAATAAAGAAATAGGGCATTCAGGCACATATAGAAAGCTGTGCTTTAAATGTTTTTTTTTTTCAGTTATATAGATTCAGAGGTAGAAAAGCGGGAGTGCACACATACACATCCCCTGGGTTGACCTTGACCATCTAGACCTGCAGGCATTGGTCTCAGAAGATATTGCCCTGCTTGAGGCAGAGGGCTCCCTGGGTTTAATTGAGTACCCCAGCCAGTGTGGGGAGGGGAGACGGGTTCCTTTTGACTGTCTCGTAAGGAAGGGCTCAGGGCTCGGGCTGGACCTGTGGCCTGAGGAGGGCTGTTGGAAGCCTCAGCTACTCACAGGGATTCCCCCTTCATATGGTAGGGGAACCGCAGGAGGCACCCAAGGAGGAGGCAGATGTAATAAGTTGAGGTCATTAGGCTCTAACTCAGGCAAGACAGGCTCTTTCTGAGGGTCTTCCCCCTGAACCATAGGTCTACATGCCTCCTGCAAATCCTCATTCTGATGAACAGCCAGTTTCATTTTGCTGCTGAAAAACATACAAAATAATTTACACAAGTTGAGGTCGAATGTTGTAAGCCCACTACTTGTACCTGCCTTCTCTCTCTTTCTTTCTTTTTTTTTTTTTTCCAGTACACGGGCCTCTCACTGCTGTGGCTTCTCCCGCTGCGGAGCACAGACTCCGGATGCGCAGGCTCAGCGGCCATGGCTCACGGGCCCAGCCGCTCCGCGGCATGTGGGATCTTCCCAGACCGGGGCATGAACCCGTGTCCCCTGCATCGGCAGGCGGACGCTTAACCACTGCGCCACCAGGGAAGCCCCCCTGCCTTCTCTTGATCTTAGAAGAGGGATAGCCACAGGGCAAGGCAGAGCTGGTGGTAGGACAGCCAGGAGGTCTCTCTGTGGGCGTCCATCCTCAGAAGAAAAACACACCCTTAGTGGAGTCTGAGCTTTGCAGTTGGATGAGTGGGTTTCCTGCATTGCAGCGCTCAAGAGAATTTACTTCTTGGCCAGCAAAACCACAGAAGAGCCTGAACAGCCACGTTTAGCAAGGGCCTCTTCCTCGCCTTCATGAATTGGGCCCAATGTCAACCAGCAGTCTTACCAGAAACTCACTGTCCATGTGATGTAGCAAAGTTGGCGTCACCTGGAAAACCCTTGAATTCCTGGGAGCTGAAGGAAAGCACCAGGGTTTGCCAATCTATGTCTCAGAGCACACTTTATTCCCTTATAGGAAGCACCCGGGCTTCCGCCTCAAGTGCTTTCCACCTTGGCGCTGGTTCTGAGGGGTTAGCTGGCCACTCTGAGAATGGAGGTTTGGAGAAAGCATGAGCTAGCAACCCCTAGGTCAAAGGCTTAGTCAGGATCCTAGGTTTCAAACCCAAGAGCTGAGAACAGTCTATGGATTGCAAGTCTCTAGAACATGGCCTTCCCTTACTCCCCCCAAATGCAGGGAGAAATCAAACAGCCTCAAGAGGTGTGAGAGCAAGAACCTTAGGATTTTGGAACCAATTCCATCTCCTAGTTAGGTTTCTGGAAAGAAGCAAGCAAATGTAGTAGCAACTATTCACAACTTGGCTGTACGAATTCCCTGGAGGAGCCCCAAGGAGAATGGACAGTCTCCAAGAAGACCAGCCTGGGTCTGAGGATTCACTTAGGGAACACTGAGAAGCTTTCCATTAGAGGTGGTTGTCGAGAACCATGGCCTGAAAAATCACACATGGTACCCAACCGCCAAGCAATCTATCCCAGCAGTTCCAAGACTGTAGCCAATGTGGTCAGAGGTTCCTAACAGTTTCCCCCATGTACTTAAGGCAGGCTTGATCATTGCAGAGGGGCCTATGAGAGCCCCGACTGTCTCACTCGCCGCCTGGAAAAACTCACCCCAAGAGAAGGAGGGTAGAAGAGGTGACTGCATCACCTTGAAAAATAAAGTGAGGAGCCTTAGACCCAGATGAGCTTGAGAGAGGAATTCAAGAGCATAGAGGTTGAAATACCCAAACCTTCACTTCCTTTCTGAGGAAGTTGATCTTCTTTAATCAATTTGGTCCTCCTGGTAGAGGACCAAAACATTTGCCTCCCCAGCAGAGATCACAGACAAGCTCATCTAGATGTCTGGGCAATTTCCAGGCGGAATATACTCAGCCCAAGTCCTCCATAGAGCCCATGGCCTTTGGCACCACCAATGTGTGTGTCCCTCTTGGCAAAATTTCCTCTTTTATATATATACACACACACACCTAAAAGCAGTTCAAGGCTAACTCCCTGCCAGTTTGGCTCATATAAAAGAGGGTTAAAATTCTCAGTGAGGAAAACCCAAAATGTGTCCAATTGTATAAAGGATCTTCCCTTGCAAGAAATGGGGAGAAAAATCAATTCTGTCCCCTTTCTCCTCTTTTGCAAAAGAAATTTAATTGGAAAATAGTATTATAACTCCAAGACCCATTTTCAGGCCATTTTCCCCCAAACTCCAGCTGACTTTGGGACTAGGCAGTGTTATAAAAGAACCATTTTCCTTTTCATAACTCCAGTATACCATATAGAGTAGGAGGTCACATGAAACACCAAGAACTTAATAGGTTAAGATTTACCAAATAAAAGCACGTAGCTAGAACCACCATATTGTTATCAACAGGGACAGGTACAAACAGAACCAAGCACACGTTTGCTGATAGAGTCCTGTATCCAAATGATGGTTAGATACTACCTGCATTAGAAACAATCTCCATCTTCAAAATACTTTGACCTTCTCAGGCCACTTTCTAGATGTGTAACCATTAAGGGCTATTTTCAGCAAGTCCACTAAAATTCTTACCAAGTTTTCTTTGCATTTTGGAAGACTTTTACTTTGCTTTACAATTGCCTAAATGTAGGCCAATTTGACTACCATATTTCTTATTTAAACTGCAAATAATTACATAAAATCTGTCCTGTTACTGCCTTAATTACAACCTTCTTAAATACCTGTTCATCTAGTAACATTGCCCCACCTGTCTTGTTTCTCTCTAATGTCTGCCTTTCGTTAAATCACTCTAAAGACGCGCAGCTGTGCTTTTTAATCTGTGCTGACCACCCATTTGGAAATAGAGGATTTCTCCTAGCTCCCATTTCACTGATTCTACTCCTTCTATTTCCCATTTATTTATTTTTTAAAATGTTTTTTTATTGTGGTAAAAGTCACATAATATAAAACATACTATTTTAACCATATTTATCTGTACAGTTCAGTGGCACTAAATACATTCACATTGTTGTGCCACTCTCACCATCATCCGTCTCCCGAATTTCTCAGCTTCCTGAACTGAAACTCTGTCCCCATTAAACACTGACTCCCCATTCCCCTCCCCACCCTTGGTCCCTGGCATCTACCGATGTACTTTCTGACTCTATAGATTTGACTATTCTCCGTACCTGGTATAAGTGGAAGCAAACAGTATTTGTCTGTACCTAATGTATATTGTAATGCATTTTTTTTTTTTTTTGCGGTACGCGGGCCTCTCACTGCTGTGGCCTCTCCCGTTGCGGAGCACAGGCTCCGGACGCGCAGGCTCAGCAGCCATGGCTCACGGGCTTAGCCGCTCCGTGGCATGTGGGATCTTCCCGGACCGGGGCACGAACCCGTGTCCCCTGCATCGGCAGGCGGACTCTCAACCACTGCGCCACCAGGGAAGCCCAATGTGCCTACTCTATTCCTTAGATTGACTGGTACAATCACATTTTTCTTCCTTTTTTCCTCTTCCTGTTAAAGTAGCAGGTGTACTGTTGACATTCCCCATTTTGGAAAGTTTTTCTCTCAGGATGACCAGAGCAAAATGACACAAAGCAGCTTCAATAAAGTTTTGCTGCTGTCATCCAATAGTTAACCACAATTAGCCAATTCCTACCAAATAAAACAATCAGACATAGATAACCTAGACAAAGACCCCAAAGGCCTGGGACTCTAACCCAGGGTTTGAATATCTCAGCAGCTAAACCCTTGATAAAGTCTCTTTGGGGTGGGCCTACTGACCCACGGTCCTAGCCTTGGGAATCCAACCCAAAGTTTTGACCTCTAAGTTGAACAAAATCTCCCCAGGGTGGGCCTCTAACCCACAATCCTGATGAGGTTATTAAATAACTTAGGCACAGGCACATTTTAACGAGGTTACTCACCCAAAAGACCTTTGAAGCAGGAGCTGTTTCTTCTCTCAAAATTGAAAGTAGCACCAAGGAGCCTGGAGTACTGTGGAGGCGGGGGAAGCAGGAACCCAAAAGCCAACCCTCTAGACAAATTCAGTCTGATGGACCACTCAGGGTTGGTGACGAGAGCGCACACTCTGCTGGGGACTGTAGTGCCTTGGGCAGGTAGTCACAAGACCTGCCAAAAATTGTTGCCAAAATTGTTACCGAGTGATAGCTTGCTGCCCAACACACATAGGAGCCAATACTGTGGCACCAGCTTTCGGGAAAATAAAGTTTTTTCTATGAGATTGACTGGCAAGGAAACGGAACATAAGGCTCTCAAATATCTCTGTGATCCTGGGTTCAGGGGGAAATTTAAAGGTATAGGGGAATTTCAAACTTGGAAGCTGATTCGCTAGTCTTGAATCAATCTGTATAAGCTATTCATGCTGCTGGAAGCCAGATTTTCCTTATTGAAGGGCTTCTTACTTTGTAAATGGCTCAGGTGGCAACATTTCTATTCTTTGAGTTCTGTAGACTGAAGATTCTTGGTTCTGAGGTCATCCTGGAGACGTGGGTTCCTATCTTGCACATGCGCAGTGCTGTCTCTGTAAAATAACTCAAGGTTTGATTACTCAATCAACCTACTTAAGGAGGCAAAACCAGTTTAAGCTGGTCCATGTTTTATGCACTGTTTCAGGAGCCCCTTTATTCCAGCTTCTGTTTCCTTGATTTATCCCCATCCTCCTTTGAGTACTTCCTAGCTTTCTGGTACAAGACAAAAATCTTTAAAACATGTCAAAATCATGAAAAACAAGAAAGGAGGGTTCATTGTTCTAGGAGATGAGTCATGACTACCAAAGGCAAGGTACGATTGTTTATAGGATTACAGAATTAAGGGAAAAAGCTCTAAACTTGGACTGTATATTAAACTATATTTCTGCATCAACATTAAATATTATGAGGGTAAAAATGATTAGACATTTTGCAGGAGATCATTTCTTTAATGACATCTACACTAAAGTGTTTGGGCATGAAATACTGTGTTGTTTGTACCATACTCTCAAATGATTTAGGCAAAAATAAAAAGGAAAAAAAAATCCAGACACATATTGTAAATAATACACACAGAGACTGAAGGAAGCATGGCTCAGTGTTACCAGCTGGTGACTGAGATAAAGAGGGTATGATATGTGGGTGTTCATTGTGCTACTCTTTAAACTTTTCTGGAGCTGTAACATCTTTCAGAATAATAAGTTGGGGAAAATAAAATAAAATAAAACAAATCAGACAGAGAACAGGAATTGTGGTTGGGGACAAGCCTGTGACCCTCTGCCTGCCCTGTAAAAACAGCTCCTATCGCAGCTGCCTCTGTGTGACATGAGGAATCACACACCATTTGCTTTTACCAACCAAAGGATAGGTCTAGACAGATCTGAAGAGCAATTGTTTCCCTATCATTCAGGAGAAGGATAATAAGGCAAAGAGGGAGAGAGGGAAGGAAAAAAAAGGATGGAATGAAGGAGAGATGGAAGGAGGGCAGGAAGGATGGAAGGCAGGAATTTATTGATCAACACATCTGAGGCAGGCCCTGCGATAGATCCGTCTACATTATTCATCTGCTTCTAACAATAACCTTTAAAAGACCAGAAAATTGAGGCTTAGAGAAGTCAAAAACCTGTCCCTTGGCCACAAAATAAAAACTGGTCATCTCAGGTGATGATGTCCAGTAAAGAAATACGATTAAACCAATTAGTCATAAGAAGAGAGGGCCAAAAGTTATATGAGCATAGAGATTTCTAAAATCCTGACCATGGTTTATTGTTTTTTAAAAGAAAGCTTTGTAGCAGGAAGAATTGTGTCCTTTAGGCTAAAACATCGGTAAGGACATCTGGACCTCTCACCTAGGCTAAACCTCGGGCTCAGAGGGCAAGTCCAGGAAAACTAAGAGGCTTCCTTCCCCGTTTGAAAAGCTCCTAAGACTGTTAGGATGCACGCAGGTTTCCGCCTTCTGCTGTATTACAATGTAGTGGCTGGTGCATGAGAATTAGGATGTTTTGTTTGGGGTGAACGGTGGGGATATGCTCCACCTTTCCCCGGCCCCTCCCCCGCCCCCGCTCCAGGCCACCCGCAGCTGCAGAAGGAAAGGACATGCTCCATAGCGTAACCAGCCTCCCGTGAAGACACTCTCTGATTGCGCTACGGGAGAGAGAGAAGCAAATTAGCCAATCATGGCAGCTCCACTAACGGCTCCGTATTCAGGCAATTCGCTGTCTGCTTCCCTCACGGACAAAGAAACTAAGAAAGGGATCAAATCAACATCTCAGAAAGAAACAATATGTTCGATGAATGAATTAAAACGGAAGATCTCTTGATTATTGAAGGCGATTCTCACTCCGAAGTCAAAAGCCTGCAGCACCTTCCCAAAACAAAGTTCCTGTCACTCCTTCAGGAAAATATTTATTCAGGGCCTAAGACGTGTCAAGTGTGACATGAACAAACTGGAGCAAGGAGAACAAGGAGGCTCTTGATCAAACAGTCAAACAGATGCGGCAGATCTGACCCCTCTGTCCATACCTCCTGGGGTCTGGGGTCTCTTGAGATCCAGGTAACAACAGTCTGGGAAGGCAGCGGTTGCCGTGTGTGAAAGCAGACTGAGCAGGCAGAGCCAGTTTGCTGGCAGTTGAAGCCAGCAAGTTGAAGGTGGTGGGTCTGACTGTATTTTATCATGTATTTATGTGCGGTACGCGGGCCTCTCACTGTTGTGGCCTCTTCCGTTGCGGAGCACAGGCTCCGGACGCGCAGGCTCAGCAGCCGTGGCTCACGGGTCCAGCCGCTCCGCGGCATGTGGGATCTTCCCGGACCGGGGCACGAACCCATGTCCCCTGCATCGGCAGGCGGACTCTCAACCACTGCGCCACCAGGGAAGCCCCTGACTGTATTTTAGATGCTCCTTTCTGAGGTTACATCATCCTGAGGGACTCCTGTCCTCCTTTCCCCCCACCCCCCCCATTGCAGTCCTGGACTGGGTGGAGTGACTGACCACTGGCCACCGTGGGGATCAGAAGAGGTGGGTCCTCAGGGTAGGATGAATAGTACACGGAGCTGGACTCTCGCCTTCTTTTTGTGTGTGCTTGACCCTCAAGGACAGGCCTATTTATTGCAAACTGTAACACCCCTTTCCTTGTCTGATAGGTGAATTCAACTAGAGTCATGGGTCTGAGATCTTAGAACCACCCAGCATCCGATTGCCCCCGAGGCAAATAATTTCAGCACCCAGGACAGCTCCTGGCACATAGTGAGCCCTCAAGGCACATCCGTGTAAAGAATGAATTTTTGTCCTAGAACAAAGGCCCAGGGGGCTGTTAGTGGATGGAGCGAAGAGGAGGAGAAGTGGTCTTAGTACAGTGGGTTCCGGGCTCACGACCCACTTTTAGTGAAGTGGGTCTGCACGGGGGAGCCCCTGGGAGGGGGGGCCCAAATTTGATAACAGGGATTTCCACCCAAAAGTCAGGGCTGTACATGAGATGAGACTGCAGTGGTATGTTTGTAAACTGGTGCTTTAGGAAAAAAAAAACCCTGGTTTGCTGATTTCCATGGTGTCTATTCTCTTACCATGGCTGATTCCAAGCTATCAGTTAGTAAAATTCCTGTACATTTCACAGCTGGCTCTCAGAGCTGTCTGTCCTCTGCTCACCACCGAGTATGAGTGGTCAGGCGGGTCCCCACTAGGGGGTCTCACAGCAGAGGTGGGGGGCACCGTGGGGCTGCGGGTGAGCTTGTACGTATCGTCACACCACAGGGGCTGTTCCTTGAAGGAATCACCCACAAAGTCACAAACAATGAGGATCTGGCAGATTCAGGCCAATTAACCCTGGAGAAGAGAAGCCAGCAGGGATGAGGATGAAGCAGGCTCTTCAGGAGAGAATGAGGGCTGAGAGGGTTGGGAGAGACCCCTGGGGAGGCTCCAGAAGCCCTTGAGTCTTTCTGAAAATGAGGCTCCTTTGATCAGGCTGCAAAAGCCAAGCCTGGAGGGAAGGATGTCAACCGTGCTACAGTTTTATCAGAAAAATGATGTAAAAAATTTGTGCTTGATTCATTCTTTGATTACTCTGAGAATTAAGGCACATTTTCCACTATCACCTACACGTTGTTAAATATGAGATAAAAACTTATTTGTCATCGGATTTAGTTTCATTTTTTCTAGGCAAGGCCTTTAGTTCAGAAGAGGTGGTTGAGAGCAGAAACTCTGACAGTGCCAATTACTAGCTGGGCAGCCTTCCTGAGCCTCAGTATCCTTACCTGTAAATGGGGATAATAGCACCAGTATCCATGGTACGGAAGATTGAGCAATTCAACATGTGTAGGTTACTGAGAATAGCGCTTGGCCGAAAGTAAGTCCCAGGTACATATTTGTTAAATTACAAAACATTTGCTATGAAGCTTTGATACCTAATTTAATTGGATTTGCCTCAAATGGCTTTTTATCTGTTTGGATTGTCCTCAGCTAATTAAGACCTCATGTCATTACATGTGGTCTTTGCGGGGAAAGAAACACACTGTGGTGTCATGAGAGGAGCTTCGGGGGAACTGACCTGGTCCCTGGGCCAGGATGCGGGGATAATGACAGACACAGAAGAATCCCTCAAGGAGGTGACATTTCATCTGAGACATGACAGGTGAGCTGCAGGTAACTAGGTGAGGAATTGGGGTGGGGGTGGGGAAACATTCCAGGAGGAGGGAACAGCATGTGCAAAGGCCCCGAGGTGCTGGGAGCCTGGTATGTCCAAGGCCGGGACCCAGTGATCACAGAGGTGAGTGGTGGGAGGTGGGACTGGTGAGGGGCAGGGGCCTGGGAGTTTGGGCTCCATCCTAAGGGCTGTGGGCAGCTTCTGGAAGGTTTGAAGCAGGAGTGTGACTGGGGTCATATTTGCCTCTTCGGATGTTTCCAGTTGTAACGGGAAGTTCTCCTTGTCTAGGGCTGTTCTTTTTCACCTCATTCCCCACCACAGCCTGCTTCATGGCTCAGAACCTGGGTGGGATGGCAGACCTCAGTTTTAGGACCTTGGTCACAACTCAGGAGAAAATCAGAGAGATGGTCAGGAAATATGCAGAAAGGAGCTCTGGCGTGGCCAGCAGGGATCTCAGAGTCAGTCAGCAATGTATCTTGTTCTGGGACTGAGCCTGACGCAGGGTTTTGAGGAGAAGTCTCAGGACCACCTGGAATCACAGGGACCATGGTTGGGGGGACCGGCAAAAGGGTCAGAATGGAAGCCCCCAGCTTTGGGGGTGTCGGCTGGCGAGCACCAGCTGGCCGGGAGGTTTAGATCCCAGTAAACTGCAGGTCTGCGTGGGGAGCGGGGAGACACGGGTGCATCTCTGTGCAAATACCTTCAGTGCCCATGCTTTACATCCCTGCAAAGTGTAAAATTATTAAAATTCCTCGAGTGGATAAACCCAAGCCTCTCTGTTTCATCTGTGCTTATTGTGGTCTGGATTAACTATTTCATCAATTAACACAAGTAGCATTTGGAGTAAAAAAATAGAGAATTAACTAAAAATAGGTGAAGCAGTGGAATTCCATCACAAGGACGTTTATGAATAATTAGTGGACCGACGCAGGGCTGTTTGTCAGCGACACCCTCCCCCTCAGCCTGTCGCTTTTCCCTTCATGGCACAGGCAAGACTTTGTTTTCTAGCATGAAGAGTCTCTTAATTAAATCTCATTTGTCAAGAAGGCGAGATGTATTTGTGTTTCCTCCAGCTCCCATTGTTATAAACTTTGCAATGTTTTTTCTGAAAAATGCTCCTTTTCGGCTTGAAAGAGCTGAGTTGTTGCTTTTTCTCTCTTCCACTGTAAAGAGGAAATGCTACAAGTTCTTTGTCGGGTAATCAGTTATCCTCCTTAAAGGATCCCTGAAGTCATCATCTGAAAATTACAGCTTCTGGAAAACAATGAAACGCCCACTTTAGCATATTGTCACGTCAGAGTGATTTTGCCCCCCCCTCAGGGTCATAAAGCCTGTCAGTTATGTTCATGGCCTCTGGCTCTAGATGTGGTCACTTCTGCCTGTCACTTCTGGGGTTTCGATGTTGATGCTGTATCTCTCTTAGCTTCTCAGAAGCCCTGTAATGATGCCCCAATTAGTAACGCATCCTTCTCTTTCTCCATCTCACTCTAGTTGCTCTAATTTATGTCTCTCGACAGTACTCCCACCATGTGTGTCATCTGCACCTCTGTGTGGAGTAGGAAGGTCTCAAGCTCAAGGTCCCCGGCGGGTAAACAACAATCAAAACAATTTCAAGTTCACGGACATCCTCTGCAATCAACATCAACTGCTCCATCAGGAAAACAGGACCTTGTATTGTTGGTGAGTAGCAGGTAATTCACGAGCTCGTCAGCATGACCCACGGCCCCTGATCTGTATCAATATGAAATAAGAACGCATTTAAGAGGTGTCAGGAAAACATGGCACGTGCCCCCCCTCCCATTTGACATCGATTCATTCATGTATGAAACTGAGTCTTTGTGATGGTGAAGCACTAAGGATCCTGTGTGGTCAGATTAATATCATGGAACCAGAGAGCAGAAGCAGGTTATTAAATGTCCCCTACTTTGCCTTCCTTCCAACGGGCAGAAGAAAACAAACAGAAGGCTTAGATGCAAATGTGGATTTATGTCCAAGGATTGATGAAAGCAGCATAGACTGAGAAAGGGAAAGCAGGGTGGATGTCCCAGATAATTCAGGTTAAAAAGACTTTTATCGGAAGCATCATAGTCATCCAGGCGCAGCTTGTTGATTCTGACACAGTTTCTCCATCCTTTCTTCTTGTGGAAGAACCTCAGGGACATGCCAACGTTTAGTGGAAATGTGGAAGCATCATTGAAATTCCTTGAGCCAAGGGCAGGTGTTCAGGTCTCAGCTCTGCCACCACCTGTGGTTTCACTTCCCTGCCGGCCTATGGAATTATTCACATAACTCAATAACATCCTCCCATGGGAACCAGGGACAACCTCACCCTCTTGTGACTACAAAGCCTGCGTCCCACAGCCCCTGCTTGTTCACTCTGTTCCCAGGTGCAGCCCCCACGTGGCTCTGCTTGACGTGGAGTGTCCTGCCTCCTGGGCTTTGAGTATATGTGACTAATAAACTGCTGTCAGGCTCCTCTGTCCAGTGTTCGGTGTTGTGTGTTTAGCTATTTCAGCAGTTTAGGGTGGGGGATCTCTCCCTCACTGATGGGGTGAATAGGAGGTGATAGGACACCTGTGGACCTTCAATAAGCCAGTTTCTACAGTGGGAGACGGTAGGGCTGAAAATACCTGAGACGACACGTAACATGTAACTGATACACACCCCTTACATTTTGTGTCTTCGTTTGCCACTTTCTTTCTACTTGACAATATGCTCTTAAGGGCAGATGTTTGAATTGTATGTTTTATTGCTGCATCTCAAGCACTTGCAGGATTTCTAGCAGATAGCAGACCTTCAATAAATATCTATGAAATGAATAAATGAACAAACTAATGCAGTTACCAAACAACCTTGGCTGGGAACGAATAAGGACATGGTTCTTGATGTTAGGCCTTGTGGGGAAAAATGACCAGAATGTCATCCGTTTATCATTGCCTTGAAGAAGGCAGTGTGGAGGCAGGACCTCAGGTCTTTGTTGAACTGCAGCCGCTCACCCTCCTCTGTATCTTGCCTCCCTGTGTGGAGGTGGTGCGGACAGGTGGATGGGGGACAGGGTGATCTTTCCCCTCCTTTCTCCCCTCCCTGTCGCCCCCTCTCCCAGCCTCCTCACTCACCTTGGGGAGAGACTTTCATAGCTGCTGCCGTTGATACTTCTCTTCAGCACACCCCAGCTCTTCCACTGAGCCCAGGCCGCTGCTTCACAGTAGGAATGAGGACGCACAGCGTTAAATTGTTGTTAGTATTGTTATTATTTTTTTGCGGTACGCGGGCCTCTCACCGTTGCGGCCTCTCCCGTTGCGGAGCACAGGCTCCGGACGCGCAGGCTCAGCGGCCATGGCTCACGGGCCCAGCCGCTCCGCGGCATGTGGGATCTTCCCGGACCGGGGCACGAACCCGCGTCCCCTGAATCGGCAGGCGTACTCTCAACGACTGCGCCCCCAGGAAAGCCCCGAGACGGTAGCTTTTTAATTTTCTAAATGAAAAATTGTTTTTACTATGAAAGTGATAAATATTCATTGTAAAAAGAAATAACCCCACGAGTACATTGTAGCATTTCAGTTGGAGTCAAGAGTCCCGAGAGCTGCCTTTTCCATAAACACCATGTGTCCCCTGCCCCCCGGTGCCCCTATAGGGGAAGCTCACATGAGCCCGGCACCCAAGGCTCACCGTGGTCCTGTCCCAAGTGGCACAGGGATCATTTCTGGCTGCCCACAATTGGATCCCCTCGCTGAAGCTCCAATCGTCCTTTTGGGAATCACTCCTCCCCCAGGTAAGAGGGGTGCGGGATAGCCCCTGGTGACACGTCCCGTCACGAAAGCTAAGGGTCGAGGTCCTCCCTCTCCACCCGGCTTTCCTGAGGGGTGGGCGCTGGTCTAAGTCTGGCCCCTACACGCTCTTTCCTGAACTCTGTTTTGAGCAAGTGAAGGACAGAAGAGGGATCGCAGGAGGTCACTTTCCCAGGCAGCGTCCTGATCAGCCCGTTCTGGTGCGAGATGTTCCTTCTTAGCCCCACGGAGTCCTGTGGTTTCCGCCTGGTCCTCTGCGTCTCTTCTAGTCTGTGGGGCTCAAGATCCTGCAGGGAAAGCCCACTGTGCTCACGTCACCCATGTGGGTCTCCCAGCCAAGAGCCTTGACTGCCCCACGGCCCGTCTGGCCATCCGGGTGAGAACACTCTCACCACCCACCCTCCTGCTGCCAGAAGAAACGGTAACCCTCCGGTGCCACCTCTTACCGGCATCCCTCCACTGAAACTCTGAGATCTTGTCTCCATGGGAGAAAACAAGGGAACTTGTTGAGGTAACTTCTGGTGGAGCAGGGCAGACATCCAGTCAGACCAGCTGGACCTAAGGCAGGGGATGCATTGCCCGGACACAGGCCATCTGCAGGAAGAGGGAAGCAGGAGGTGGGGCCCAGGCTCAGGAGGGCAGGACCGAGTCCTTGCAGGCCATCAGGATACCACGTGGCCCCTCTGTCCCTTGTCCTGGAGCCGCACATCCTCTCTGGTCATCCACTTCATTACTCTTCTTTCTGTCCCTCTGAGGACATGGCTGGAAATGGTGGTCCCGTGGTAACCCAATGTACGTCTCCTTAGTTCAGTGACCTCAAGCAGATTCTGATTGGTCCTGACCAGCTCAGGAGCTCTGCCCTCATCCAGTCAGCCCTGGGCAGGAGTTTGGGTCAAGCATGGCTGTTGGAGGTGACCCCTGTGAATGTGTGGAGAAGGATGCCAGGGCTGGGCATGTGCCTCAAAGCCTGGTCACCTCAGAGCCCTAAGGTGTGTGCCAGTCTTGGGGATGCCATGTGGGTCATCGACATACAGACCTCCCTCACCAATCAGCTGAATGGACTAACCTTCCCTCCTATCAGTGGAATCTACAAGATTACTTTTTAATAAATGGTCTCTTTGGAAAATGCTCAGAGGAGAAAGATGATCTCTGGTTCTTACAGTGGAAGTCTGTTTCCCTTTGAGATAAGGACTGATTTGTAACACCTGTCATAAACCATTAATTTTACTTTTGTGGGAAGAACTCCAGAAGAATTTCTCTTTCAGAAGCCTATCGAATTATCAGTGGTTTTGAGCCACAGTTTCCTAAGCAGTGGGTCTGGCTAACCCTCAATAATGTGAGAAGTTTCAAAAATAATTTGATTCCCTCCCCTCTACTTCCCTGCTGGGCTGGCAAAGCCCCCTTAGCTGCTGCATCTTGGGATGTCAGCGTGGGTGACTTGGGGATGGAGACAGCAGCTCTACATCAACCAGCGTGGACACAGGTGTGTCCCCCAGTAGGGACCTGGGGACCCTGTGCCCAAGCTGTCAGGGGTCTGTCTGGGGTCTGAGTATAATGATGCTGAAGGTGCCGTGAGTCTCCCGTCAGGCTTCCAGGGCAGCTCAGACACTCTCTCTGGGCCAATCCCACCCCTACCCCTGAGAGTGGCCATAACATGTCTGCCCACACCCCTGTCTTTGTCACATAGTGGGGCTGACCAGTCAGCATGACACTGACCACAGCTTGGAGCTGTGGGTTGACTCTTTCAGATTATTTAAACAGACTATCATGTCGTTTGCAAACAAGGACAGTTTTATTTCTTCTTTCCAATTTGCATACCTGTTATTTCATTTTCTTGTCTTATTGGATAGGCTAAGATTTCTGAATGGGGATCTCTGCAGAGCACAGCAAGTGCAAAGCTTCTGAGTTGGGTTGAGTCTGTTCTGTTTGAGGAACTGTGATAAGGCTAGTGGGCAGCAGCCTGGCAGCAGAGAGGAGAAGGTGGGGCCAGACCACCCTGGGCGTAGTAAGCTGGTGGAGAGTTGGGATGTGCTAGGGCAATGGGAAAGTATTAAAGGATTTTAGGGAAGAGAGTAACATTCAGGGATACTGCGTATTCTGGGACTCAGTAAATTCATAGTTTAAATGTTAAGAAGGTATTTGTATTTGCAGAGACAAATGAGATTGTTTTATAACTGTGTGAGAAAATCATGTAAAAAGTATTCAACCCTATTTTTTTCTTTTCTTTCTGTCTTTCCTTTTTTTTTTTTTTTTTTTTTTGGTCACGCGGCATGTGGGATCTTAGTTCCCTGACCAGGGTTCAAACCCACACCCGTTGCTTTGGAAGCATGGCATCTTAACCACTGGACCGCCAGAGAAGTCCCTCAACTCTATTTTCTAAAGGCTGTTCAAAATGATAGATTTACTTCTCAAATTCATGACAGTTATGCATTCTAAAGCTGACAGAGAGCAGAAAATTTACCAAGTGGCATGAATATGTTAGAGATATTGATTTAAAACCAAACCACCAATTTTTACACTTTCCAAAGGAATTCAACTGCTGGGTTTCTTTCTCAAACACAAATAGAGAATGTTAATGAATGCTTTGAACATTCCTTTCCTCAAATCATTTTATAAGCTTTGATAGCAGAATTTTAATTGAAAATGAAATATCAATTATTAAAAGACCTGTATATTTTATGAAAGGTCTTATATTTTGCAGAAACTGCTGAGAATATTGTGCTTTTTACCTGGTGGCTGTTGGCAACTTTAAATAACTTTTTTTCCTTCTGATTTTAAAAGACTTGCTCATTCTAGAAAATTTGGAAAATTACTCTAAAGGAGAAAATGAAAACCAATATGATTGTACCACTCATATGTCACCACTGCTGCCATCTTGGCTTATCTCTTACTCAAGTTTTTTCTCTGAATATGAGTGTATATGTGACAAGAGCTTAACATCGTTTTTTTTTTTTAATTTTTATTTTATATTGTAGTGTAGTTGATTAACAGCATTGTGTTAGTTTCTGGTGTACAACAAAGTGATTCAGTTATACATATACATGTATCTATTCTTTTTCAACTTATTTTCCCATTTAGGTTATTACAGAATATTGAGCAGAGTTCCGTGTGCTATACGGTAGGTCCTTGTTGGTTATCTATTTTATTTTAAGCCAAACTATTTTATTTCTTTTTTCTTTCTTTTTTAAAATTGGGGTATAGTTGTTTTCCATGTTGTATTAGTTTCTACTGTACAGCAAAGTGAAGTAGAGTTCCCTGGGCTATACAGCACATTCTCATTAGTTATCTATTTTATACATATTAGTGTATATATGTTAATCCCAATCTCCCAATTCATCCCCCCCCCTTTCCACTCTTGGTGTCCATACGTTTGTTCTCTACATCTGTGTCTCTATTTCTGCCTTGCAAACTGGTTCATCTGTACCATTTCATAGTTTTATATCCTGCTTTTCTTTCACTTCATGTGATATCATGAGCATTTTCTATGCTATTAAAAACTTCTTGTAAACATATTATACTATTATCCTTCAACATTCCCTTATCTAGACAATTTATGCAATCTTCTCCATTCTTATTTTGTTGGACACTTGTGTTGTTTCCTTTTGCTGTTAAAATTTATGTTGCAGTAAAACATCTTACTGAGTAACTTTTGTTCACATTTATGAATCGTTCCTTAAAATAAAGTCTTATGTGTACAATGAGTGCATCTGGAGTTAGTGCTTTTTTAAAAGCTCTTGATATGGCCACCAAATTGTTTTTGGAGACACTGAGACTGAGAGCCCCCGCTGGTGGGCATTCTGTGTCCATGTGGCTGTGTCCTCACAGGCACAGAGTAGTACGTGTTGAAAAGCATTTGTGCAAGTCCGATTTAATGTGCTTTGTTGTTCTTTAATTTGCGGAGAATTCATTGCCGGGACCCGCTAGTCCTGGGTTCCACCTTCTCAGGGTTGGATGGCACCGCCTTCGAACCAATGAGGAAACCAAGTCGCTGCCTGACTGAGTGTCATTTGTGCCCCAGCAGCTCCCTCTGACGAGGAACTCCAGCACTTGGAGAAGAATTGCATCAGTGACCCAGAGTGTAGACAGGAGCTTCTCTGACCAGAATCCAAACCCGCTCCCTGATGGGAGGCCAAGGATTTCAGCTCTGGTGCTTGGTCGCCCAGAGTGGGGACGCCCGTTAGCATGTGGCCAGTGGGCACCCCGGAGACACCCCTCTGGCCCATTCCAGCCTCTCTAGGTCGGGGTTCCTGTGGACACAGGCTCCACTACTGTGCACTGTGACAGGTGCTCCCGAGCACCGTGTCCCCCTGGCGCCCCGTCTTCTGACACCTCATCAGTCCCTCTGGGTGCCAGGCCTTGCCGACTGCTTCGCCCTGGAGGCCGGTCCCGGAGCCTATTTCACGGCTCATTCAAAAGGAAAGCGAGGAGGCCTTTTCCATTTCATCTGTTAAATGATTTAATTCACGAGGGACTTGGTCACCACGGATCCCAGCACGGCCCGGCTCCTGGGTCTCATGGAACCGCACCAACCGCACCAAGCTCTGCGCTGGGCCCCAGCAGAAGCCGCGCGGCCGGGCCCTGGGGGACACCTGGTCGGGGGACTGAGGCTGGGAGGGGAGGGCAGCAGAGTGTGTCTGATCGTTCGATGCAGCTGACGTGTGAAGTGACACCCACAGTGATGGGATCCAATGCCCCCTGAAGGTGGGGCCCCATGGAAACACATCTGATAAATGTCTACTTAAATATTATGAGGCAGCATTATTCCCGGAGCAGTTTTAGCCCCAGAGGACTTCAAGCTCCTGACCTCGTTCACGCCCACGTTCACAGGCGTCACCGCCCCTCCCCTTCCCACAACCTCCTGCTCCTTGTGGGGGTCATGAGGACAGCCTGGCCAGCCCGCAGGTCACAACAGGTGACACAGGGCGTGGGCGGGAGAGCAGGGGCTGGTCTGCTGGAGGGAGAGTCGAGGCAGGGGAACAGAAGCCACGACCTGAGTCAACACACCGAGGCCTGAGTGGGGGCCCCGCCCGGCCTGTCCCACGGTCCCCAAGGTCCCCATGGTGGTCTCCCAACGGGGGTCCCTCCTGAAGCTCTTGATGAGGGTGTTGAGGTCCTGGGGTTCCTTGGAGGTGCTCCGTCATCCGAGATGTGCCAGGAAGGCCCCTTGGGGGCCTGAAGACTCGGGAACCTGTCCTGGTGAAAGGTGGTGGTTGAGTCACTCGGGATCTGAGGTTGCAGGTTGGATTCTGAGGCCAGGACAAGAGGAACTGACTAGAAGGAAACGGGGGAGCAGAGCACCGGGCCTCGGAGGAGCCAGGGCGTCCTTGGGGTCTGGGCCGCAGGAGGAGACGGGCAGACAGGTAGGAATCGGGGTGAATTAGATCCTCCGAGGAGGATGGACGGGCTCTTATCCATAGGAGGGAACAGGGCCAGAGCACCAACGCCCACTCCAGCAGCTGGTCCCCAGCCAGATTCTACCCTCTACAACCTTGTCAGGGAGCCATTGAGTAAAGCAGGTCAAAGCTGGTGGGACCTCAGGGGTCATTTCATCACAGTTCTCATCCCATAGGCGGCAGCAGCAGCCCTGAGGCCCAGGCGTGACGTGGCCTGGGCAGGTAGCAGGAGCAGAAGGGGCACTAGAGTCCTGGTCACTCCTGGGTGGCCCAACCCCCTGAATGCTACACCGTGGTCCTCCCGAGACAGAGGAGGGCGTTCAGCCACTGAACCAACAGTAACACGATCATGTTGTGTCCTAAAGGGGAAACAAGAAAAAGCAAGTAATTGCTATAGTCCATCATTACTGGGGCTTCAATGAAGACAGATTCAAAAGGAGGAAAGGTAACATTTTTATTGAAGTACAGAAAAGCCCGAGGGGGTGTGGGAAGCTAATTGGGCCACCTTCCATCTTCACAGCTATCTTCACATCAGGCCACATCTAACTAACCCCCCTGGGATGACGGTAAATGCTACTTGCAGGCCCTCAAAGAATTGGTAATTGCCATATCACTTTATAAATCCTCAAAGTGTATGTACACTTGTTTCCTCTAGCCATTCATTTCACAAATGTTTATTGAACACCTACCGTGTGTTGGACCCTGAACGGGGCTGGGGGTTGTTCAGCAGTGAGCGAGGCAGGAAGGTCCCCCTCCAAACGGAGCTGATGTCCTCATGGGGGTTCAGCGAGAACAAGCAAGTGCATGAAGGAGTGAACCAGAGAAAGTCAGGGAGCGATGAGCGCGTTGAGGAATCGAAACCACGGCGCGTGATTGGGGGAGGGGGCGTCACGCCGGATCCCGAGGTGGGGAGCGGGCTCTCTGCGGAGCTGGATGTGAGCTGAGCCCCAGACGATGGAGAGGAGCTGCCTGGGGAGGTCTGCGGGGGGAGGGCTCAGGCAGAGCGGAGCGGGAGCAAGATGCCGCAGCCCCTAAACCGGCAGCACGTGGCTCTGGGGGAGCAGCCGCCGCGCAGCTGGCCCTGCTGTTCCGCCCGTGTCTCTGCCCCTGTGCACGGAGGGCGTCACCGTGACGGCCAGTTTGCTGCCAGCTCAGGCCCCGGGCGCGAGGCCGTCCCACTGGATAACTGTATTTCTTAATCTCTCCCTTCAGCAAATGGAGGGACGTGGACTCTGGAACTTCACCCCTTTAATCAACAAGTTCTTCCAGGTCTCAGGGGTTTGTCCTTCAGGTATGATTTTCTTCATTCATTCATGCATTCACTCACTCATTCCACAAATGTTTATGAAGTGTCCGCTGCGTGTCTGACCTGTTCTGAGCACTGGGAACAAAGCCGTGAACAAGACGGAAAGATCCCTCCCTACAGGATCCGTACGTCCTAACACAGAGGGACGAACGCCGACGTCAACTGGTAAAAGGGATGGTGTCAGTGCTGGTCGGTGCTTTGGCGAGAAGTGAAGCAGGGAGGGGGACCCTGAGTGTGGAGGATGCGGTAGGGGTGTTATTTTAAAAGTGGGGTGAGGGAGGCCCCCTGAGAAAGCGACAGAGAGGGAGCAGCCCTAAGACTACCTGGGGGAGGAGGTTTCGTGCAAAGGCCCTGGGGTGGGCGTGGAGCTGGACCTCCAGGCTCAGCAAGGCGGTCAGTATAACCAGACAGGAGAGAGGAAGGGGTCGAGGGGCAGGGGAGTCAGAGCGGTGAGGAGGGGCCGAGTCAGAAAGGCCCCAAGGTGGGTGTAAGGACTTGGCTTCTACGCTGAGTCAGGTGGAAGCAGCGGCTTTAGATCAGAGGAGTGACAGCATCTGGCTTTTTAATTTCTGCCACCGTTGTCTCAGTAGAACTCACTTCTTGAACGAGACTTGGCTTTAGCTGTCCGAGAGCCCCGGGGCTGGGCTCCGGCGTGGCGGCTGACACACCCACTCCGGGGCCCGCTCTGCCCGGGTCTCTCGTTTGTGGCATTTCTCACGTTCACCCCCTCCCGAGTCTGGCCCACGTATGGGCCTCATTACACCTGGCACAGAGAACGAGGCTCAGCAAACGGCTCAGGAAGCATCTTTTTAAAGGTTAATGGTCACTGGCGAGGGAAGGAAGGGCCACTGAGCATCTACGCCTCTTTGATGATGTGGATTTGCCAGTTAAGTGAAAATGAGAGTCGCGTCTTCTCACAGGTACCTGATCTGATTACCAAGCAGCCAAGGAGGCCTCGGGGTGTCTTGGAGGCTGGAACCATCAGCCCGGGGTGAGCTATGAGCGCTTTACATGAGCTGCTCCCAGGTGAGAGGTCGGGGTCAGGCCCCCCCCAGCCCCCCGCCGGCTCCACCCAGGTGAGCCCTGAGCTGCTCCCAGGTGAGCCCTGTGTGTGTGGAGAGGCGGATCTGGAGGATCCCACGCTCAGGCCGGTAAGCTCCGGGAGGGCAGGGATCGGGTCTCTTCTCGGATTCATGGCGCATGGTGCCTGGCTCCTCTGACCACTGGGAGGGGACAGGCGAGGCCAGAGGCTGGAGACGGCGGTGGCCGTGAAGGTAGGAACCCCAAGGGCTCGGGGAGGAGGTGGAGGTGCCGCTGGGGTGAGGCTGGGGCAGGTGTGGGGGGCGGCGGGCTAGGGGCGGCCCCATGTCGTTACCTTCTCCCCTGCATCTTTGGGTTAGAAATACCTCGTTGGGTGCAGAAGGCGTTGATTAGGAAGGACTTTCCCCTCCCTACAATAGAGGCTCCTGTGACCATCTTGCTTTACAAAAAGTATTTCACAGATGGACGTGTGAATGAATAAATGAATGAATGAATGAGAATCAGCTGGTCTGATTCTCAGTAGATGTAGAAGCAAATTATGGCCACTTGACGCAGGAGAATATTCAAGGGAACTGGCTCTTTCCTGAGGACAAGGGCAGGCTATTTCCTGTCTGGGCCTCAGTTTCCCTGTGGGTAAAATGAAAGGGTATCTAAATAATCTTAAAGAACATCTCAGGAGATAAGCACGAGAGACTAGGCTGTGTGTCTTCCAACGTCCTAAAGGGAACGTGGGGAAAATCCTATTACTCAGCAGTGGGAGGGGCACCCACTGGGACTCTCACCTGGAGCAGGTGGGCCTTGGAATCCTTCCTCATTGGTTTCTTCCCTCACCTTGGCCTCCCGGCCCCTGCCTGACTCTCCAACCCCACCTTTCTACCAAGTAGGTTAGAGCCTCAGTGAGCATGACAGGGACCTCAAATTACAGTGGCTTAAATAAGACAGTTTATTTCTTTTTTGCATGAAATCCAAGCCCATAGGGTGATTCTTCCCTGTAGTTTTCAGGGTCTCAGGCTCCTTCCACCTTGCTGCTCTGTCATCCTTGGGGTGTGGCTTCTCCCACAAGGTGGATCACATCCCAGTGTCTGGCCAGCAGGGAGGGGCAGAGGGGACAGATGGGCACAAGCCTTCCCTTTAAGGGTGGGGCCCAGCAGCTGAGCACACAGTTCTCTTTCCCACTGGCCACAGCCCAGTCGCATGACCACCCCTGACTGCAAAGGGGGCTGAGAAGTGCAGTCTTCATTCTGCCCGGCTGTGTGCCCAGGAAACAGGCTGTTACTGGGAGGGGACAGTGGATGTTGGGAGACGATATCCCAGTTGGCTCACACTGCTCCGGCCTGCGGGGACCAACTGTCCTGCTTTGCTGAGGCATTTCTTTGGACACAGAACTTGCAGTACTAGACCTGGGATAGTCATCGGAGGAATTGTCCACGCTGGCTTCTTTTCTTATCCCCAAATGGGCCCAGCACGTTCCTGCCTCAGGGCCTTTGCATGTGCTGTTACCTCTGTCTGGAACACACTTTCCACAACTCCTTCCATTCAGAAAGGATTACTGGGTGCCCACCTCATGTATGAGCCGCTGTTCTAAACACTACATGCCAGGCGCAGAGTGAAAATTCCAACCATGCTTTTAACATAACAAGGATAATTCTTTCTACTCCTCCCTGGTCACTTTTGTTTCCAAATCTGCGTGGCTTAGTAATTTTTATTATCTGCAGCTCTGAAAGGAACACCTCTTTCCCTAAGGCTCTGGCTGGGCTCTCACACAGTCTGATAAATCTTATGTTAATAATAACCCGAAAGAAGAACATGTATTAACTTCTAAGATTATGATCTAGGAAACAAGGATTTTGAAGAGATGTGTAAGCCTAATCAAAGGAAATGTGGGGTGGAGAAAGTTTTATTAAATAGAACCACACCTCTTGGGTGGGTTCATTGGTACAGTCTTTCCGGAGGGCAGTTTGGCACTATATGTAGCAACTGCAACTGCAAATGCACAACTTCGGGCCCCAAAGTCCATTTATAGGAATTTATCCCAATGAAATAATAAGAAAAATATGCAAAGGTGGATCTCTAAGGACTTCTGTAAGAGGAAAAAGTATAAAAGCCTAAATGTCTGAGGCTGGGAAGCACAGATTGCTCTCCTCTGCCCTGACACCAACAGGCACTTCAGATGAGGAAACGGAGGCAGAGAGAGTTTAAGCGACTTACCCAAGGTCACACAGCAGGCAGTGGCAGAGCTGGATTTGAACAGGGAGGTGACTCCAGAGCCCATACTGTTCCCCAGTCGGCTCTGCCACCTCCTGGGCCGCAAAAGGGAATGAGAACGTCTTCCCGGGAACAATATCGAGATTTCTCTGGGAGGTGAGAGGATGGCGCAGGACCCGGAAGTCTGAAGTGTGGGACCTGGACCCAGGCTGTGGGACCCAGAACACCCAGAGCAGGCGGGAGGCCTGTGGTGGCCGAGAGTGCTGGCTGTCCCCAGGTGGCCAGGGTGGAACAGCTCCGCTAGCCCCTTCCCGGGGTGGGGGCTGTGTTATTGGCTCCCCCCTAATCCTCCAAGCCTGCAGCCCAGCCCCAGGCCTCCAAACCCAAGACCACCCAGTTGAGACTGGAAGGAAACCTTCCCTTGTAAGTGGAATCAGGTGAAATCTGGCTGTAAATTAGTCTCAGAAACCAAAAGGCTGTGTCACAAGCATGGCCAGTGTGGCTGTCACTGTCAGCTGCATGGAAATGACGGAGATGAGAGGGAGAGCGTCTGTCCAGAGGGGAGCTAGAGGAGGGAATGTCGTGGACGATGGAAGGAGGACAGGCCTGCCCCCAGCAGACATGTCGTCCGCAGAGAACTGGCCCGGGACGGGGAGATGCCCCCGCGGTGGGCAGCATGTGGTTTGAGGCCAGAACGTCGGACACACAGGAGCGATTGGTGGTCTCCTGGGAGCTGGCCAGGTGGTGGGCTCCTCAGAGGCTCAGCCCCTTTGTGTGTGGGGGTGATGGCCCTGTGCCCTGTCCCTCTGAAGGTGGCCATAAGGGAGGGAAGCCTAAGAGCTCAGCGTTGGACAGGCTGGGAAGCGAATCCCACTTCCCACCAGGCCAGTGACTCTGAGCCTCAGTTTCTCCAGCTGTCGAGTGGGGCTAATATCAACCTATATGGACTGCCTGCTGGTGCGAGGCCCTAGTTAAGCATCTTTAATTCCTAGGGGCAGCCTCACTTACAGCTGAGAAAACAGAGACACAGAGAGGTTAAGTCACTTACCTGGGGTCACACAGATGCTCTCTGTGGTTAGGACTCCAGACTAGCGGGGATCAAATGGAGCCCTCGGCACCATGCTGGTGGCCTGGCAGGTGCTCGGGAACGTCAGGTGCTGTTTGCGATCCTATCAGTGCTGCTGCCACCAAGAGTGCCAGGAGTGAGACCACCGTATCTGCCTCTGAGGGCCGTCGCGAGCAGGAAGCGAGGCGACGCACGTAGGACCCAGGGCACTGGCTGCGGCCAAGTCAGCTGCCGGCGACCCCGTGGCAGCAGCAGGAGCAGCTCTGGGTGAGGGTGTTGCAGCGGCTTCTGCCTGTCCTCCGGGCCGAGGGCTTGCCTGCCTGCTCCTCGGAGCCTGGTCCCCAGTGCGGGTCCGGGGGGTGGTCTGGGGTTCTTGGGGAGGGGCGGGCGGGCGCAGCTCAGGCCTCCCTCGGGGGCCTGTCCGCCACAGCCATGCTGGGGGGCTGCTCCTGGTGGGCTCGGGAGGATGCCGGGCTGAGCGGCCACAGGCCAAGTTCCTGCCATCCGGCCTGTGCCCCCAACCCCAGCCCCCAGGACTTGCAGGCTGCTGGGCAAACACTGGAGGGGGTGACTTCTCAGGCTCTAGTGGGCACGGCCCTCCTCCTGCCCCCCTCCCCGGCCTCACGGTGGGACAAAGGGCATCTGGTCCAACACACCCACCACCGGATGTTTCCTGGTACAGAGTTTATCAAATTGCAGGTTGTGATGCATGAGTGGGTCTTGACATCTATTTAGAGGGTGGAGCCCTGCGCTTAAACTCTGCAATAGACCAGAATAGAATAGATGAGGAAATATCAGAGTGCGTGGCGTGCACTGAAGGGGTGTCTGGGGAAACTTCTGCCTGGTTTTCACAGAAATAGGCGTGTGTGTAACACCGTGTGACATGTGTTTCTTACTGCGGTTGCGTTAAAAAATGGTTGACAGACTGTCTCATGGCCTTCGTGGCACACAAAGTGTGACACTTGTGTGAGTAAGTGTGACACTTAGTCACGCCGGGGCCCAGCAGGTTTGCGCTCTGTTGATTTCGGGGAGGAGACTGTAAGGCCGGGAGCATGAAGGTGGAAGAGAATGGGTCTCGGGAGATGGCAGCAGGGCTCGTGCAGCGATGAGTCCCCGGGCCGCCCCCGCTCCTTCCCGCCCTGGCTAAGCCGCTCTGCCCCGTTGTCACTTCTCTGCAGCCCGTGTCCCCGCTTTCTGCTCTTCCCAGCGCCCATCAGGTCAGATGTTACCACGGTGACTTCCGGCTCTTGTTTCTCTTCTGTGAGCCCCCCTGGAGCGCCGGCTCCCCCAGCACGGGAGCCGGTTTCCCGATGCACCCCAGCTCGAGCCCAGCGTGGTGCACAGTAGGGACTCACCTGTTGGGAGGATGTCTGGGGTGGGGGGAGGTCTGCCGCACAGGGGTGAGCCCCAGAGAGCAGCACGGCAGGGGGAGGGGCTCCTCTTTCTGAAAGTCCCCGAGTCCCCTGGCCCCGCCCACCACGTGCCCCCTGCCTGGCTTCCTGCAGCCGCCCCTGCGTCGCCCCTGAGGGTCCCAGCTGCCAGGCTGGGCTGTGTGGGAGCCCCAGAGACCGGAGGGGCTGGAAATGAACGCCCCGGGGGGCCCAGGCCTGATGGAGTTGGGGCCGCCCCCGGCTCTCTTGGCTGCGGTTCCTGTTTGTGCTGCGCGCGCCCCAGCGGGACTGGCCTCTTGTTTCCCACGGACGTAGCTTGCTGGAGGTGGGCACACGCCCCTTCCCAAGAACCTCAGGCCCATCTTCTGACTGCGCTCTGGGGCTGGACTCCACGGGTTGCAGACACCCCTCGGCTGGTTCCCAGAGGAACAGGCAGAATGCTCGTCGCCCCCTTCCATGTCTGGTCTCCCTGCCCCACACGCCCGAGCGGTAATGTTTGTGATCAGCCCCCAGAGGAAATCCTTGGACTTGAAGCCTTGCCTCGGGGTCGGCTTCTGGAGAAACCAAAACAGAGACAGAGGATGGAGGGCTTTCTTGTGGTCTGTGTTTACATTCTGTGCATGTGATGCGTGTATGTACGTATGTAAGTATTTTCCCTGAGTTGGGGTGGATTTGCAAGACCAAAAAATGGGTACAAACCGGTGTCGAGGGTTTGATGTGGCAGGCGGCAAGGATGTGGTTCCCCTCCCATCCTCATAACGGGGCGGGGGAGGGGATTGCAGGACAAAGAAGGCCGCCGTGAGGGAAAATGGTGGGGGGGAGGCAAGGACGGTGAATGGAGCGGGGAGAGGAAGGAGAAAGGGGGGATGGGTGCCCGTGAGAGAGAGGAGGGAGCGAGGGGGGTCTTGATGGGGCCAGAGGAGCAGCTTCCTCGGTGCTGAGTCAGCAGCCGCCCTGACTCAGAAACTCGAATTGTCCGTCCAGTGACCCCTCAGGCCTCACGGTCTCTGTTAGAACATGAAAGGTGTCCAGCAGATCCTTGGGGCCATTCAGTTTTCATCCCGTATGTGTGGGGCTGTGCGTGCGAACTTACACACATGCACAATCACACACACACGTGCCCTGTCTCACCCCTACACACTCGCCGCTCAGACACAGCAAGTCAGTGTCATTAAAATGCCAGGCCATGCCTCTGCCTCTTCGCAGAGCCCACGTGACCCTGCTGATCAGAGGAGGCCACGAGTCCGGAGGGTGAGCCCCGGCATCGGTCCACTGCTCTCCATGGCAACCTGGCTGATACCTGTTTGTAAGTTTAAAAGCTCCAGGATTACAGGAGCTCTCTCGTTACTTCACGCAGATCAGCTGTTCACTATTCAGTGCTCTCACGGTTAGGCGAGGCGGCGGGGCACAAAATTGGCATGTGCTCTGCGCGCGCGTGTGTGTGTGTGTGTGTGTGTGTGTGTGTGTGTGAGAGTGAGTCTGGCGCACAGTTGAGATGAGGGTCTGGGGGCAAAACAGCATTAAAAACACAGTCAGTAGTAATTGGATTATAGTTGTTGATTGCATTCAAGGTACTTAACACAGTGTATTAATCCCAAAGATATATACATCCAGTGAATTCTGAAGTGTGTCACTGATAGAACATGGGCTGTAAGAAGAAAGAACACCCTTGCAAACCTGATCAAATCTCCCATGCGGTGCTGAAGGCGCTGGTGGACGGAGGGATTAACATCCAGGTAGGAGATGTGGGAGAAAATAGGAACATGCCCATCAGACGGGTCGGCAGTGACGCTGGGGGTCAGGACAACGGAAGACCCAGGACCCACGTGGCGGGACTCCAGGCTCTGCGTCCCCCGCCCTCTGGGTGTGGGACGAGGTGGGCGAGGTGGGAGGTGGGGTGGGGGAAAGCGGTGGAGATGGAGAAAGCTGGAGGGAAACGGCCACGTCTGGTTCCTCCGTCTGCAGCAGGTCTGAAAGCCAGTGTCCCCACGGGCCCGGCAGGTAACAAAGGAGTGAAGCGGGCTAGACCAGCCACCAGCCCGCACTTCCTGAGGGATTCCCGCCCGCCAGACGCGGTCCAAGCAGGTTCCGGACGCTGACTCAGCCAGTCCCCCAGCCCTGCGGTGTGGTTTCGTTACCGTTTCCCTGTAGTAGGGGAAGGACCCGGGGAGGGACCCAGCAAGTGGCCTGTGGACAATGCGGCACAGGAGTTTGGGTGGCAGATCCTCGGTCTCCATGTGGGGACGATAGGGGGAGGGGTGGAATCGGTGGCAAACTGCGGAGCACGAGCCTGTCTAAAGGGGCTGCTGCCCCGGCCTCGGTGCCACCGCAAGCTACCAGGAGAGGACTTGGGCGCAGGGTGGCGCCGTGTCCTGACACCTGAAGAGAAAGTGTCAGATGCTCAAGTGAAATCTCAGGTTTTTCACGTGTTGACATCGGCTTCACATTTTTCAAAAGCACCAGGAGGGACACACTCGACACATCTGCTGCTGGTTTGGGTCCACAGTGTGACCTCTGACTCACTGAGAGAAAATCCTTCTGGAAAGTCGTGAGCATCAAGGTGTGTGTGGCGCTGGGCTGGCTGGTGTGAGAGGAGGGCTCTTCCCCTGAGACCTTGTCACGTTCAGGGGGCGGCGCCTGTTTCGCTCCCCCTGGGTGGCCGAGGAGGGCTCTCTGCAGGGAAGGTGGGGCGGGGCTCGGGGTTACAGGGACCTGACGGGACAGGCCCTGTCCTGACGCAGCTCACACTCCCGGAGTGGACAGTCACCTCCACTTTCCCGGGGTTGCCCTGGCGGCCGGAAGGTCGGGCAATGCTGGGCCTGTATTTCCACGTGGCTTCCACGCTGGAGATGGGCTCATCCTGTGGGCCGTGCCCCTCCCCCAGCCTCTGCGGGAGTCCCCTGACCCCCAGGCCTGTAGGCATTTGCATCTGTAGCCCCGCCCCCATGCAAACCCCCTCTCTCCCCCCCAGGCCAGGGCAGGGTCAGGTTTAGGACATTGTCCTCCTGCCCCTATGTGGGCAGAGCGACCCCCCCCGCCAGCCTGGGTGGAGGCCCCATAACAGCCGTCCCCCCACACTGGCATCTCTCCTGAAAGGGTCACTTTAAGAACGCCAGCTGGCAGGTGCCAGATTTGGGCATCTGAGGAGCTCCCATAAGCTCCTAGGACCAAAGCAACCCTCTTTTGTCAGCACTGATGGGGAACAACTGGCCGCTGTCCTTTAATCAGGAGGGGACATGCTCAGCTATGGCCTCCTGCAGGGCTGCATAAACATCCATTAAATCAGCCTGTGCGCTCTGTCGCTCCCCGCAGACCGTGAGGGCCCACTGAGGCCAAGGGGCAGCCCCCAGCCCCAGTCTGGCTCCGGAGTCCAGAACTGAGGCCAAGAGAAAACGCCGGTCAGCCCAGATTCCTGGCAGCTTATCAATCTGGCAAATTATTTCTTTCAAATTAACTCTTAAGATTGAAATCCGGGCCGGACTCTGCAAGTTCACGGGCACCTATTATCTGCTGGTTTCAGGCGCCTGGGTGCACCTGGGGACAGGGTGCTCGTCTGCGGGTGGGAGATGTTTTGGAAACTGTGGCCGCTGGGATCGGCCAGGCGCCTCCTCTTCTGCTTCTCATCCCCTGATGGAAGATGGTTCTGGCGGGGGATGCGGCTTCAAGGCCTTCTCCTGCGTCTCCAGGAGCCCCGGGGTCAGGCGTGACAGGAGTGATTCAAGCACCATTTCCTGCTGTCGGAAGGGGCCACAGGCAGTGTCCCGGGCCTTCCCCATCCCGAGGGGCGCCCGTCTGAGGCCGAGCATGGGCACAAAGTGGGGTCAGGTGCGCAGGACACGACTGAGGGAGGTCAGACAACAGGGGGCGGAGCTCTCTGCCCCGATCCTGCTTACTCTCGCTGTGTCTCACTGTCTGAAGATCCGGTGACATCCCACCCCCGTACATGTGTAATCTGCAGTTTCAGGACCCCCTAGGGGTGGGTGGGGGGGTGGCAGAGTGCAGGTTAAACAGGGAGAATAAGGGAAAGGCAAGCACAGGGGTAATTAATTTTTCTTTAAGAGTTGCTGGGATGCTGTTAAATTCCTTGTCTATCTAAAAATGTAGGCACAGGTTCTAGGAAAACATGTTCTGGTGCCAACTGTGCTTGTGTTTCATGTACACCCTTTACATGTCAAATTGGACAGCCCGGTCTATTAACATTGCTTTTTTGGAATCCCACGCAACATGCTGGACTTTTCCACCCTAACAGTAACGGTGGACAACACACGCTTGGGGTCAGGCACTGTGCGAGGCGTGCTAACCCATCATCCTGACAGCAGCCCCGTGAGGTGGGTGCTATTATTTTCTCCATTTTATAGATAAGGAAACAGGCACAGAGAGATTTCACCCAGCTAGTAAGTGGCAGAGGTGTGATTTGAACCCAGGTAGCCTGGCACCAGAGTCCATGCCCTTAATCACTCATTACAGGGACTCCTAATGACCCCAGGCTGCAAGCGCAGGGACTTTTGTGCGGGGGACGGTAGAGCCTGTTTCTCTCTGGGTCCTGCAGGGCCCGCTGGAAAGGGCGGGATGCTGTGACTGCCTCTGCCGGGAGCCCCGCCCCTGGCCCCTCCCACGATCTGCTCCTTCTCCTCCAGGACTCAGGGCCAATGTCCCCTCCTCATTCCCTGAGTCCCTATTCAGGTCCACCCCCGCCCGCCACTCCATCACTTCAGCCTGGTTAAAGTTCTTCCCAGTACACGTCTCACTCTCTGGAATCGTCTGCAGGGTTGCCTTGATTTCTTGCTCACTGTGTGTCTCCCGTCACGAGGGCAAGGTCTGGGCTGCATCCCCAGCGCCTGGAACCGTGCCCGGCACAGAGCATGGGCTCCCCAGCGCCTGTGGGATGGATGACATGCGCGCGGAGGAATCCCCAAGGTCACCCCCAACCTGCTCACTCGACAGAGGACGTGTGCCCTGCCCCCCCGGCTGCACTGCCACGTGGACACACGTCCTGGGCACACATGACACAGGTCATCATTGACCCTCCAGCAAGAACGAAGCTGTCTGTGCCCAAGACTCAGCTCAGACCCCAGATCCCACTTCATGTGTAAGCTCCAAACCTAAGACCACGGCCCTGCGCCCCTCAGAGGGACACTGAGCAGGGAGGTGGTGCGTGGACAGGACCCCTCCACGCACACCTGTACTGGGGGGGATGGAACATAAATGGGGGAGGGGCATAACTCACTCTTTACCCCATTTTGCATGGCTTTTCTCCTCTGGAAAAAATCCTGACATTTCTTTCTTATTTTTGGCTCTTTTAGTCTGAGGAGTGATGAGCCACGGGCTGTGGTGGAATAAAAACCTGGGAGATTTGCTTCCCTTGTCACGTCCTGAGCTCAAACCAGGTGGCGTCCTTAGGAGCTGACAGTCAGTGGTGTTGAAGAAAAGCGTCACGGTCACAGGAGGAAGCTTTTCTCCCAGGAGGGGACTGTGGGGAGTTTGTGCCATGAGGTCTTGGCGGGGACCTTCCTAGAGCCTACTTGAGTCCTCTCTACCGGCCAGTGGCTTTAACTGCAGAGGCGCCTGGAGACAGATGGGCATGCAGGTCCCGGGCCTGGGGCTCTGGCCTCTTAGCGGGATGTCCTCTGGAGAGTGTCTTGGATGAAGTCTCCTTTTTCTTCATCTTTGCAACTGGAAGAAAGGTCCTGTCCTGACTGCTCCCAGGTGTGTTGGGGAATCATTCAAACTGACGGACACCCGGACTCTGCGGTGTGTGTAGCTGCGCTACACGTGCAAATTATTCCGGAATTCTCCTGTTTCTAGTCCATGCCATGTCTTCATGCCCGTTTCTAGTCCATGCTGCAAAGGCAGTTTCCTCTGTCGCCAAGGCTGCTACAGTACTGTTGACTAAACTCTGCACTTTTTTCTGATTTCACTAGTCTTCCCTGAAGTCCTTTTTCTGTTCTACAATCCCATTCAGGACACCAAATTATATACACGATGCGGTTCAAACTAACTTTTTTGAACGTGACCGAACATTAGAAATACATTTTATATCACAAGACAACGTACATCTTTACGTAATCCGAATATTAAGAACACGCTACTTATTTTTGCCACCTGGGATATACTCTGGTATTTTCTATTCTATTCTGTTCCATTCCACTGTATTCCAATTCATCCCATCCCATCTCATTCTATTCCAACATAAAAACTCTTCAAGATGTGATAAATTGAACTCACAAATGGATCCGTTAGAACCTGCAGTTTAAAAACTCATCTTGCATAAGGAGGCTCTCATTGATTTTGCACAAGTCATAATTCTGTTTATCTCCTGGACCTACTGTGAGCTCCTTGCACTACGGGATGGTGTCTTTCTTCTTCCTTGGGCCCTGACGCCGCACACTGTTCCTAGTTCAGTGTTTCATAAATGCCCACTGCCTGGATGGCTTGATGTCTGGGTCCCTTTTTCTATTCTCACATTTTGTCACAACTGTCTATTTTTCCAGGGTTGAATGCTCAGTAAGTGGCATCCACTTTCTTTGGGGATGTGGCCATCATCCCCAAAATAATGGAATATTTGCAGGTACCCAAGCTCGGAACTAACCGGTTTGGCACGCTTGTCAAATGGTACCATGGGGGTAGGGCAGCTCCCCCGTTGTCTTTCCCCAGGGTTCTAAGACATTTTAAGGTTTAAGATTTGCATGCAAACCCAGTGATTGGAAATGAGTGGGGTGTTTTCAGTTGTTACAATGTTTGGGGTAAAGATCAAAGTCCTTCAATGCCTGGGACAGTCCCTTACAATGTATCACCACGTATGAAGTGCTAATAATGTCCCCATTGAGACACTCTGACCAAGACCAACTGAGATTTGAAATAGAAAGGGTGATGGAGTGTCTGTTTCATCCCGTTAACTTTCCAGTTTTTCCAAATAATCAGTCAACAAGCCTCACACTTGGGGAGGCTAGTCCTGAGACAGCTGGGGGGCACCTTGTAGAGAAAAGCCTGGCCCTGGCCAGCCAGGTTAGGCTGCAGGAGCTGCAAGTCCCCACAGAGCCAAGCTCCCAGGCCCCCGGTGGGTAGGCTGCGCTGGGGGCTCTAATTACTGTGGGGAGAGAGAGGCTCGCTCCTTTTGGGTAAATCTGCTGCAGTCACCCCGCACGCCTTCCTAATCACTACCCAACCACAAGGGGTACATCCCACCCTCCCTGCACACGTGTCGGGACTCTGGGCTGTCTGGGAGCATTTCCCTGGGAACGGGGTAATGAAAAACTATCACGCTGCTCCCCTTTTGAGAGCGGGTCCTTCTCCTCCCCAGGTATCCTCACTCAATCAAGCATCACGTGCCAGGAGCTCAGGCCGGCACCCTTGGTCTCCCTCACCCCCTCTTTCCTTGGAGATGCCTCCGGAAGGTACATCACATGGGACCACTTTGCTCCATTTCCCTGCCTGTCCCCGGCACCAGCCACGCTTGCATCTTGACTGCCTCCCTGGTTTCCCCCCTTCTACTCGTGGCCTTTCTCACCAGCCAGAGGAATGTTGGAAAGGAGTAAATCACACCCTAGCTCTCTGCTGCAAATCCCTTCCATGGCTCCCCAGACATGTACGTTGAAATTCTTCACTCTGGTCGCTGCCTACCTCTCTAAGCTTCCTCCACACGGTCCACACAGGCCTTGCTCTTTCCTGAACACTCAGGCCCTCACTTGTGGCTTTTGCTGCATTTGTCCCCCCGCGCCCTGATGCTCCTTCCCTGCTTCTTGGCACTTAAAGCTCCTACTCATCTTTCGGGTCTCAGCTGAAAAGACACCTCCGCCATGAGGCCTTCTACGACTACCTCGTCTGCAGAGGTCTCCTCTTCACTGTGCATCACACCACCGCATTTTATCCTCTTCACAGTGTTACCAAACCAGGTTCATCTGCACAACGCCCAGCAAGTCAAAGTGCTGAGACGCCGGGACTTGCAGCAAAGTCAGGGTTTACTCATAAGGCAGCCAAGCAAAAAAACGATAAAAACGCATCTCAAATCCACCTCCCCAAAGGCCCGGGGCTCAGGGTATTTATGGGATAACGAAGCTGGGCGGTCCTAGGCGTGCGGAGCGTGGCGAGCGTAAATAAGAAAAAGGTGCGTTCATCGTAGTTCTGCGCAGGCGTAACTAAACTACAGAGCTCTTCATGGGACACGTGTTCAAAATGAGGCATGTAGCACGATCTGAGGGTGGAGTTTTCAGCCCTCTGAAGTCAAAAGGTCACGAGCAGACACTCACGCATGCCCAGTTGGAGGGTGGGTGGTCCTATGCAGTCTTAACCAGCTCAGCTGGAACTAGACACAGCTGACTCCAAGTCCCTGGAAAACAACTCAGGCAAACATCTTATTGTTTAGGCTACGCGCTGCTTGGAGGACATGCCAGTCTGTTGTAGCAACAGTTAAAATGACCTGTGACAAAGCGAGAGAGAGGCATGGACATATATACACTACCAAACATAAGGTAGATAGCTAGTGGGAAGCAGCCGCATAGCACAGGGAGATCAGCTCGGTGCTTTGTGACCGCCTGGAGGGGTGGGATAGGGAGGGTGGGAGGGAGGGAGCCGCAAGAGGGAAGAGATATGGGAACTTATGTATATGTATAGCTGATTCACTTTGTTATAAAGCAGAAACACACCATTGTAAAGCAATTATACTCCAATAAAGATAAAAAAAGACCTTGATTAGTGAAGGCAGGTTACAGGTGTAATAGATTGAAGTGATGATTACCCACGGTTTCCATAGTACGATGATTACTTGTCATTGTCATATCTGTCACCCCAATAAAATGTCACCTTCATGAGGAAGGGGACCACGCCTGCCTCATTCACAATTACAGCCTGAACAGGGTTCAGTCACTATTTGGTGAATGGATAGTAATAATAATCACAAATATATCCAGGATGCATACTATATGCCACCACTGTTGTAAGCCTTTTAGGTACCAAACTCATTTAATTCCACGTGGACTCCAGGAGAGAGGCTACTGTCACGATCTCCGGTTTAGACAATGAACATGGAGTCACTGAGAAGTAAACTGACTTGCCCGAGGGGTCACCCCACTGGTCCGTGGCGGGCCGGGACTTGAACTTGGTGCTGACCCAATGGAGACTCTTGGTGCTGCAGCCTCGCCGCACCAAGGGGATGGACTGAGAACTGGCAATCAGAGCTGTGATTCGAGAAGGAACATGTTCAAGTAGTGGAGAGAGACAAATCTGTAAATGACACGCGTGTAAGCTGGTAATACACACCGTGGGGAAAATAAAGCAGGAGGGGGACGGGGGGCTTCAGTTTTGTGGGAGGGTGTGTTAGTTTCTAGGGTTGCTGTAACAAATTACCGCAGATGTGGAGGATTAACACAGATTTATACCCTGACAGCTCCAGAGGCCAGAAGCCTGCAGTCAGTCTCACTGGGCTAACGCCCTGTTGTCAGCAGGGCTGGTTGCTTCCAGAGGCTCCAGGGGAGAATCCGCTGAGACTCCCACACTGGAATGTGTGGGACCCAGGCAATACGTACATGTATTTATATATAATTTTTGTTTGTTTCGTTTTGTTTTTTTGAAGGGTCTTTGTCTACATAAACAATTTGTTTAAAAAATGTATTTCAGGGACTTCCCTGGTGGCACAGTGGTTAAGAATCCGCCTGCCAATGCAGGGGACACTGGTTCCATCCCCGATCTGGGAAGATCTCACCTGCCGTGGAGCAACTAAGCCCATGCGCCACAACTACTGAGCCTGTGTTCTAGAGCCCGGGAGCCACAACTACTGAAGCCCGCGTGCCTAGAGCCCATGCTCCACAACAAGAGAAGCCACTGCAGTGAGAAACCCGTGCACCGCAACGAAGACCCAACACAGCCAAAAAAAAAAAAAAAAAGTATTTCATAGACCCACAGGCATAGAAAACAAACCTATGGTTACAAAAGGGGAAGGGGGGAGGGATAAATCAGGAGTTTCGCATTAATATATACACACTATATATAAAATAGATAACCAGCAAGGACCTACAGTATAGCACAGGGAACTATACTCAATATTTTGTAATAACCTATAAGGGAAGAAAATCTGAAAAAGAAAAAAATATGTATATAACTGAATCACTGTGCTGTTACACCTGAAACTAATACAACATCGTAAGTCAACTATACTTCAATTAAAAAACAAGTATTTCAAAATTCCTGGGCCCATGCGAGGTGTAGTGATTTATCCTTAAAGGTACAGAATAATGGGTAGAGAAGAGGTGTTTACATATTTTTTTTTGTCCAACCAGAGCATGTGAAGTTTTTTCATAGAGTGTAGATACCATCTCTGCCTGGTCAGGTCCATATTATATAAGAAAAATGGAGCCAACGAAATAAATGCAAAGCAGCACATCCCCATGTGAACACCATCAACATAATTGTCCACTTAACGTATCCCGTTCACTCACGTTAACAGATACTGATGGAGCACGTTTATAGCCAGGCTGTTGCGCTTGTTATTGCGAGATAGCCATGACTGAGATGGATTCATGACTGAATCCATCTGTTCTCATGAAGTTCCAGTCGATGTGCGTAGACATTATACAGGTAAACAAATAAATACACAGATAATTTCAGACTGTAAAAAAACGCAGTAATGTAAACAGATTGGGGATGGGATAAAGAGTATCTTGGGGTGGGGTTACTGCTACATTTTAGGGGGTCTGGGAGGGCCTCTCTGAGGAGGTGACATGTGGGCTGAGTCCTGAAGGATGAGAAGGCACCACCATAGGAGGTCTGAGGGAACAGTGTGCCAGGCAGAGGGAAGAGCAAGTATAAAGGCCCACAGGAGGGAACAGGACTGGAGAATCGAGGGACCAGAAATGAGGCCAGTGTGTATAAGGCATAAGGAGTAGGGAGAGTGGTGGGCGATGGGGACATGGATAGACCTTACAAAGTGAAAGGGAAGGTAATAGAGTTGTTGTTATTACTGAAATGACAGTGGTGGGGTTTTTTTTGTTTTTTGTTTGTTTGTTTTAAGTCTCCATCCCCTTTGAGTCTAGCTGAGGGGTTTCCTATGATTCCAACTCACGAAGAGCCCTCACCTTCTCCCTTAAATCTCCATCAGCCTCAGCAAGTTGGCTTTGGTTGTGACTTCTCTGTTTATCGGCAGCTCTTGCAGGTACATTAAAATACATCCATGGCGCCTCGAAGCAGATTGAAGAATCAGAGTGTTTTGAATCAAACGGGGCTGCTGACTGATCATCATTACCTTAAAATATGCAAGCTTTCTCGTTAAGGAATCAAGGCGCCATACTTTAAAGAACAAGAAATAAAACTTGATCTTTCTATGGAAACAGGAGCCCGAGGGAAATACGTGTGTTATAATTCCAGCATTTTGGGCAATATTTCCGCATTCCCTTTTGTTTGTAGCATTTGTTACACTTTGCAAAGATATTTTCTCCTGCCCCAGTTCATGTGTACTCACTGAAATGTGTGGAAGGTATTCACACGTCACACATATTTATAATTCTGTTCCTAATCAAATAAAAAAACAGAAAACAAGGAAATGCCTGCAGATCTTCAGTTGTGCATTCTTCCTGGTAAAGCACAATGAACTCATATCTGCATTCCTTCCTTGTCTCGTATTTCATCCTTTTCTTTCTCCATAGTGTGTGTTTAACCCTATAAATGGATTCTTCTCCCACCCCTTTCGTTCATGTGGTCATGGATGTCCATTGTCCAGTGTAGCACTGCACTGATTTTATTTTGGGCAAGCAATCCCTCTCCTCTTCAATCTGTGTGGGAGAGTTGACTCCACTAGCCTCCAGCTCTAGCTTTGGCCTCATGACCCTGGCCTTGACAAGCAGTGTGTTCTCCCTCTCCACCCACACCTCAGTGACTCCTGGATGACACGCAAAACTCAATGCCAGCCACGGTTTGATTTACTGGAGAGAACACCTTGCTTCTCTCCAGATTGGTTTCCGTGAGAATATGAACCAGGCCATGGAGCAGAGATCCTCTTGTGTGTGAGGTCAATACAGAGGAACAGAAGCAAACATTGTAGAGAAATGGGGTCTTGTAGACATGATTTGAGCTCCTGGATCCAGCCATGCCTGAAGCCACTACTTTTAGAGCATGTTGTCTCAGCCTCAGAACTATTGACAGTTTGGGATTAGATAATTCTTTGTTGTGAGGAGCTGTCCTGTGCGTTGTAGCCTGTTTAATGGCCAGGTGCCAATAGCACACTGCCCCTCCCCCGCCAGTGACAACCAAAAATGTCTCCAGACATTGCCCAGCGTCCCTGGGGGGGAGGAGGGGCAAAATTACCTGCGTTAAGAATCACTGCCTTTGATTGCCCATAAGTTATGTGGGTCACTAAATGTCCTTTTTTGCCGATTCCTTTTTGAGTTGGATTTCTGTGCTTGTCTCCAAGGGGCTTTCTGCTCAAAGGAAAGCTTGACCTGTAATAAAAGGGGTTGGATGGCTGCAATGAATGACGGGACACCTGTTACCAAGAAGCCAGTTCTAGACTGAGCTGAGCAGTTTTATAGTCCGCAGCTGTATTCTGAGGGGGTGAGACAGAGAGCCTCATACCTCAGCCAGCCGGTGATGAGAAACTGCTCCTGATGGCTTCCCAGGGAGAGAGGGAGGCGTGGGAGATGGCCTGGGGACACCTCCCACACCCTCCCATTCCCGTAAGACAGCTCTGCCAGGTCTCAGATGAGCCGCTGTTCCAGCCTTGTCCTTGAGGCATGCCAGACCCCAGGGTGCCATGGCGGCTAGATCCCTTGCAGCTATTATAGAAAGCAGGGTAATGTCTGTTGGGTGATTACTAACCAGTCCCAAACATGTACAGGGCTTCAATCGTCTGCAAAAAATGGGGGCAAAGATCACTGACACAAGTAGATATTTCCAGACATCCCCCCAAATAAAAATATTTGGCAATTTGGAGGCCTGTCTTGCCTGGAAATCCTCCCCCTTCTCCCCAGTCCCTGTGGGGACCCCACTGTGTACACAATGATGATATTGGGATCCTGGCTGATGTTTCACCTGAGAGACCCTCACCCAAAGAATGTTCTGGCACTCAACTGGTTTAAACTGGAATGAAGCTGGAGGTGTGATACCGGCCCCATCTCAGGTCAAGAGAACACAGAGAGAAGGAAAGAGTGCAGGAGACGCAAGAGGTTGGCAGGCGATGACATCGAGGTAGCAGTTCATTCGAGATATAATTCCTGGTGTTTAGAAATAATGCAGGAGGCCTGAGTCTGGGGCCTGTCTTAGACTCAAATTTCCCTTTTCTCCAGGGAAGATCCCAATTCACCACCATCTTTGATGAGGGAAAAGTTGAGGTCCCAGAGCTCCTATCCTCAGCTGGGGACTCCTACACTCACCACTTCCTTGATCTTGAAATGATTTCAGGGCTGGGACTAAGGTAAGGCAGGTGAGGCACAAAAATGCTGGGGTAATTAAGATAAATATGATTTTAATGCAATATTAAAAAAATCAAAACCGATGCCAAAAAATCCTTAAGGAACAAAATACCAAATTTTAAAATAAGACAGTAACTGTTGTTTTACTAGGAATTAAAATTTGACATGTCTGCCTCAAATTTCCTCGTTGCTAAACCAATCCTGTTTTTAAGTATCACAATGAGAACCATGGCTTCTTAAACAAACAAAACCCTCAGAAGCCAGTTTATATCAGAAACAAACCTGTGATTTTTTTTTTCCTAAAACAAATGAACCAGATTTTCACAATATTTTATGATCTGAATAGATATTATGTTTGAGTTGATAGAAATGCCCAATTGGGTTCGTTGACAACGGGAACAATCAAATCCTATTCCCGATTGCAACCCTTTTGGGGTTTATAAATCCAGCTACCAAAATTCTTGCAGTCAACTCAGAATCCTCGCTTCCTAGGGCCCAAAGGACCCACCCGGCGTCTTTTGACACATTCTAGAAGTGAAGAGTATTTCTCAGGTCTGCGGAAACCCAGAGAAGAAAACTCATTTTCTGATCTGAAGGAAGGTGAAAGGCATATCTTAACAGCACATTTCAAATGCATTTGTGCTCATCACAGAAGCCTCCCCAGTCCCTGCATTATTTAGAAAACTGCAGGAGAGGGAACAATGAAGGCAGAATATGCGACTGATTCATTTTGATTTTTCAAAAATGCAACCGAGCCAGAGAGTTTCACAAAAGATCTAAAGCCAGAATAAAACGTCTGCTGTTGGCAAAGTCAAGCAGTAAAGAGATGATAAAGCAAAAACAAACCTGAGATTTAACCTGAAAAAACATTGAGCATTTACAGTTTTTAAAAGGTGGAGAAAATTCCATCCAAGGGGGGTCTGAGGGTAAGGAAACTGTTCTGAAAATGGGAATTCTGTGCTCTGAGCTGTTCACAGCTCCGTCCCTGGAGAGTGAAATTAGCAACTGAAGGCAGATTTCACAGGCACTTGGGGGAGCGTGCTGGTGCCGCCCAGGATTTGCCACGGGGCCTCTCCGCCAAGTCCTGCCCACTTGCAAGCTGCTGTCGTTATTCATGCAAAGCACAGCTAATCCCGAGTGTCTGGAGCGTTTTGCATTTATATGGAACGCGGCCTCTCCCTCCTAACAGAGTGATTCTAATGCTTGAGTGCACATTGGGGCGGGGCGGTGGGTGGCTGGAAGCATCTAGGAGACCAGCATTGTCACCAACCTCCTATTTACTCTATTAAGAAAAAACCCATCCGGATGGATTACATTCAGTGGAAATGTTGGGAAATGTGTAGAAAATAGGAATATGGTTTAAAAAAGTTAAACCTTAAAATATCTCCCAGGGCGACAAAGACTCCTCGAGTCTGGGTTTCAGGTCTGAGACAATGGATCATTGTGTCTGCCTTCCCCATCATGCCATGGTTCTGAGAGTTGGTTTGGGGAAGTTTAACAGAAGAGAGAAAATTTGGGAAATGGTGAATTGGGAGATGTGACTGTATTTCCTGATCTTCTCCCTGTCCGTCTTGTTCTCATCTATGTGGTTACACACAAGGCAACCAAACCAAGGTGGAATTGTGACTTTTTACACTTTTAGTTAGGTGGGCACAACTGAGCTCGGCCCCAGGTAAAGGGATCCTCCTTAACTCAGCTAACAGGCCCCAGAATACAGTTACCCCAATAGTCAGAGGAAACGATCTCGTCTCCAGAGAAAATCTCAGTCACACTGGCATCTTTGGAAGCACTTTGGATGTTAGGAGTGAATCAGGTCCTGCTGCTTGTCTCTTTCAAGATCAATTACATACAAACCGTAGAAAAGAAAGGTGCTTTCCCCCTATGTTCATAGCAACACTGTTCACAATAGCTGAGACAAGGAAACAACGTAAATGTCCATCCATGGATGAATGGGTAAAGAAGATGTGGTACATATATGCAATGGAATACTACTCAGCCATGACAAAGAATGAAACCATGCCATTGGCAGCAACATGGATGCAACTAGAGATTATCACACTAAATGAAGTAAGTCAGAAAGACAAATACCATATGATATCACATTTATGTGGAATCTAAAGTATGACACAAATGAACTTATCTACAAAACAGAAACAGACTCACAGACATAGAGAACAGACTTGTGGTTGCCAAGGGGAAGGCGGTGGGGGGAGGGATGGAGTGGAAGTTTGGGGTCAGCAGATATAAGCTTTTATATATAGAATGGATACACAACAAGGTCCTACAGTATAGCACAGAGAACTATATTCCATATACTGTGATAAACCATAATGGAAAAGAATATAAAAATAAGAATGTATATATATGTATAACTGAATCACTTTGCTGTACAGCAGAGATTAACACAACATTGTGAAACGACTATACTTTAATAAAAAAAATTAAAAAGAAAAGAAAGGTGCCTTTAATCAGAGTGCCGGCAATCTGGAGAGATGGTGGACTCAGCATCCCCCAAAAGCCACCTCTGAAGATTCGGCTTGGTCATGAAAGTTTTTAAAGGGAAACAGAGAAGTAGTCTCGGTTAATCATTGAGATGGGGTGTCAGAGATGGCCACCAACCCCGCTGTGTGCAGGCTTGTGTGCGGTCTTTTCGACTTCTTGTTCTCTTCCTCTACATGTTTTCTTATTCACACAGTTTGGTCACCCAGTTTGTTTGGGAGATTACTGAAGGGGAAGCTAGGGAAGAGGTCTGGTCATCTGTTAATTACTTATTCTTCATTTCTACTTCTGTGATATACGGAAAGAACTGACAAGCTAGGCGAGGTTTTGTGTGGTTCAAAGATTTGAAAGGTGTGCGTGGGCTGGAGATGAGTAGAGTGTGGGCGTGCTTGTTTTGCTAAAGTGACAATATAGTTTTGCTAAAGTGACAAGAAAAGGGGCTTCCTGCTGAGGGTGGTTTCCTGCAAAGAGCTGCTTACATGGACTGTTTCATTGATTAACTTTTGGGGCCACTGTATTTTCTAAATAAAACACAGCATCAGTGATGAACAAATCAGTTCTCTTTCACATGGAATCTCTCTTTCAGAGCCTTCTTGGGGATGGTAGGTGCTTGGTGGTTCCCAAACAGGATTTGAACTTTGAACACTCTTGTGGAAAATTTGAGATAAAATAAGAATCAGTGCAGAGCTCTCCAACACACACTGTAAATCAACTGTGGGTCAGGATGCTTTTGGAAGAAATCACAGAAACTCATACTCAAATTGGCTTAAACAATTACAAAGTATGTTGGTTCCCATCAGTCAAAAGGTGAATTGGCTCTCTGAAGATGTCTTCAAGGAACAGATCATTTCCTTCTCTGCCCTGTCCTTCTGCATTGGCTTCAGCCTGAGGCTGGAAATCCTCCTGGGTATTGGAGGCCAGTGGTGTCCAGAAATCAGATCAAAGAAAGCTTTGGAAGTGAATCAGAAGAGCAAGCAGGATCTTTCTTAGAAAGCACCAGCATCTTGAATTACCTTGGGCCCAACTGCATCACATGTCTGCTCTCCACCAAGTCACTGTCAAGGGAAATGGGTGGGGTTACCTTAGACCAGCACCCTCGCTGGGGTGGGGTGGGGGTGGCTTCTCTGCATTCCATGGATTGGCAGGGGAACGGGAGGCCCCTGAGATGTCAAGGAACTTGTTCTGTGAGGCTGGGTTGTAGATGCTGGTAGGCATCCATGATATCCACTACCGTCTAGGAAAAACTCACTGTTCCCTACCCTCACTGAAGGAAAGTTCTTTTTTCTTTTCCCACTCACTACTCACACAGATGCTTCCGCGACCAGATGTGGGGTTTTTTCCCACATCGACCAATTCTTCGACACCAGCTGCTTGTCCTACAATTCAGTTCAGTTCTAAAGCCATCTGCATGGCGTAAGCGGCAGACCCCACAGATTAAGGGCCCAGTCCCACGGCTGCTGCCACTTCAGGTGCCAATCCCAAGTCCCAGGTTGTCACCTGTACTTCCGGCCAACGGGCTATAATTTGGGGTTCTTACAATCCCCTCCTTGGGGTTGATAATTGGTTAGCGTGGCTCACAGAACGCAGGGAAATTCTTACTTTTGTTCACTGGTTTATTATAAAGGATATAGTAAAGGATACAGATGAACAGCCAGGTGAGGAGATACATAAGGGAAGGTCCACTGAGTGCAGGAACTTCCGTCCCTGTGGAGTTGTGAGGTGGGGTACACCACCTTCCCAGCCTGTGGATGTGTTCACCGACCCGGAAGCTCTCTGGACTGCACGGATGAGGGATTTGCTAATGGAGGCATCATCATGTAGGCATGATCAATTATTAACTCAATTTCCTGTCTCTCTCCTCTCCCCTGAGGATGGGGGACGCCGCTGAAAGTTCCAAACTTCTAATCATGCTCGGTCTTTCTGGTGACCAGGTCCCGTCCAGGAGCTATGCAGGAGCCCACCAAGAGTCGCCTCATTAGAACAAAAGGCACTCTTATCACCCAGGAAATTCCAAGGTATTTAGGAGCTCTGTGTCAGGAACCTGGGTCAAAGACCAGCTATTAGAGCAAACCGGGGAGAACATCCCTTTCAGAATACCCTTCCCCTCTCTGGGTTGGTGTCTGATACTTAAAACTAATTTCACTTTCCTTTAAACTTTTATAGTGTGTGCCTGCTGTTCTGAGACAAGGACAGATGCCAGAGTTCTGGGAAGTGGATGAGGGCGAGGAGAGCCTATGGGAGGAGCAGGGCCCAGGGCAGAGGGGGAGGGCATAGACCTGGCTCCCACATGGCTGTGTACCAATCCTGGCTCTGCCACCTCTGGGCTGTGGACCTTGGGTGAGCCATTTCATTTCTCTCCTCCTCAGTTTACCCACCTCTAACCTGAGCATAATTAATAACACCTGACTCAGAAGTCTGATGTAAAGATTATGATAACTTATATATGATACTCCCCAAACAGTGCCTGGCATATAGAAGGCATTTTATGTGTCTTCTACAAGCACTGTCTTACAAAGTGAGGAGACATGAGACACTTCCTAGCTGGACAAAGAAATAAAGATGTTCAAGTATTGCTCAAAATGACAAGCGATGACTATTCTTATTGTAGAATTATAGTAACTCACATGTATTGTTCACTACGTATAAGACATTCTTGAAATCGGTGCTCTCAACAATGTTATGGGGTAGGTACTATTACTATCCCATTTCACAGATGTGAAAACAGAGACACAAAGAAATGCAATAACTCATCCAAGTTCCCACAGCTAGTAAGGGATAGAGCTGACCTTCAAATCCATGCAGTTTCTCTTCAAACTCCATCTTTCCTATTTCTACACTAGGAGGGAAAATTTATGTAGCTGGGGCGGCAGAGCGGGGGTGGCAGTGGTGGGATCAAATGCTCAGTCTTTCAGATGTTAAGGCAGGAAGCCAGCAGCCAATGTCTAAAGCTGATAAGAGGAGGATGTGGGACAGAAGGCACTCCCATACGTTGATTGTGGGAGTGTAAAATGGTACAACCACTTTGACGAACTCTCTGGAAGTTTAAAAAAATTACATGTACATCTGTCCCCTGACCCAGTAATTCCACTCCTATGTAAGATACAAGAGAAATGAAAACGCAAAAAGATGTGAACAAGAATACTTATATGAGCTTCACTCATAATAGCCCCAAATAGAAACACTCCAAGTGTCCATCAACAGGTAAATAAATAAACAAACCACAGGATATTAGTACAATGGCATACTACTCAGCTATAAAAAGGGACCCACTACTGACGCATGCCACAATGTGGATAAGGGCTATTATTAATTGGAAGTCTTGCTTTCAGAAGTACCAAAGTTCAGAAGCCGTCAAAAGTGGTTGATCCTGGATGTGGACTGAAAGTCAGGAGGCGGGACCAAGGACAAGTTGCTACATTTTCAGCCTTTCTGTACTTTTGGTAATTTGAAAATCAGGTACTATTTAATTTTCTAACACTAAAAAGGTCTGTTTCCTCTCTCTGCCCATGGACCCTCCGTCAAAGTTTGGTTAAGGAACTGGAAGCTCCACTCACTCAAGTTCAGCTTGGACATTTTGAGTCCAGTTTGGAAAAGATGGAGATCAAACACATAGCATTGCAAAACTCAGTTCAAAGCCAAGGACATTCATCATCTAAGTGACCAGGACTTGGTGGCTCTATTCCAAGAGAGGCTCGGCAGAGATGGCTCACTCCTGGGAGGGACAAGCTGGGGGCATCTCACAGGAGAATGGCCTTGAGAATGAAGCCCACACCCAGAGGTCGTGTGTGCCCCCTGAAGGATGCTGCTATCAGCCTTGACAGAGCCCCAGCCTGGAGCCTGTAAATGAACTAAAAATGAGGAGTAGAGGAAGCGTGCTCATTTTCATAAATGAAGGATCCTCTAAGCAAGTTGTTCCTCATGCTGATGGGCACTGCAGCCTCTGAAGGATTTCAAAATGCAAAGGAAAACAAACTTTGCTGAACCAGGGCGCTCCGCGTTTGGAAAGCTCCAGAGAGTGAATCCAGAACTTAACAAAAAGAGACCAAAAAAAAAAAGAGGTTTGCCATTCACATTACGTAAGTATTTATCATTTTACAAAGAAGCAGACCTTAGGATGTGATTTGTTTTACACAAATTCTTTTTAGACACCTCCTTCCATAAATATCGTAAGGCCTGTCTGCAGGATTTAACCTGCCCGTTGTCTGTGTCCAACCCACATCCTGGAGGGGGATGGGATCCTCCCCTGGTTGGTCACTGTTTTATCCCCACAGCTCAGGGCAGGGCCTGCCACATACAGGAGTCCAGCAGATAATTCTTGTGTGAAAGAATGAATGAAGGTTTTTTTTTTTGTGCCCCAAATTAGTGTTTTTTTAAGTGCTATATTATTAATATTTTGGGTATATATTTGGTAAGACTTGGGTAACATTTTACTGGTTTTCTGCTTGTTTGTTTACTTTGTTTTATTTTGTTTGGGGGTCAGAACTCTTTGTAAGTCATAGGAACTGACTCTGGTTGCCAGGATAAGCCTGCTTCAAGTGCCTTTGATGTTGTGGTCTCACTGCTTAAGACTCAGCTGCAAAACGTGGCTTTTTTCTTTTTAAGATTTTTTTTTTATGTGGACCATTTTTTAAAGTCTCTATTGAATTTGTTACATTATTGCTTCTGTTTTCTGTTTTGGTTTTTTGGCCACGAGGCATGTGAGATTTCAGCTCCCAGACCAGGGACTGAACCTGCATCCCCTGAATTGGAAGGCGAAGTCTCAACCACTAGACCACGAGGGAAGTACCAAAACATGGCTTCTGAGAAGAGACGGCAGGTTGTCCAGGCCTGGGTCAGTGCCCACCCCTCAAGGGGGATGGGGCGTCTTGACTGACAGGTCCTCCAGACTGTATCCAGTGGGGAAAGCTTTGTCCCCCCAAAGAGAAGTGGGATGCTGTTACTGGAGGAAGAGAAATAGCGTTATTGCCTGAAAACAGTGTTTCTCAACCCAACTGATTAACTCAGCACTTCCTTTTATGACCAATATTGTCTAATGCTGCCTTATACTCCTGGAATGAAATTCATGAATAATATGACTTACCTATATGCATACTTTAAAAGAAAATCAGAATACTGTCCTAGATGTAATATCAAGGAGAAATAGAAGGAAACTAACTTGTAGAATATCGCTTAGCATAAAAAATAACAAAACAATAGAATTATACAGAATTCAAGGATAATAAATACGCGATTAGGAGTGGCTACCCTCTGAGATTTAAAGAATCAGTGAGGTGTTTGCTTCTGCTGTTGAAGAATTAGTCTGGGTTTAAAAGCAGCGAGATGATCAGAAGCCACAACTTGTACAAGAAATAAGGGAAATGAAAGAACAGATGTGGAGTGGAGACTGAGGTAAAAACTATTCAAGGTACATTAACAGCTGCTAAGGAATACTTTGTGATCTTATGGAGTTGGGTTTGAGTTACAATGAATTATCCTCAGTGTTTTTACTTGAAGGAATATGTAGAGGGGAATTAAAAAGTCATGGGGGACACAGTGGGACTGTCTTGTATGTTGCAGGAGTTGGAGCAGCCCTGGGCTCCTGTTCATTAAATGTCAGTGGCCTCTGTAAGAAAGAAATTGGGAAAGATTTTGAAATTTAGAGGGTGTTTTGACTACCTCATCAACCCAGGTAGTTTTTGCCTCCCGTTGGCTTTGACTAGGCTATTCTACAGTCCTGTAACGCTACAAGTTAATCTGTAGCAAACTGATAGGAATGCAAACGATTCCTTCCCTAGAAATGCACATTGTATCCAGTAGGGGTTTATGGACAACCCTCCCCCGTTATGGAAGAAGCCAGTTTTGCGTCCATTAATCAAGTTCATTTCAGCCTAGAAATGTGTCTACACTTTGCATTTTCCTTTGAATTGGTTTTAAAACCTCGCCGGTTCCCTCCTTCATAACTGAGTTAAATAAAACCTTTGACTTATTCACTTCATGTTTGTAGGACGTCCATTCATGATTTTACCTTTTTTTAAAAAAATATTCTTTAACAATCTCTATCATTGTGCAACCAAAGACTGACTTCTTCGCAAACTCCCCAGACTGTATGCATTGTGAGTCGCTGCATTCACACACACACACACACACACACACACACACACACACACACACAGAGCAAACCTAAAGGGTCTTAACCCATCTCTTATCTCTACCTTGTGGCCTTGTGGGTTACTAGTTGACTGATCGCTACATTGCCCCTACTATACAAGTGTCCCACTTGGAGCTTTTAGGGTTTGAGACCCCAACCTCAAATGGGGGTCCTTGAGATCACACTATATTCAGAGCTAATATTTTTATTTAACCAAAATCCTCAGCTTTTTGCCTCTTATGTGAAGAAAATCACAACTCCAGAGATGACCCGCCACCCCTCCACATTTACGCGAAGGGGAATTACAGCCTGTGTAACTCCAATCTTCTCCGTCACGGTTGTCTCTTTGGTCTCGTGGGGTACTTTTAAGCATCAAAAGGAAAAAGAAGGAGAAAATCCAAAGAGACCACCCCCAAAGTCTGCAATCCCGTTAAACCTCAGACAAAACCAAACCCACCAGGGCTTGACGGCGTAAGCTTATAAACAGAAAAGACCAGGGTCTTAGTGGTGAGATTCTGTGGGTTCCTTTGTAACCCTGATTCCTTCCGTCTGACAGCAGGGGATGGGGAGAGTCTCCTGTTTTCCTGGTATTCTGGTCAGGCTACTTGGAATGGAAGGAGCCCTCCCTTTGATCTTTTTAGCGCTCATTTGTATAGCCCTGGGCCTTTTAAGGGGAAGAGGCAGAAAATCATCACCAAAAGCAAAGAGCAGAACGGGGAAAGGTGCGTGGACATTTCTGTGCTCTGCTATTTAAAGTCAGCGTCCTGACAAGTTAGGGTCGTGCCAACAGATCAGGAGGTCAGGGTGAGGAGAATGAGATCTCCTTCAAATCTTTTTTTTTTTTATTTTGCGGTACGCGGGCCTCTCGCTGTTGTGGCCTCTCCCGTTGCTGAGCACAGGCTCCGGACGCGCAGGCTCAGCGGCCATGGCTCACGGGCCCAGCCGCTCCGCGGCATGTGGGATCCTCCCGGACCGGGGCACGAACCCGTGTCCCCTGCATCGGCAGGCGGACTCCCAACCACTGCGCCACCAGGGAAGCCCTCTCCTTCAAATCTTTACGCCCTCCTCAAGTAGGACATATTTCCAATACAGAGAAGAGTGTCTCTGGAAAGCACTTTGCTGGAGGGCTTTACGATATTAGAATAGTAATAACTGCTGTCAAAGACTCAAATACTAAAAAATACTAAAACATAACCCAAAGTGTAATCTGAATGCAAGACAGTGTGTGACCAAGGCGTCAGTTCCCATATATTATGTATGTGGGCCTGCCTGTGCTCCTGACACATCTCTCAGGCTGCATCTGCTTCCCCTCCCCGTCTCCTCCACTCCACTCAGCTGCATGCCCCGCCCCTCATTCATTCAGGTCTCTTCTCTAACATCCTCTCCCTTGCGAGAGGGGCCACCCATCTAAAATAACATCTCCATCCCTCTCCATCTTCTTATTCCGCTTTATTTCCTCCATAACATTTTCACTTCTGACATTATATTGAATTTCGATTTTTTTTTATTGGTTCTTGTCATTCTTCCCATTCAAGGTCAGGTCCAAGTGGTCAGGGATTTTGTTTTGTTCACTGTTGTAGCTCCAGTGCCCAGGACAGACCTTGGCGCACGGTCCTCAACCAGTATTTGTTTTTCCGTGGGTCCACTATTCTTTAAAGTACCAGCCTTGGACTCACATCCTTCTTGAGCCTTTGGGGATGGTCATCAGAGTCAGTCCCTCTTTCCTCAACGGCCTCGTTGGCCTCGTTGTATTCGTGCAGCCCACACATGCTTTTTCAGCCTCTGGGCATAAGGTTTTACACTCAGCCAGGGGACCAGATCAGGAAAGACAACAGAATCCCTGCCTCGCGGAGCCGCCATCTTCCAGAGGGGCATTGGGGATGAAACATGTGACTTGTTATATCTGTCTAGTTCTTAGATGTCCTTCTGGTTCATCTTATAGTTGCTCTGATCATTTGTTCAAAAAACAACTTGTGGGCTTCCCTGGTGGCGCAGTGGTTGAGAGTCCGCCTGCCGATGCAGGGGACACGGGTTCGTGCCCCGGTCCGGGAGGATCCCACATGCCGCGGAGCGGCTGGGCCCGTGAGCCATGGCCGCTGAGTCTGCGCATCCAGAGCCTGTGCTCCGCAACGGGAGAGGCCACAGCAGTGAGAGGCCCGCGTACCACAAAAAAAAAACAAAAAAAAAAAAAACAAAAAAACCCAATTTGTGTGGGGGAGGGGCTGACCATTTGCCAGAGACTGAGCTAGGCACTAAAAAATGAACAGGCAATCAGAATTAATTTCAAAGGACTCACAGTATACTGAGTAGTGAAGTGGTAGAGGCAGACACGACAATGCAAACAGTAGTAAAGTGGGGTGTGTGCTATAATAGAGATGGAGGCATTAACTTTTGGGCCAAGGATGGTAGTAGAACAATGAGGGAGAAATCAGAGAAGCCTTCACGGAAGAAGTGACAGATGCAGAGGGATAAGTAGGAGTTAGCAGGGAGAAGTGGGACTGAGAGGGAAAGCCATTTGGGCAGAGGGAAGAGTTTATGCAAAGTCTATGGAGATCAAAGAGCCACTATTGATGAAACAGTATGATGTCTGGGAAAGCGACCAAGCTTTTTAAATGATGCCTCAACTTCCCATGGCCCTCTCCAATCCAATTCAATCCAATACTGAGTTATCTTTTAAGAGCTGGCCAAGTGTCATATATACACCACCAAATATAAAATAGCTAGTGGGAAGCAGCCACATAGCACAGGGAGATCAGCTCGGTGCTTTGTGACCACCTAGAGGGGTGGGATAGGGAGGCTGGGAGGGAGACGCAAGAGGGAGGGGATATGGGGATATATGTATATGTACAGCTGATTCACTTTGTTATAAAGCAGAAACTAACACACCATTGTAAAGCAATTATATTCCAATAAAGATGTTAAAAAAAAAAGAATAAAGGGGGTGACTTAAAAAAAAAAGAGTTGGTCAAGTGCAAGGCACTGGGGAGGCTGCAGACAAGCACAAAGCACATCCCCTGCCCTCAGGGAGCTCTGAGTCTAGCCAGGAAGGCAGGCAGGTGTGTAAAAGGAAGGGAGAGTCACAAGATCTGATGTATGTTCAAGGCATCACTAGATGAGCACTGAGCACACACGCTGTGGATTTGTGCCCAATTCAGTTGGTAGGGAAAGACTAGCAAACCTCTTTAGATAGTGACCAGCTCATTCATTCATTCATTCATTCATCCATTCATCCATTCATTTACCCAACAAAGATTTATTGAGCACTGAACATTATGTGCCTGGCACAGTTTAGTTATTTGGGAGAGAGAGGTGAATAGGAAAGGTGAGACCCCTGCTTTCATGAGCTTACACTGAAAATTCACGCCAAATACGGGCGAACAGATGAGTAAGTAGACCTTTCCAGCTGGTGACAAGGCTACGAGGCAATCCAGCAGGCCGGTGGACTGGCAGAGGGCGGGGGCAGCATCGGGGCCCCTAAGACACTGTGTCCCTCTGAGCCGCTGTTAGAGCCGAGGCCGAGAGTGGAGGTGGAGGCCGGCGAGTGAAGGTGGGGTGGAGGGAGCATCAGTGACAGAGTCTGGGGAGGGGACATCACCTGGCTGTGTCTCGGGGAACAGCAGGGCGCGCAGAGTAAGACGGGGAGGCGGCAGGGCCGGGGTCAGGCTCGCAGCCCTGGTGGGGAGACACTCTGTCCCCAAAGGGAAAACAAAGGACCGAATCCTTCGTTTTCAACTCACCGCTGGGAGGTGCCCACTCCTCCTCTCACTGGAAACTTCTCACAAGAAGAAAGCACTCCCTGCATTTAATTTAATTTGGGCCCTTGGAGCCTATCAAGTTATTCTGTTCCCATCCCCTCGGGTCCTTCTCCTTCCTGCCCTTGACCCTCCGTCTTCCACCTGGTCTGTCCACACGGTGACAGCTCGCCCCCTGACGCCGCATCCCTAAGCCACCCAATTTCCTGTGCGTTGTTAAAATTGTGAAAACACAAGATCCAGGTGCAGCTGTTATCTTACTGTTGATCCGGACAGGAAAGGAACAGGCAAAGGAAAGAAAAGAATAAAATCCCTTGATGTTGGGTCATGTCAGCCCAGTGCAGGGAGACAAAGGCTGGCGAGTCTCTGGTTGTGACCGTTCACTGGGCTTTTGGAGCCAGGACGCTGTGAAACAATGATACCAGCGTGACTCTCCTTCAGGAAGGCAGGCAGTGGAGTCGGGGAGGGGCCCGCTTATCCTTGGGGCAATAATTATATCAGCCAGCAGGTATTGAACACCTACTGTGTGCCAGGCCTGGCTCTAGCCACTCACGGGTGTCACCTCATTTAATCCTCACAACAGCCCTTGGCGGGGAGGATGCTCGTTGGCCCCATTTCACAGGTGAGGACACTGAGGCCCAGAATGGTGAAATGTTTTGCTGTTTGTCACAGAGCTGGTAAGAGATGGAACCTGGATTTAGCTGCAGCCTGCTTACTGCACACAATGAAACTGAAAAGCCCAGCACTGGCAGAACAAAGCACATGATGTGCTGGAATTATGAAAATCAGCATCCCAAGCTTCCTTAGCCCCTCCTTACATAGGCAGAAGTCAGAGGGCTCTGAGCAGGCGAGTAGCATGATTTTATTGACTTTAAAAGGGCACGCTTGTCTTAGTCTACAGTTTACATTTATTTGCATGGCTGTTCGGTTAATACCTGCCCTCCCCACCTCTACATCAAATGATGTGCCCCAAATAGGCAGCATGACTATGTTTTTCTCAGCACATTGCTGGGCACATGGCAGACACTCAGAAATGATTTGTTATGGAAGGAAAGAAGGAAGGGACAGAAAGTTTCACGTAGACACTAGGGCAGCTCTTTCTTTGCCTGTTTCCTGCTTTCATACGTGCAAACCTGGGTGGACCCCGTGATCCCCCAGGCTGTGTCTATGTCTGATGTTTAGCATATAAAACTCTTTCAGGCACAGCCACATTGACCCTGAGGTTTACTCTGGCTGAGCAAGAACAAGTAATGATCAGAGCCATGCTGACAACAATTCGACCTTCTCCTTGTTGCTTCAAAGGAAAGAGGCTGAAAAGACAAAGGCCTTTGGGGGAAGTCGTTATAGCACAGTCTGTCACTGCAGAGGAGAGAGATAACCAGAGGATGATTTATTGCAACCTTCTGGTGTGGTAAGGGCCAGCGGCTTAAAGGAGAAAATAGCTCTGCCTTGGCCACGTGCCTGAAGAGTTTAGTGGGCATTTGTACTTTATTCAGCTGTATAGAAACTGTGAACGACTTTACTGTGTTCAACAAACTTTACACCTGATAAATTGCTGCATCTTACCGTGACTCCAATTACTCAGCTATCCAGACTCCCTTGCAGCTAGGGTGAGGGCAAGTGACTCTGATTGCACTTGTCATCTGCACCAGTATATGTACATTTTGAATTGGAATCTTGTCACTTTAAGAAATGGGAACCTCATGAAGTCAATTCTGGGGATGGCCCGTGAATGGGAGGAGCTATTTATTAGGGCTTTGAGTAATGGAAGCCATTGAGTCTCCAAGGTACCAGAGGTATCTTCATGTGAAGAACTCTGTGGGATGATTTTTGGACCAAGTTCTTAGCTATGTGGCCTCTAAGTTTGATTATCTGGCCCTTCTGGGAAATCTCCTAGCCACCCACTATGTTTTAGTAAATTTCTTTTTGGCTTAAATGTACTTGTGTGAGTTCTGTTGTTTTCAACGAACCGCCCTGACTCATACATGGTACAGATGTACGGAGCTGCCTGCCAAGTACCAGAGAGGCAGATGGTAAATAAGAGGGTGTGTGTGCTCTGGACTGGGCACCTGGAAACAGGAACCAGGTAAACAAGGCAGGCTGTCCACAACTGATCACACTTACTTTCTCTTAGTCATTCAACAAATACCTATTAAGCTCTGACGATACCAGGCACTGTACTGGCTGGTGGGGCTAAATCACTGAACAAGACAGATGAGGTCTCTGTCCTCATGGAGCTTCCATTCTGGTTGAGGAGACAGCAAGAGATAACAAAAAAGTGAATAGATGAGATCTTTTCAGATTGTGATAAGTGCTATGAAGAAAACGGGATGAGGAGACAGAAAATGATGACCATGGAAGGTTACCTTTTCCAGGGTGGTCAAGGTAGGGCTCTCTGGGGAGGTGATCTTAGGGATGAGACGCAGCCAGCCAGGACGAAAGCTGGGGAGCACTTGTCTCGAGGGTGGGGTGGGGGGAGAAGTAGTGAATGCAATGGCATGGAGCAAGAAAGGACTTGGCTGTTAAAGGAGAATTAAGGGACCAGATCATGCAGGGCCTCATGGGCTACAGTACAGAGCTGGATTTTATTTAGTGGGAAATCACTGGAGAAATGGAAGCAAAGGAGTGACATGATTTGACACGTACAAGTGGGGGTCGCAGGCAGCAGGGAGACCCAGCACACGTGAAGTGTTATCTACCAGGGAAGCTCATTAGAAACTCAGCACCCAGGGTGTTTATTGGGGGCTGGTCACAAAGGCACGCGCTGCTCAGCTAAGATTCCAGACGTGCCGAAGGCAGGCAGATGTTCGGCATAAGGCACCTCACGTGCGGTGCGGAAGCTGTTGTACTTTTCCTTCCACCCGAGATGATGTGGCTTGGGAAAGGTGGGGAGGGGTTGAGAAGAGAGAAGTGAGTGGACCCAGAATCTACTCAGGAGGTAGAGCTGTCAGGAGGTGCTGATGGATAGGCTGTGGTGGTGTAAGAAAGGGAGGCGCCAGGCTTAGATCATCATCAGAGGAAGAATCGACTATTATCACTAAGCACTTCAGAGTTTAGAAAACAGTGCTGCATCCCTCTCTCACTTAACCACAGAAATTTCACAATGGAAAGGATCTTAAGGAAAAGATGCTCCACAGGGCTAACTCTTAGAGAGATGCAAATGAAAACTATAATGAGGTACCACCTCACGCCAGTCAGAACGGCCATCCTTAAAAAGTCTACAGGGACTTCCCTGGTGGCACAGTGGTTAAGAATCTACCTGCCAATGCAGGGGACATGGGTTCGATCCCTGGTCTGGGAAGATCCCACATGCCGTGGAGCGACTAGGTCCGTGTGCCACAATTACTGAGCCCGCGTGCCACAACTACTGAAGCCCATGTGCCTAGAGCCCGTGCTCTGCAACAAGAGAAGCCACTGCAATGAGAGGCCCGTGAACCGCAACAAAGAGTAGCCCCCTCTCGCTGCAACTAGAGGAAGCCTGTGCGCAGCAACAGAGACCCAATGCAGCCAAAAATAAATAAATAAACAAACAAATAAATAAATTTTAACAAGTCTACAAATAACAAATGTTGGAGAGGGTGTGGAGAAAAGGGAACCCTCCTACACTGTTGATGGGATGTAGATTGGTGCAGCCACTATGGAGAACAGTATGGAGATTCCTTAAAAAACTAAAAATACAACTATCATATGATCCTGTAATCTCACTCCTGGGCATATATCCAGAGAAAACCATAATTCAAAAAGATACATGCACCCCAGTGTTCATTGCAGCGCTATTTACAATAGCCAAGACATGGAAACAACCTAAATGTCCACTGACAGATGAATGGATAAAGAAGATGTGGTACATATATACAATGGAATACTACTCAGCCATAAAAAAGAATGAGATAATGCCATTTGCAGCAACATGGATGGACCTAGAGATTGTCATACTAAGTGAAGTAAGTCAGAAAGACAAATACCATATGATATCACTTATATGTGGAATCTAAAATATGACACAAACGAACTTATCTATGAAACAGAAACAGACTCACACAGAGACACAGAGAACAGACTTGTGGTTGCCAAGGGGGAGGGGGGTGGCGGAGAGATGGAGTGGGAGTTTGGGGTTAGCAGATGCCAACTATTATATAGAGAATGGATAAACCAGGTCCTACTGTATAGCACAGGGAAGTATATTCAATATCCTGTGATAAGCCATAATGGAAAAGAATATGAAAAAGAATGTATATATATGGATACCTGCATCACTGTGTTGTACAGCAGAAATTAACACAACATTGTAAATCAACTATACTTCAATAAAATAAATTTCAAAAAATGAACAAATAAAAAAAAAGAAGAAGAAAGGACCTTAAGGAGCATGTAGTATACTTGCTTGCTTTGATAGATGAGGAAACTGAGGCTCAGGGAAAGGAAGTGATTCACTCAAGGTTATCTAGAGAGTTAGTTGTAGACACAAGACTGGAATCTATGTTCTTGATTTCCAAGGAAGCGATTTTCCAATATGCCATTTTGATGGGATGACTTGAAAGATCAGAAGTAATATAATGATAAAGCTTGAAATGATCCTGTGAGGTTATTAAGCTACTATTTTTTAGCCTCAAACCCAACCTTCTCAACTCTGTTCTGTAATGCTGGGGTTGAGACTCTACAAACTCCAATGATCCTTTATCTGTGGGCTTCTTGCTGGGTTCCACCTACTGGGGATGGTTCCACCATCTTGGGCTCAGTCAAGAGACAGAAACCATATAGTGATTTAAACAGGGGCAATGAATGGGGAGACGCAAGAGGGAAGAGAAATGGGAACATATGTATAACTGATTCACTTTGTTATAAAGCAGAAACTAACACACCGTTGTAAAGCAATTATACTCCAATAAAGATGTAAAAAAAAAAAAACCAGGGGCAATGTTATATAAAGAATTATTAAACTATGATAAAAGAGTAACTATATGGTATAAGAAAAGTCTTGTATGGTTCCCTAGGGCTAAAGGAGATTGCCCAAGGAATGACAAACTTGGAGGGGGGGTCCCTTCCCCTGACTAGGGTTCAGATCTCTTTGTAGAAGGTAGTTGGCTGACCCCTGACTTAGCTCATTGGTATCCTGGAGTAGCACCTAATGAAGTCACCAACATTCTGAAGTCACCAATTCCTTCTCTCCACCTTAACTGTTGCCACTTTGGTCCAAGCCACCGTCATCTCACCTGATTATTGCAATAGTCTCCTAACTGGTCTTTCTTTTTGTTTCCATCTTGGCCCTGTATTAGGTCAGGTCCCCTAGAAGCACAGCCTATGATGGAGATCCTTACACGTGTGATTTACTGAGGAGATGCTCATAAGTGAAGGGAGTGAGGGTGCAGAACAGGGCAAGGGAGGGAAGCTAAGCAAGGAAGGACAGTAACTTCAGCCTGATCCCACGGAGAGTCCGGGAGCATGATCTATATCCCAGCGTTGGTCCCGACTTCGGGCAAGGGGGCTTGCATTTATCTCTCTATGTCACTCCATCATTGCCTATGGGCTGCCCTAGGATGTGCAAGTGGGTTATTACCTCCTGGGCAAGGAAGATCCCATTTGGCAGAGGGAAGGGGGCTCCTGTGAGCCTTTATCAGCCTTGACTCAAAGCAGCTGGTCCATGAGGTCAGGAAAGGGGTCCAGGCAGGGCACCAACAGCATCACGCTTTCTTCTAATGGTCTACTAAGAGGTGGGTGGTCAAGGTGGTCCTCCTCTTCAGTTTCAGGGAAAAGGCAGAGATGGAATCTGTCGGTCTCCTGCTGGGGGCTTCAAGGTTTCCTGGGCTGCTGCAGCAGTGTGCCAAGAGGTGTGACCGAAAATGCAGGAAATTACCCTGGAGGTAGAATTAGACGTCCATTCCAATAGCATTCCATTGAAGCCCCGACCTTGCCCCTCTCCAGCTGTGGGAACGTGGGTGAGTTTGTTCCTCTCTCTGGATTCCTTTCCTGGTCTGGAAATGGGAGCCGGACACCTGCCTTAGGGACTGACTCTGGGATCATGCCCTGCGCACACCCCTACTTGTTCTTCACGCATTGGCGCTGATTTTGAAGGCCCCACTGGATGTTCGTGTAGGTTAAAAAGCTCCTTCACACATGATCCTGAACCAGATTCCATTTGACGTAGACACAAAAGTACGCTTTTCATTGTTTTGGAATATACCGAGTTTTTCAGGGATGAAGCCATGGTGTTAAGTAAAGGAAGGCTGTAGTACTTTGTTTTGTTCAGGGCTCATGGAAGTTGGTCACCAGTTAGAAACTTGCATTGCTAATAGCAAAGCCTGTCTTGGCACCTGGATCGCCCCAAACAGCACAGCTGTCACCGCTCTGCGTTTGTAGTTTCTTTCACTGGGATTCTGCATCCGGGTCCAAGCATGTGATGGCTTTATTACGTCTTCTAGTCGAGTTGCGCCAGAGCATTTCCATGTTGAAATGTTTTATTTTACTATGAATTCCTTTCCTTTTCCCTTTATATGATAGTCGGGATTTTACGCTGATGAAAAAAACATGCCTGTAGGTAGGTTATATTATCTCTGAATTTCATTCCAGTTGAGAAGAGGGGAAATGGTAAAATATTTGTTTTAAAAATCAGGCAGTGGCTCTGACTGAGTCGCGAACCACACGTCTGAATAGAATCAGCAACGTCTTCTCTCTCCCCAGGGAAAGTGCAGCCTCATTTAGAGACAGCTTCGAGCTATTAGTTAGTTTGTGCCGAATTTCATAATGAAGGGGTTCTCTCCCATCTAGCTCTCCTTTGCAAGGATCAACACCCCTTTCTAAACAAGTCTGCTGGAGACCAGTGCAGTTTTTACCCCCATATCCCTGGGCCATGTAAACTCTCCTGGAATGGTACCTACTAACGGCAGTAGGGCTGTCTGGCTCCCCTTGGCCAGAGGTGCAGGCCTGAGCTTGGCCACATTTACATCCCTGCCTGGTGAGCAACTGATTTCTTTCCTTCATAGGAGACAGAGCGACAATCAAGAAACAAACAAACATCTTTTAAAAAGGCAAAAAAGCTTAGTCATGCAAATCAGGGCGGAGGAGGGAGGGTAAAGGAAAGGACCTCATTCTTATTCTGCAGCTTCAGCAGGGCCCTGGCCCATCCGCCGGTTCTATTAAAGCACTGGGCCCAGCACAGCCAACGCGCTGGCAAACTAACGCACAGTAATGACGGTTTGTCCCAATCAGAGTAAACACCACCCGTTCCCAGGACACCGAGAAGCAGAAAATGAACCAGAGGTTAACTGGGTCACTGGCTGCGGCACAATGTGGGTCATTCTAGATGTAATTTAGTTCCCTTCAACGGGAGGCCCCAATACGGCCACCGGTTCTCACAGCGGGGACGGTGACTTAGCAGCAAGCCGAGGTCTCTTGGATACCAGGCCTGGAGCCGTTGCTGTGATTCACGGCACCTCTGACATCACTGGGTGTTTTTGTCATGCAAAGTGACATGTTGTCTAAACACACAAGGGGCCCAGTGAGTCTGTGTGGTGCTGTATGGGCGTGCCCGCCAGTGGGACATGCAGAGGCTTACTGTCAGGTGGCTGGAATTTGTTTTAATCAGGTAGACACAAATGACTCTCACAAAGGAAAAAGTTTACTATACTCACAGATCCATAGAAATAGGAGACATGACCTTCCATGCAGGGCCACGTGGGGAAGCACCAGGGTCAGGCAGGAGGCAGAGGGAGGAGGAGAAAACAGTGGCAAGAGTCTGTATTGTGGCTTCTGTGGAAGGAACAGGTGAGGCAGGGTACGTAGGCTTAGGATTGGCTGTTTGAATGGTTTCAGCAGGCTCTGGGGCATAGGGGTTGTTGCTAGCTGTCTGGTGCGTGGCCCTCCAGTGATTAGGGCAGGTGGATAGTGGCCTGGAGCGTGAAAGCCTGATAAAGGAGGTGGTTGGGGGTGTGGGCTGTGGATTGGTTGGTTTACAGGAGAAAAGCACACACACAGGTGAGTTGTTTATTATCTCTCAAAACTGGCTAACTCTGGGAGAGACAGTCCCTCCAGGGGCAGCAAGATTGCCCGTGTCACTGCCACTGGCACAGGGAAGCCGGTCACAGGCCGCCTCCTGAGTCAGGAGATTTGGAGGCAGGTGTTCGCAGTGACAGTCACACTTCCTGCTCCTCATTCTGAGGTGCCCCAACCAGACGGCGGAGGCCTGATGAGGAAGGACCCAGCCTGGGCTGAGGCGGGCGGCTTAGGCGGCCTGGGCTTCCCCCAGGGTCATCAGAGGCATGTCCTCTACGTCCCCCACTCCCCGTCCACACAGGGCGCCCTCCCTGCCCCACGTGGGAGTGTTCTCTGCCTGGAAAATATGCTTGAAGACACAGAGATGCTTCCAGAAGCACAGGCCCTGAGGTCGAAGTGCAGGGGGGACCTGTCCACCCTCCCCCAGTCCTTCTCCTGGACTCACTGCCCTTCCTTCTGTGCCACTTACATAGCAGGTTCATCCCCACCCAGGGCCTTTGTCCCGGCTGTTCGTCCTGCTGGGACGCTGTCGCTGGGCGAGCCCCTCCCGACCACCCTGCCCACAGCAGCCCCCTCCTCACTTGAGTGTGAGCTCCAAGGAGGCAGGGACCTGCCTGTCCTAAGCCCCGTGTGCCCAGCACCTCCAGCTGCCCCTGGCGCGGGGCTCTGCCCAGCAAGTGACTGGGGACGACTCAGTGGGTGAGCCTGGCCTCCGAAGTCCTGGGCTCACATCCCGGCCTGGCGGTTTACTGACCGCTTGACTGTGGGACAGGGACGCCTCCTCTCTGGGTCAAGGTTTCCTCCTCTGTGAGATGGGGCTGGTGCCAGCGTACTCACCTCTCACAACAGTTGCGAGGCTCAGAGACAGAGACGTGCATCAAAGTGCTTTGCCACTCAGAGAGCTATGGCAGCCACTGAATCGCAGTTCCTGCTCACACCTGACAGGAGTCACGGCTTAGGAAGAGCCCAGGGCGGCTGCCCCCAGGAGCGCTCGGCACATGTATGCGCATGCGCACATAGGCACACGCGGCGTAATGGCCGCTCGGGCCCCGTAAATAGTAACAGCTAATGATTACCACCTGTCGAGCGTGTATTCACTCACTTAATCCTCGCAAGCACCTGTACGTAAGTGTTGCTATAATCATCGTCATTGCTGCTCTGCAGAGAAAGAGAGCGAGGCCCAGGGAGGCTGGATCACCTGCCTAACGTCAGGCACAGGGAGGCTGGATTACCTGCCTAACGTCAGGCAGGTGGAGAGGATTTGGATTTGAAGCCAGGCACCTGGCTCCAGAGCTGCACTCCCCCGGCTTCCATTCTCTGTGTCTTCTCTATATGTTCTTCTTCCTCCCCCGACGGGGCTGTGGGTGGAGTAGGCTGTACCCCTGCAAGAACTGGGTAGAGGAACACACTTCACCCCTGTGTTCACCCATGGAGGCTCCGTGTCTCTGGTTCACCGTAAAATCTGTGTGAAAGTAGGCTTTGTAAGCCACGTCATTCCTCCCAGGTAAATCCTTCGACTTTGCAGTGAATAAGCATGTATTTGAGAAAGATTTCACCGCCTATGAAACAGGGAGTGTGGAATGTTCCAGACTGATGTTCTGCGTGGGAGGGGAGACCAGTTGGACTCCACTGGGAAAGGCTAACCCCTCCACAGGGTAACATTTGCTGAATTTTCCCCTCACTCTGGCAGGGCCAAGCTTCCTGTAGTTCAACCAGTCAGAAGCTTCTGTTCTGAAGACTGCTGGCTATTCCCCAACATCCATTCCCCCTTCTTTAAGAGGAACAGAACCCGGCTTTGGGGACTGGGCATCGAGCCACTCAGGATAAAGCCTACATTTCCCAGCCTCCCTTGCAGCAGTCTGTGGTCATGTGACCAAGTCCTTTCCAGGGGGATGGACAGAGGAGGGCGATGTGCATTTTTCCAGGCTGAGCCCTTAGAGGTGAGCATCTTCTCCTTTTACCCACTTCCTGATGGCCAGATGCAAACATGGCGCTGCGTCATGGTGGACCACGTGGACGGGAGCAGACCCCAGGGGATGGTGAACCACCTGGACCTTGACCCTGTAGAGCTGCCATGCCAGCCCTGGGCTGCCTGCTCTCAGATGATTCCACGAGAGAGAAGGAAACTGCAGCTGACCAATATCTAATTCACAGAGATGGACTCGTCACCACAGACGCTCACATCCCAGACTCCAAGAGAGGGGTGGCTCCGGCCCGTGTCCTTGTTAGGGCAGCCCCTCCCGCATTAGGCGTTAGCAAAAACCATACTTTGAGGTTTGTTGATGATGCCCCATCACCAGCTGCCTTTGTTCTTCAGGCTCTAGAAGAGAATTTAGGCACTGGAAGATAAAACTATACTCTCTCTAGAATTTATTTCTGAGCCACAAATGAAATCTCCACGTATGACCACATTGGAATTGCTGAAAATATTTCTGTTATCATCTTACACAAGCAAGTAAGAAAAAAATATTATAGCAGACTGACCCAGATAAGACTCCCCCCTCTTCCCTGTGCGCAGATGTGCACACCCCCACCCCCACCCCCAGTCTCACGCTTCCCACCCTGTCTCTTTCACCCCAGAATACAGTAGTGTGGGACAGGATTCTGTTCAGGGCTTTAAATCTGGTCTCTGTACCTGGTTCACCACCTGGACTGAGCCTCTTCCTCCCTCCTCCCTGGCATCCTCTTCTGCCGGCCCCGCCCCAGGGTTAAAGCCCTGCCTCCTGCCCCCCTCCCCGCCATTTGTCCTCTGAACCACCACGGTCCCTGCTCCAGGGGACTGTCCAGCCTGTGTGCAGCCTGTGGCCCGAGAGCCCTAGAAGAAGCCTGGGTGTTCCCTCCCTGCCCCTTCCCTGGCCATGCTCGTGGCCCCCAATCTGGGACAGGAACCCAAAAGGGACCTTCGTTCCAATCTGCAGGAGCCCGCACCTCACCCTCCAGGGGTCTGGGGTGGAGAGACTCCTGAGGGTCCAGGCAGCTCCCCCCTGGCCTGAGCGCAGTGCCCACGCCCCCAAGGGCGGCTCTCAGGCCTCCCCGGGGCAGGTTTGTAAGGTTCGCTGCCCACTTCGATGAGGACATGATTCGTGGGGGACACGACAGGCAGACCTGCTGCAAACCACCCAGCGGCCGCGCGTGGGAAGCCGGGCTGCACGGTGGGGGGAGGGGTGACCCCGAGGGCGGACGCGGCTCCACGCAGAGGAGGGTGGGCTCCGCGAAGGCAGCGGGCTCGGCTCCTGTCTGCGGCCCGCTCTCCTGGCCAACCGACCGGGGCCCATCGGCTAATGACCGCCCGGGGCACGGGGCCCCCGAAGCAGCGGGTGGCTGCCCTCGAGTTCTGCATACAGGATGGAGGGTTGCCTGTCATTTTCAGGGCCGATGGGCTCGGGGGTCGGCGCCAGCCCGGGGGTCACAGTTCTCGGAGCCCAGATGATGCCCGGAAGCTGCGAGCAGTGCAGCTCCAGGATTTCTCTAGGGCTGGGGCTGGGGGCGGGCAGTCCCACTGGAGGGGGGCCCGGGGGTCCTGCAGAGGCTGCCCCCATAGCAAGCCCCCTGTTTGACAAGGATTCCAGTCTCATCTGGGTGGCCGAGAAGGGGAGTAGAGATCATGACTGTGCCTAAAACGCCCTCCCACACCTTGGTCCCTCCCTGGTGTAGGGAGTGGCCAGGGGGGAGGACTTGAAAGTCCCTGTAGCCTGGGTGTCTGGGGTCCATTCACCATGAGGTGGCCTCCAAGATGGCAAAGCCCCCAAAGAAAGATCCACTCCCACCCATTTTGCCCACCACACAGGACTCAGTGCAATGCACACAGCAGTCACTCGATAAATGCTTGTGCAGGACAGGAGACTGTTTCCCTGCAGCCCCGTTTATCCCGTCAGACACCACGGTGCTCACGCTGGTCCTGGTGACGGGGGTGACGGTGGGGCAGTGGGGATTAGACTCGGCAGAGCCTGGATTACCCACTTCCTGTGCTTCCAGACCCCTCTCCGCGTTTACAAAGAACGTGCACCACTTTTAGTTTTGTTCAATTATAAAACTAACATGCAAATAAATGACTGTAAAAAACCGCCCAGCAGAGCATGGCGTAAAGGAAAAGTGAAATTCTTCCTTTCCCAAAGGCTGTTTATTTCCTCATAACTTCTGCTGTTTTGGGGCTGCCTGGCGGTTATTACCACTATTCTAGATGATACGTACGCCGATTTCTAGGGTTGCCATCGCTAGATAATATATATTGGCTCTCCTGCTATGAAAAATGGAAATTTCCATTCCTTTGTGGCAGCTCACCTTTCTTTCAGCATCCTGAGATGTATTAAGTGCACTTTTATTCTAAATTCTTCTGTTGACCAACTTTACAACCTCGGTAAACGGACCCCCCTCTTTCCCCTTCCATTAAGCTTAGACGTGAGGACCATCTGCCCACAGCTGTCGGTGGAGAAACTGGCATCTCCACGCTGTTCTTGGTCTTTCCTCAAATCCTCCCTCCGTACCCCGCCCCCATCACTGTCGGCTACATGTTACTGTTAAGTCCCCCAGGTTTATAAAATGCACACAACACAGGGTGTCTCTGTGCTCTGACCACAGGGGGAAATCCAGAAAGTGCATCGATGGGGCCGGGATCATCTGGGCGTGGGGCCCCCTCTCACCTCCACTGCGAGCCTGGAGAGGTTGAGGCCGTGCTGTTGCTCACTTCCCCATCTCCAGGGCCACTGCAGCCCAGCAGCAGCTCAATAAATACCTGTGGAAGGAGTGGGAGGACACAGGAGGGGTTTAGAGAAGTGAGGGAGGTCATGTCAGGGGCACCATGTAAAGGCGCCCACGTTTGACCACTCTGACCTTCAAAGTCCATCTGCTGTAAGTAAAGCCTGGAGCACAGAACTTGGCCCTCAGAGGCCCCGGAAACATGAACACCCCTGCTTCTCACTCTCACCTGGGCTGTGAAGTGACCGGGGCCTCAGATTGGCTTGGACATAAACACGCTGCGTCCTGAGAGCTGTTAGGATCCGACCATCTTTCTCCCAACAGGTGGCAAGAACCCCCCGTGAGCTGTGAGCAGAAGCGCCTTTGGTGGAAACGTCCTCATGGCTGCACCCTCCTTGTGTCGTCTGTGGTCAGGATGACGGCGCCAGTCCTACGGAGCGAGGGCAGGGGGGCAGGAGATGGAGAACAGGAGGGGGAGCGCTGTTTCCATCAGGAGGCGGGTCTGTGAGCCCAGCTTGCCTGATCTGCGTCAGTCCCAGGGCTTTCGCTGGAATACTGGGAAAGAGGCCCTTCTTTTTACTGTCCTTGCTGGACCAGTGGGATGGGACTCTGTTGCGCTGGGGCATCTTTGCCCTGTAACGAGAAACATGTGACCAAGAATGGAGCCGACCCAGGAGGAAGGGGCCTGAAGGATGGGAGAGCCACTTCCCGATGACGTCATTTTGCCCCGGATCCGGCCGCACCTGCAGCCAGGTAGCGCTGGGCCGCGCCGTGCCTGCAGTGAGCGGATTTTTATTTCAGCTCATGTCAGTTTGCACGGCGTTCTGTCCCTTGTGATCCAGTCTTGGCTGACACACCTCAGCCCCCCTTTTAGTCTCAGAGATTTCTAGAGCTTTGGGGGTCTTTTGTGGGGAAGCCCAGACTGGCAGAAGGCGGTTCCTACGTGTCCTGTATTCTCGGGAAACCTCTGACCTGAGTCCAGACTGAGATGGCCTCAGAGCCTCTCATCAGCTTGGGGCCTGGGCACCTGAACCGGCCCTGAACCAAAGGCGAATGAGGGGCCCGCCTGGCAGGAGGCTGGCGACCCCCAGGCTGAGGATGGAGGATGAGAGCTGGGAGCCTAGATGGGCCAGGCAGGCAGACAGAAGGACAAGATCTAGAGAACACAGCCAGGAATGACCCCGAGGATGGAGCCCTGTGCCATCCTCCACGGTAGCCACTGGCCACTTATAGCTATTTAAGTTCATATGAATAAAACGAAATAAATTTAAAAATTCAGCTCCTAAGTCACACGGGCCACATTTCAAGTGCCCTAGTCACATGTGATTAATGGTTACCATATCGGACAGCACAGGTATGCAGCATTTTCATCATCACAGAAAGTTCTCATGGGCAGCACTGGCCAGAGTAGGTTTTGAGTCCAGCAAGTTATCAGGTTGGAAGGAGTCGCCAGGCAAGAAGGAAATGAGAAATAAACACCAGAGCTTTGAGCAAAGGTCCGCTCTCACTCACTCATGTGTTCACTCCTTCTGTCAGTCGTCTGAGTAATCCCACATTCACTGAGCTCCTTCTGGGTACCGACCGCTGCCGTGGGCTCCAGGGAAATAAGAGAGAAGGAGGCAGAGGCAGCCCGACCCCAGGGAGCTCGTGTTCTAGTCTGGGAGGCGGACAATAGAGAAGGAGGTAAATACATCAATACCCAAGACAATTGCAGAAAATAACAAACGCCACAAGCAAAGAGAGCAGGTAATATAACAGTCGCGGGGTCTGCGGGGGGAGGGCCAGGCCTTAGTTCAGGGAAACATGTCATCTTTGGGCGACCATAAATTATAGGGCCTGGAATAAGGTGAGGCCGCTCAAAGGGGAGGAGTGTGATGCTCTAGGGACCCCTTGCTCCCAGGCTGGGAGAGGCCTGGTGCCCTGAAGCACCGAGTTCTGGAATTAGAACGTGGACCCCGCCCCAAGGCCTGAAGTGGACAGGGGCCCCCAGAAAGCAGAGCAGCAGCGACCGCGGAAGCGGCCACAGGCCGTCAGCGGAGGTTATTCCGTGGATAGAAACAGAGGGGCTGTTAGGAGTAAGCCCACCCAGGCTCGTCCGGGACCTGACACTCGCAGTTTGTGAGGGTCGATCCTTGAGGCAAGTCCCAGAGGCGTTTGCATCTCTCCTGTTGGCGCCTCTGCAGGGGACCATGTCTGGGCTCTCAGCTCATTCTGCCCCTTCAAGGAGGCAGCGGCTTCCATTTAACAAAGAGACAACCAAGACCACTGCTCCTCGGAGCTCTGCAGACAGAGCTGCCCCGTCATCCCCGCCTTTTTAATCCCCAGAAATAGAGCCTTTGGTGGTGGCACAGGGGGAGCTGAGAGACCCGGGGAAGGGATGGGGCAGAGCCCTGGATGCTGAGATGCAGGGAAGGGCGCCACGGAGCAGCTGCGACCACAGCCTCTGACCTCCCGAAACAGGGGTCCGAGGTAGGCTTGCTTGCTTACAAACCTCAAAAGTCAAGGTGCCCACAATTCCCTCTTCAAGTAAGAACAGTCCATTTCTGCACACAGAGGGCACGATGATATTATTCAGGTTCTAAAACAGACCCAAGTGTGTTCTCCTGGCAAGAAGTGAGCAGAGCCAACCCCAGTTACGGTTCCCTGACAGCTCCCTGAATTCAGCCAAAGAAGATGACTCCACGTGGCAGAGGGCAAGCCTCGCAGAGGAAAAGACTGAGCAGGTGTAAATGTCCTCCTGGTTTCTGGGCAGATTGGAGGTTTCCCAAGCGGCCAGGGAAGTCCCTGCCCCTAATGGAATCTTTTCCTGCAGGATTCTCTCGGTGACAAGGGACAGAGACCTGACTCGGGTGGCTCAGGCCGAGGGCGTCAACAGGCTGGTGCACGGTGCTAGGTCTTCAGGCAGAGCCGGGTCTGCGTGTCACACGCCGCCCCCTGGACTCGGCTGAGTGGCCCCGACCCCCACCACGGTGCCGGCTCCCGCCAGGCTCCGCTGGGGCCCAGGGGCTGCAGGCGCCCCGTGCGGCTCCAACACAGCTCCTGCCCTGCACTCGCTCAGGTTCAAGTCCAGGGACAAGAGCAGGTGCCACGAGAGCCCCAAGTCACTGAGTGGCCAGCTTAGGTCCCATCACTGAGTCCCCCCCTGGCCAGGCCTGGGGTCCTGCATCAGCCCACCCCAAACACGCAGGCTGAGGTGGGAAGGCGAATTCTCAAATGATGATCAGGTTCTGTTCATTCGAGAAGGGGAAGTGGACGCTGGACGATGCACGGGGGACGTTCTCTCCACGAAGGGAACGCGCAGGTATCACACTTCCAGAGAGTCTGGAAGGATTCAGATGGCGGGCGCAGAAGAAGTTTCCCTAATTCTGGGTTTATTTTTGAAAGCTTCGGCTGACCTGGCCCGTGAAGGGGGTCGCTGGGTGTCCCGTGATGCTGCATTCTGTCTCCATCCTAGGACAAATGAGTTTGGGGACCCCCACTGCTGTGAACCCAGTTCACAGGTGAGCGGACCTCAGGGCCGCCGTTCTCAAGGGCCAGCTGTGACCGCTTCCAGCCAGGACTGCGCTCGGCTCGACTCCACCAGTTCCAGTGGCTTCACCCAGGGTGACTGGCCTGTTTCCGGGTCAGTGAGGCCAGGGGGCGGCGGTCCAGGCCTGGTGCAGGGCTGCACGATACGCCAAGCGCGTCTCCTTCCGCCGTTCTGCCTCCGCCCTCGGCTTGCGCCTTTCCTGCAGGGTCCCTGTGGCTGCGGATGCCGCTGCTCCTCGGCGTCATGTCTGCCCCCCGCCAGGAGGGAAGCAGGAGCGGCGAGAGGAGGAAGAGGCTGAATCGGGGCAGCCGCGCTTTCCCAGAATCCCCAGCGGCCGCCTGCCTCCACCTCGGGGCGAGAACAGGGTCACACGGGCACAGCGGCCAGGGGGCTGGCCATGGCTGGAGCGCGGGGCCATCAGGGTCCTGTTAGTGAGAAAGAAGGGCCCTGGGTGGACACCTGGCGTCGGCACAGTCCAGTTAACTGGCGAAAAAGGCTTGCACTTGCGTGCAGCTGTTTTCAATCAAAGGTACATCACTTGCATCTTCGCAAGCACACATTCCTGCTCTAGAGAAATGAAGGCGCCCAAACCACGTAATTCTGCCTGCAGACGTTCCACCTGGACTCTGAGTCACCCAGTTCACCATCATGTGGTTCAAATTCAACAGAAATTTCCCAAATCTCCGCCCTCCGTGGGGTGCGTTTCTCTGCCCGGCGCAGGTCACCCCAACTCCCGGTCACCCCGGCAGGCGGAGCCTCGCTGTCCCCCCTCTGCAGACAGGCCTCCGAGGCATGAACAACGTCCCCCCGGCCAGAGCCTGGGATTGTCCTCCAGCAGCTCCGGCCTGGATGCCGTCCCGGAGATAAATCACGTCTCTTTAAAAAGCTGCAGCGGCCCATTATTTCTGCTTGCAAATACCCCTGGATCTTCACTTGAGAGCTGGGTGACAGGCCCCGGCTGTCCTGCTCAGCTCTGCATAAAATCGCCGTCAGCCAGTGGACTTCTGTGATGAGCAAGCTGCTAGCTTCAGATGGAGGGTAAATAAAATCCCTCCCCGGCGGGCGGGGCTTGGTCGAAGGTTCCAGAGTCCTGTCTGCGGAAGGAGCGGGAACGTGTACAGTCACGGCTCAGACCCGGGGGAAATGCCCTGTTCCCACGAGTTCACGTGGGGAGGAGCCGAAATGACAGAACGGAGATCCCTGTTGGGCGTTTTGCAGTGTCGCGCAGTTCTTCCCCAAGTAAACAGCAATCACATAATAAACTGAGTACAATCAATTATTATGGATATTTCAACCAGAATATGATGAACCGCCACGTACCCATCACCCAGATTCCACAATTACCGGGACCCGCCCCACCCCCTCCAGCTCTCCCCTTTCCCGCAACGTATTGAAAGCAAATCCCGGACATCATGTGGATGTTTTCTAAGGCTTCCTCATCACCTCTGAAGTTCAAGTCCCTGCAGTTGTCTCACAGACGCCGTTTTCTCGTTGCTTTTCCAAAATCAGGATTTAAACAAGGGCTGCCCGGCATGTGGTGAAGTCTGTAAAGTCTCTTGGTTGACGCGACCCGCTTTCTTCAGTTGACTTTTCATGCCCCTCCCTTGCTGATTCCAGGATCAGTGGTCCCGTGGGTGCCCCCCTTTCTGGATTTGTCTGTCTGCTGCCTCACGTGTCACATCCGAATTCCCTCCACCCGGAAGGAGAAGTGGCTGCCACTGGGCGCCCTTGGTGGGGCGGGTCAGGTTTCAACTAAACCCAGCCTGGGGTGTGGGAGCAACGGAGCCATTGCTTGAGAAAGTGAATGTGTGTGATTTAAGAACATTTCATGGATTATTGTTGAACTAGCAAAGCGGGTGTTTGCTCCCAAGCATTACCCCCTCGTTTGACGTCAGCTCTGTTCCGGGTTGAGTCGCATGAATTAGCTGCCTGCCTTTCCCAGCTGAGACGTGGATTGGAACTCAAGTCCCAAAGCCACGGCCCCGTTTTCAAGAGTGCCTGTGAGGAATTGCGAACAGCTGTGACGGAATGAAGGCCTCGTGAAAGGGGCTGTGTTAGACAAGGACATGTACGTAGCCAACCCAAGGGCCTGTTATTCTGGCCTCAATTACCTTCTGGGTCGTGGGCTTCAGTCTGGGAAGGTCAATGTTCACTTGCTATAGTTACCGAAAGACACAGACGCTGCGGGCTGGGCTCCACCACGGCAGCACCTTATAAAATCCTGGATCATGATCCCTTTATTCCACAGATGAAGATACTGAGGCTCAGAGAAGATAAATTTGCTCAAGATCACGCATCTTAGAGATCTGGGGATCAGCCTATCGCCTCACCATGGGTTCTGCCCAGCAGCCAGTCAACGGCTGTTCAGTAATGAAATCAGCCGTGATGTGTCATGCTGTGTAAACTCCTCCAGCCACTCCCCACAGTTGCTCCCAGTTCTTGGCCTCTTCTCTGTTCCTTACACTTGTCTAGCCCAGTCCTGCCCCCAGGCCGTTCTGCACATGCTGTACCCTTGGTCTGGAATGCTCTCCTGCCGGCTTCTGCCTGCTGGAACCTTCTGTGTTCATCTCAGTTCAGATGTCACCTCTTCAGAGTGGCCATCCCCGACCTCCCTGTGTAGCTCGGCCTCTATTCCCTTCTTTCCCAACTCCCAGCTTATTTCCTGTCGAGCAGTTTCACCTTCTTTATCAATCTTGTTTATTACTTCCTTGTAAATGTGTCTCCTTTACTAGAAAGTTTCCCTCTGAGGGCAAGGACCAGGTCTGCGCGTTCAAACCTCTACCCCCAGCGCTAAGAGAAAGTGATCAATAAATATTTACTCAGAAAATAGTGGATAAATAAATAAAACAGGTTCGAATAAATGAATAAAATTCACAGTAAATGTAAATGATCTTTCTCAAGAAGTCGTTAAGGAAAAAAAGAAAAAGAAAAAAGGACAGGAAAGAAAAGAGAGAGTCTGCTCGCAGGAAGCTGGGCTGTATGTTTACTTCATTCTATTTGAAGAAGCAGAAATGGGACGTGAGGATTTTAACGGGCAAGTGGCATCTCATAGCTGGTCTCTCTTTCTGATCTGGTTGCTGGAGCAGTGAGCCACGTTATAAGGGACGGGACCCCGCCTGCCCTGCTGGGAGCACGACCATCACTTTCTGGCCCTCGTGGGGCATCTGGACCCTTGGTCGTTTGTTCTCTTCTTTATTGTTAAATTCCAAAGGGCCTTGGAGAAACGCTATCTTATTTTTCTGCTCTTCATCTCAGGACCTTCCTCCTCCCCTGCCCACCCCGAGGGCACGTGCTCAGGACTCATGAAGTCACGGAGACACTGACCAGGGCTCTCATCCCTCGGAAGGAGTCGCAGGGGAGCTGGGGCCTGGGAGGCATTTTCTTTTCCTCCCGCCCCTGCGTTTGGAGGCAGATAAGGTGGCCTTTTCTTCCTGCTTCACTTCAGGTGTCCCTTCTGTGAAGCCAGGTTCACCCGCTGCTTTGTGTCAGTGACCTCCAGTCGTTTTCATGATGCTTTTATCCCAGAATCACCTCAGCACCCGAGAGAAAGGGGAACTGGTTATAAAAAGGATACACTACTCTTAATTACTCTTAAACTCCAGAGTGACTCGCCCGAGGGCAGGGAGCCAGGCTGCGAGGTGTTTGTGAAAGCAGGGGCCGTGTATCCTGCTGGCCCTGCTGTGGCTAAGCTGCCCCTGGTGGCGTTTAATCAGTGGCCTCTGTGGGACCTCTCAGGGATGCTGCCTCCTATGAAATGAGAATCCACCTGCAGCTGCCTCTGGAGGGAATGTTCCAGAAGGTGGTGGCCCCAGGTTCTCCCTCTGCTGAGTCAGGGAAGAGGTTAAGGGAGGTGCTTTGGCTTGTGGGGCATCCTTGGGATTCTTCAGACTCCGCGTACGCAGCAACACCACAGAACATTCTGTAGACCAGACCCCCTCCAGGTGGGCAGAAGGGGGGCGCTGACAAGACCCCCAGCTCCCTCCCTGTTCTCTCATGGCGCTGCTCTGCCGTCACCTCCCTGCAGACCAGCAGGCTGTTCTCATTTCCCCCTTTGTCTCTGTTCAGGTCAATCTTCAGAGGAAACCCAGGGCCCAAGTCCACCTTATCCCGACTCGAGCCCCCGCTTAGCCAGTGAGAAGCGCCCTCCCCCCTCCCCTCCCCTGAACCTCCTGGTCCCCGTCTCCATTTGCCCCTCCCCCCCACCCCTGCCCCGCTCCCCACAATTTTTCTCCCCACCCCAAGTCCACCCCTGCGCACACTCGGTAACTTACTCATTTACTCTTCTGAGTTCTAGAAGGCAAACTCCTGCCCTCAGAGCTTTTGTCTGCAGGTTTTTATCTCATGTAAATGGACAGCAGCCCCGGGAGGGGAGCAGCTCCATTTCCCCCATTTTTTTTTTTTTACATCTTTATTGGAGTATAATTGCTTTACAACAGGGTGTTAGTTTCCGCTTTACAACAAAGTGAATCAGTTATACATATACATATGTCCCCATATCTCTTCCCTCTTGCATCTCCCTCCCTCCCACCCTCCCTATCCCACCCCTCCAGGCGGTCACAAAGCACCGAGCTGATCTCCCTGTGCTATGCGGCTGCTTCCCACTAGCTATCTACCTTACGTTTGGTAGCTATATATGTCCACGCCTCTCTCTCGCTTTGTCACAGCTTACCCTTCCCCCTCCCCATATCCTCAAGTCCATGCTGTAGTAGGTCTTTGTCTTTATTCCCGTCTTGCCCCTAGGTTCTTCATGACCTTTCTTTTTTTTTCTTAGATTCCATATATATGTGTTAGCATACGGTATTTGTTTTTCTCTTTCTGACTGACTTCACTCTGTATGACAGACTCTAGGTCCATCCACCTCACTACAAATAACTCAATTTCGTTTCTTTTATGACTGAGTAATATTCCATTGTATATATGTGCCACATCTTCTTTATCCATTCATCTGATGATGGACATTTAGGTTGCTTCCATCTCCTGGCTATCGTAAATAGAGCTGCAATGAACATTTTGGTACATGACTCTTTTTGAATTATGGTTTTCTCAGGGTATATGCCCAGTAGTGGGATTGCTGGGTCATATGGTTGTTCTATGTGTAGTTTTTTAAGGAACCTCCATACTGTTCTCCATAGTGGCTGAACCAATTCACATTCCCACCAGCAGTGCAAGAGTGCTCCCTTTTCTCCACACCCTCTCCAGCATTTATTGTTTCTAGATTTTTTGATGATGGCCATTCTGACTGGTGTGAGATGATATCTCATTGTAGTTTTGATTTGCATTTCTCTAATGATTAATGATGTTGAGCATTCTTTCATGTGTTTGTTGGCAACCTGTATATCTTCTTTGGAGAAATGTCTATGTAGGTCTTCTGCCCATTTTTGGATTGGGTTGTTTGTTTTTTTGTTATTGAGCTGCATGAGCTGCTTGTAAATTTTGGAGATTACTCCTTTGTCAGTTGCTTCATTTGCAAATATTTTCTCCCATTCTGAGGGTTGTCTTTTGGTCTTGTTTATGGTTTCCTTTGCTGTGCAAAATCTTTTAAGTTTCATTAGGTCCCATTTGTTCATTTTTGTTTTTATTTCCATTTCTCTAGGAGGTGGGTCAGAAAGGATCTTGCTGTGATTTATGTCATAGAGTGTTCTGCCTACGATTTCCTCTAAGAGTTTGATAGTTTCTGGCCTTACATTTAGGTCTTTAATCCATTTTGAGCTTATTTTTGTGTATGGTGTTAGGGAGTGTTCTAATTTCATTCTTTTACATGTACCTATCCAGTTTTCCCAGCACCACTTATTGAAGAGGCTGTCCTTTCTCCACTGTACATTCCTGCCTCCTACAAGCAGGGTTCGGAGTAGCAGGCGGCCTGCGTGGAAGAAAGGACAGGCCCGGGGCGTGGCCGGGCTCTGCACGTCCTTGTCCTTGCTGACCGGGGATGGGAAGGGTGAGGGGACACTCATGGCCTGCAGTGCCACTGGGCCCAAGAGGGGCCCTGCCCTGAGCACGTGAGGACACCAGGTTTCCCTGCAATCGGGTCGCTCATTAATGCAAAAGTCTATCATTCCCAGGAGCCAGGACATCAGTGAGGGGAAAGGGCTCTGAACTCCCAACTTGAAAGGTGACTGTAACCGCAACGCTGTCACAGGGCCTTGAAAGCACGAGCCCCCAGCGATCCGCGCTTCTGTCCACTCAATTCTGAGCAGCCGAGGGGCAGCCTCGCCCTGAGGAGGTGAGGGGGCAGCTGTGCCCTATGGTGTGGCCCTGCCACGCCTGCCACGTCCTGTGCCCTCGCAGCTCTGCACCCACCTGGAGGGCCTTGTTTCTGTGGCCCTGATGGCCCTGGAGATGCAGCAGAGGACGGTTTGCTCCCTTCACTGATAACATGAGTCAAGAAGACTCCAGTCCCCGGACTCTAGAGGGACAGATGGATGCTTTTTCTTTCTTTTTTCCCTTTTTCTCTCTCCCTGTTTTCTTTTGTGGGTTTTTTTTGGGGGGGCGGGTTCTCCCAAAGGAAAGGTCTATGTAGAAGGCTGCTCACTGGGTCCTATTTTCCAATAGCAAAATGCCCAGAACAATCAGGATGGGAAACAGGGGGTGAGGCGCGTGTAGCTACTCAGTGGGCTTTATGTAAACTGTGAAGTGAACTAATATGAAAACTGTAAAACTCAAGCGCGAGAAACAGTGTTGTTACGTGACAAATAAGTATAACGTGGTACGAACCTCCGTCAGTCTCCAGGCTGCACTGGCCTCCTCACCGGGTGCCTGGCCGCCTGGTCGCTGCCTCATCTCTCAGCTTCTCACGCCCACGTACACATGAGCCACCGGGGAATCCTGTGAGAATTGGATTCGGACTTAGGGGGTCTTGGATGGGACTTGAAAGTCTGCATTTTTAGCTTCCAGGTGATGAAGATGCTGCTGGTCTGCAGGCCACACTTGGAGAAGCAAAGGCTAAATTCATTTTGACTTTGAACCTTCATAACAATCCTCAAACTGCCAGAAACTGGTTCGGAGAAGCTAAGTGACCTCTCAGGTGAGTGATATTGTCAGGTAAGTGATGTCCTTGCGTAGGTGTCCTCCCCAGGGTCACACAGCAGGTGCGTGATGGAGGCAGGATTTGAATAGGGATCGCCCTGCTTCCAAAGCTGCCAGTTTTAATGACACCCTCCTGTAACTGTAACGACATGGGTGATCTTTCTATAATTTTTCCTTAAAGTCCGTTTTGCATCATTGTATTCTTAATTAAAAATTGGTTATAAGATGACTTCCCCTCCCCCAAGGACTCGACTATGAAAATTGCTTTCCGTCTTACACTGCTCTGGCTGGATTCAGAGGTGAGGGAACATCCAGGTCGCTTTGGAAGGAGGGTAAAGGCTGAACATCTCTCACATAAGTTCTTACTGTCAATAGCTCAGCAGAAACCGAAAGGCATTTACAACGGCCTAAAGTTGCAGTCGTTTTTACCATAAAAATTCAACACAGAATCTGTCCTGGAAGAGCCGCACAGACCTGAAGGGGCTGCTGTTACCTTGATGAGCGATTTCAACCAGGAGAAGCCCTGGGAGAGAGAACTGTCACCCGGATGAGACATGGACCTTGGCAAAGCTGCAGCCTCTCGCCTGGTTCCCGGCTTCTTTGCCCCCAAGTGCTGCACAGTGACCACGCCCCACAGAATCCAATTTGGGGTCTGCCTCTCACGGTCCCCAAGAGGGTAAACGTCAGTCCACGTGTCCCTGCCTTAGGAGAAATTAGGAGACAGGCGATCACCAAAACAAACAGATAACAGCAACGGAAAGGAAACCCCAATCAGCGTCTGAAAGGGAGTGAGGAGAGAATAAAATGTATGTTCACAATCTATTCTCCATTTGTGTCTCCTTTAAAAATTTTTTGTGTGTACATGGGAACAAGTGCTTAGCCAAGCCCTGCAGATCTACACCCAAGCAACACAGTAGCAAATAAAAAAAGATTAACTAATCTGATTTAGCAAAGAAAAAATACCAGGTAGACAAATACTAGAGTCACCCTCCGATTTACAATTGGGACTGTCAGGTCTGTGGGGCAGAGGAGGGTCTCTTGCAAAATGGGCTATAGGGCTGTGGACATTTGTTACTTCATTTTGGGAGTGCAGACATGAACTTCGAGTTGATAGATGGAGTCCAGGCTGTCTTGTGTCAGGTGGTCTCCTGTGCTGTGGTCACCTAGACACACAAGCAGCAGCGGCAGAAGGCCCAGCGCTGCCGCCCCCTCCCTTGTGACCTGGGCTGGTCACTTCTTCCCGCCCTTCCTTGGCCTACGGGGCTGTGCGAGGTGACCTTTAGGGATCTTCAGTCTGACGTTTTGATTTCAAGAACCAGGCTGGCTTTGAGGAGGTGTGCCTTGCACACAAGGAGTCAGCAAGGGAAGGCCTTGGTTTAATCATCTACGACTTACTATTGTGTGACTCTGAGCAAATAGACAGATGGCTTGGCGTTGCAAGGAACAGAGGATTCGATGCAAACAGGCTTGAACAATAAAGGGATTTATGGGCTCAAGCCTTAGGAAATCCCAGAGATAAAAGGATTCTGGAATGACTGGATCAGGTTGTGGCTCAGTTTCCCCGAAGTTTTCTTGTTTCCTCCCTCTCTCAAGGGTCAGTGCTGATTTCAGACTGCCTTCCCTCCCGGTAGTGGGGGAAGGCTGCCGTGGTTCTGAGAGCTGCCTCCGCAGCCCCCTTGTCCAGAGCGAACCTCAGAGGAGCCCACGAGTCCAGGCAAACATCTCCTCACAGCCCACTGCCCACCCGGGCAGGTGCCTCCCCTTGAGCCAGTCAAGGTAGGGGGCGTGCCGTGAGCTCACTGGTTAGACCAATCACGGGCCTCTCCTAGAGCTGGGCCCGGGGTAGCAGGCCCCTGGGGCCACGGGGCTGAGCAATTCAGGGTCGCATGAAGAAGGGGGTGGTGAAAAGTGGCCTGTAATCCCTTGACAGTTGCCCATGACAAAGTCACTGGATTTCCTTCTTTGGCAAAACAGGAATGACGATAATGACAATAATCAAAACTTCTTCCAACTTTCTCCAATGTTGTCAAATCAGGAGGTCACGGGAGGAAAGTCCTTTGGAATCAGCAAAGCTCCGTATAACTTGGCAGGAGGAGCAGATGTCGTGGTTATTACTGTTACTTTTATTTATGCACCAAAATTTGTTTGGTTACTGTGAAATTGGTTCTTTTGGGATGACAGAGTGCTTGATATCAGATATCTCAATCAAGGAAGCTGAAAATTCTTTCTTTATTGTAAAGTCGATATTGCATGACATTGATTTTTTTTTTTTTTAAACATCTTTATTGGGGTATAATTGCTTTACAATGGTGTGCTAGCTTCTGCTTTATAACAAAGTGAATCAGTCATACATATACATATGTTCCCATATGTCTTCCCTGTTGCGTCTCCCTCCCTCCCACCCTCCCCATCCCACCCCTCCAGGCTGTCACAAAGCACCGAGCCAATATCCCTGTGCCATGCGGCTGCTTCCCACTAGCTATCTACCTTACTGCGTTTGTTAGTGTGTATATGCCCATGACTCTCTCTCGCCCTGTCACAGCTCACCCTTCCCCCTCCCCATAACCTCAAGTCCGTTCTCTAGGAGGTCTGCGTCTTTATTCCTGCTTTACCCCTAGGTTCTTCATGACATTTTTTTCTTAAATTCCATATATATGTGTTAGCATACGGTATTTGTCTTTTTCTTTCTGACTTACTTCACTCTGTATGACAGACTCTAGGTCTATCCACCTCATTACAGATAGCTCAATTTCGTTTCTTTTTATGGCTGAGTAATATTCCATTGTATATATGTGCCACATCTTCTTTATCCATTCATCCGATGACGGGCACTTAGGTTGTTTTCATCTCCGGGCTATTGTAAATAGAGCTGCAATGAACATTTTGGTACATGACTCTTTTTGAATTATGGTTTTCTCAGGGTATATGCCCAGTAGTGGGATTGCTGGGTCATATGGTAGTTCTATTTGTAGTTTTCTAAGGAACCTCCATACTGTTCTCCATAGTGGCTGAACCAATTCACATTCCCACCAGCAGTGCAAGAGTGTTCCCTTTTCTCCACACCCTCTCCAGCATTTATTGTTTCTAGATTTTTTGATGATGGCCATTCTGACTGGTGTGAGATGATATCTCATTGTAGTTTTGATTTGCATTTCTGTAATGATTAATGATGTTGAGCATTCTTTCATGTGTTTGTTGGCAGTCTGTATATCTTCTTTGGAGAAATGTCTATGTAGGTCTTCTGCCCATTTTTGGATTGGGTTGTTTGTTTTCTTGTTATTGAGCTGCATGAGCTGCTTGTAAATTTTGGAGATTAATCCTTTGTCAGTTGCTTCATTTGCAAATATTTTCTCCCATTCTGAGGGTTGTCTTTTGGTCTTGTTTATGGTTTCCTTTGCTGTGCAAAAGCTTTGAAGTTTCATTAGGTCCCATTTGTTCATTTTTGTTTTTATTTCCATTACTCTAGGAGGTGGGTCAGAAAGGATCTTGCTTTGATTTATGTCATAGAGTGTTCTGCCTATGTTTTCCTCTAAGAGTTTGATAGTTTCTGGCCTTACATTTAGGTCTTTAATCCATTTTGAGCTTATTTTTGTGTATGGTGTTAGGGAGTGTTCTAATTTCATACTTTTACATGTACCTGTCCAGTTTTCCCAGCACCACTTATTGAAGAGGCTGTCCTTTCTCCATTGTACATTACTGCCACCTTTATCAAAGATAAGGTGTCCATATGTGCATGGGTTTATCTCTGGGCTTTCTATCCTGTTCCATTGATCTATCTTTCTGTTTTTGTGCCAGTACCATACCGTCTTGATGACTGTAGCTTTGTAGTATAGTCTGAAGTCAGGGAGCCTGATTCCTCCAGTTCCTTCTTTCGTTCTCAAGATTGCTTTGGCTATTCGGGGTCTTTTGTGTTTCCATACAAATTGTGAAATTTTTTGTATGACATTGATTTTTAATTAAAATTAATTTTCGGGCTTCCCTGGTGGCGCAGTGGTTGAGAGTCCGCCTGCCGATGCAGGGGACACAAGTTCGTGCCCCGGTCCGGGAAAATCCCACATGCCGCGGAGCGGCTGGACCCGTGAGCCATGGCCGCTGAGCCTGTGCGTCCGGAGCCTGTGCTCCGCAACCGGAGAGGCCACGGCATTGGGAGGCCCGTGTACCTCAAAGAAAAAAAAAAAGTTAATTTCATTACACAACCAGTACCAAAGTATATTGCCTCTGTAAGAACGTCAGAGTATCAGAAACAGGACCAAGTCACTATTGACCTCTTGGTGTCTAGCCACTCACACATAACCACTGTTATCAGTAAGTGTGATGAAAACCCTTACAGGGTTTTTTTCTATGCAATTGTCCATACGGACACCCAGATAAAATATGTAAATATTCATTCCTTCAGTAAATGCTTATTGAGTTCCCACCCTGTGCCAAGCACAACGTCCACGGAGCATACATTTTACCGAATGAGGCAGAAAATGAACAGCTGGATACAGAGCAGGGTAAAGAAATGGAGGGAACTGGTGGGTGGACGGTAAGGGAAGCCCTCTGGAGGAGGTGGCGTTGAGCAGAGGGAGGGGTCAGGAGGCTACCGGAGGAGGACTGGTCCAGCAGAGGGAAAGGCAGGAGAAGAGACCTTGGGACAGAACACGCTGCATTTCCAGGGAGCAGAGACAGAGAGGGTGAGAGGGGTGGGAGGGGATTGGGGAGTAGTGGGAGGGGCCGGGTCGGAGGGGCTCTGGGCTGGTAGGTGAACTCTAAAGGCTTTTGGGAAATAAATGTTTTTACCTAGATGTGTATAGGTCATAGAACTGTGCGTTTTAAGATACATACATATATGTACGTGTATATTCGTATGTGTATGTGTTTCTATATTGTTTGTACCCTTCTGCACTTTCCCTTTTCCCACGGACTCTGTCCACGTCCGTTCTGTGTCACCACGTTCCGCCTCATTCCTCCCTGTGCGCAGTGTTTCTCAGGCACGTCTACCGCAGCTGGTTTAGCCCCTCCGTGTTGACGGGCGATTCGGTGGGTTCGGTATTTCTGCCATTAGTCTGTTCTTCACCCACGTCCTCTTGTTCCGGGAATCCCTGAGACCGGCCACCAGGCAGTCATCTCAGAAAGAGGGAGCTTTGAGAGCTTCCTTCACCGCTGGGGGCCCACAGCCCAGAGCTCCCTGAAGAGCATGCGTCAGCAGGCCTCCGTGAGTCCCTAATGAACCCGCCTGTCACGACTACACTGGACAGTGGGCAGGAGGTGAGGTGGCTATGGCAGAAACCAAGGAACAGGAGTCTGGACCGATTATCTGCTCATAACGGGACATCAAAATGTTCTCTGAAGGCTTTGGAAACTGACAGGGTTTGCGATAGCTAAAAATAGGTGCTCCAAGTCCCGGATGGGACCTGAATAGAGGCAGGGCCGTGCTGTGTGCGGGCCAAGGCAGGGGCGAGGCCAGACCTGCAAGTGGGGCCAGTTTAGGGTGTGTGGCCACGTGGGGGCGGGGCCAACCTGGGACTGGCGCCAAGACAGGGGCGGGGCCAAGCTGGGAGCAGGGCCAGGCCAGGGGTGGGGCCAGGCTGGAGGCAGATCCGTTTAGGACGTGGGGCCGTGGCAGGGGCGGGGCCTTGCTGTAGGCTGGTGAAGGGCTGAGTCCAGGGTCTCACGTTTACTTTACTGCTCCGCTGATAATTTTCATCAGTCTTAACAATTGTCATGACAACACGTTTCTTTAAAAAAAACACTATTTAAAAGGAGCCACTTTAGAGACTTTGCTCGTGAGAATAACCCGGCCCAGAAACTGCTTTTTTTTTTTTTTTTGTCTGTGTTGGGTCTTTGTTGCTGTTTGCGGGCTTTCTGTAGCTGCGGCAAGCGGGGTTGGAGCACGGGCTCTAGGTGCATGGGCTTCAGTAGTTGCAGCACGAAGGCTACAGTAGTTGGGGCTTGCGGTCTCTAGAGTGCAGGCTCAGTAGTTGTGGCGCGCGGGCTTCGTTGCTCCGCGGCATGTGGGATCTTCCCGGACCAGGGCTCGAACCCATGTCCCCTGCGTTGCCAGGTGGATTCTTAACCACGGCCCCACCAGGGAAGTCCTTCAGAAACTGCTTCTATCCTTTGCTTCTTGTGAGGGCCTGACCTGTGAGGCCCGTAAGTCCCCTGCATATCCATTATACAGCGAATAACAAACACCATGACAGCTCGAGAGAGACCGGAGAAGAAAAGAAAAAGCTTAATTTTAGGACTTTTAATGGCATTTGGGTCCTGCTTGTGAGCACATTGTCCCTTTGCCCGGGCCACACAAATTATGTAGTTGGACCTTTCTAGAGAGAAGTGTCCCTCGCTCACTCTGTCTTCTCTCCACTCTGTTTCTCACAGTCAGCAGAGGAACTCTTTGGAGGCACAGTCTCCTCCCAGCCTGCTCCAGCTCCGTGCTTATGGCAGCCCCATCCTCACGGCTCTCAGGCCAGCCCCTGGGAGTTGTCCACTCCTTTCCCCCCTTCTCATCCAGCAGCACACCCTTCCTGCTCTACCTGTATCTACCTGTTTCACTAGCATCTGACCCCCTCCCACCGCCTGCACTGTGGTCACCTGGCTCAGGCCATCATCACCTCCTCCTGGCACCCCCCAGTCCCCCGGCTCCAGCCCTCCCCCCCCAACCTATTTTCGGCCAGACAATCCAGTTGAAATGTAAACCAGATCCTGTTTCAATGACTCTCACTTCCCTCAGAGGAAAAGCTGACCTTCACAGTGGTCCACAGGCCTGAGATGATCTGTCTCCACTTCCGGCCACCACCTGTCGCGTCTCTAGACTTATCTTCCCCTTCGCTCCCCTTCACCCACTTGGCTCCTGCCACATGGGCCTCCTCACTGTTCCTCAAATGTATCCCTCCTCTCCCCTCCGGGAGGCCCTTGCTGTTCCCTCTGCCTGCAACACCCTGTCCCCACAAACCCCAGGCAGCCCCCTCCCCTCCTTCCAGCTTCAGCTCAGATGTCACCTCATCAGCCAGGCCTTCCCTGGCCTCCTGGCCAACCTGGAACCCACCCCTGCGCCCCTTCTCCTGTTATTCTGCTTCATCGTCTCCATGGCATCGACCTGCATCGGGTGTGGTGCCTGTTCCCCCTGTGATCTGTCACTGTCCCTCGTCCTGCCACAGTGTCAGCTCCACGGGACCAGGGCCACCTGCTCTGCTCAGGGCTGAGTCCCCAGTGCTCAGAGTAGGCACCAGGTGCATACGTGCTGCGTGTTTGGGTGAATGAATGAATGAGATCGTGTGCTCACAGCAGGGCCATACTGCTCCCGGGGGGCAAACTTGGTTCTTGGGCCTGATAGGATCTTACTCTCTTATATAAACACACAGATGTACCTACAGTACAGAAACCATTGTCTGGTAGTTCTGTAGTATTAAAATTTCATGAGGGGCAATTAGGAGAAAAATGTCTGAAATGGCTCCTTAGGGGTGATAATGAAGTAGAGTTTGAGGAACACTGAATTAAAGGAAAATCAGTTGAAACTGCAGCCTTTTCCTCCCACATTTCGCCAAGGCCCTGGTAGGAACTCAAGATAAGTGAAAGCATGTAAAACAGTCCCGGGCATTTTCCTGGCGGGAAAAGAACAGAAGGGCCTCGTTGCTTTGGGGAAACATTTTTTTTTCCTGCCAAGGGACAGACTTACAAAGGATGATATTTACATTTTCCTGAAGCCTCTAATTTTCTCATTTATCATCTGTCAGCGCCCAGGCCCTTCCACAGCACGTGGAATGCTTGCTCGCATCTATTGATCCCTCTACCAAACAACGTCTCGGTCACCGGGAGAAACTCGTTCCTGTTGCTGAGGCTGCTAATTTCATCCACGAAAGCCACACTGTGCTGTCCTCGCAGGTGGGATCTGGGGGCATCTCCTGCCACCCTGAGCTCTGCGTCCCCTGAGCTCGGGCTCCTGTAAGACAAGGGAACCGTGGAAACCTTCCCGCAGCCCGTTCCTGAGAACGTGAGCAGAGCGGCTTGCATGAGGGTGGACGTGGACCAGGGCTTCGGGAGTGAGGCCGGGGCTTCTGGAACTCCTGACCCCGCTTGCTGGACTCACCCAATGGGGACCTTGACGGAGGGGCTTTAGCCAGCCAGAGGGAAGGCAGAGCGGGCTGGTGCCTCTGCCCCTAGGAGAGGGTGCCAGGGAGGGCTTCCCCAGGGTCCCTCTGCCCCTAGGAGAGGGTGCCAGGGAGGGCTTCCCCAGGGTCCCTCTGCCCCTAGGAGAGGGCGCCAGGGAGGGCTTCCCCAGGGTCCCTGAGAACCCTCTTCCCTTTCCTCACCATCAGCTCACCCCAAGCCGCTGACGAACACCAGCCTCTTTAGAGAAATTCAGTTCGACCCTCAGGGCAGTGGTTCCCGGGTTCCAGCTGCCCCTGTGGCACTGTCCCCACTTCACAGGTGAAGGACACGAGTGAGGGAACCCCCCGAGGTCACGCGGAGCCGGATGTGACACATGCTTTGGTGCCTGCATATTTGAGGATGTACATGAAGGGGTTTATAATCTCCAGCCAGAATGAAGGTGGCGATCACTGCCTCTGGGGAGCCTCCCTTTGCTCCCTAGAAAGTGTGAGACACAGTCAGTAAAGACACCATGTCCCCTTAAGCTTGGGGAGAGTGCACCGTTAGTAAAAAGGAGTAGTTCATCCTCCCCACTGTTCTGAGATGTCATCCTCTCACGATCTACAGTCTACGGAGCATCTGGTCCACTTCTGGACCCTCTCGGGTTCCGTGGGGCCCAGGCTTCCTGGGGGCTGCTGGATCGCATAGGAATTCGGGGTCACTGGAGCGCACCCACCGCCCCAGACTCAGACCTCTGACCCAAAGCTGGAGGTGGGCATTTGCAGAAACCAAAAGCCAGTGTGCATCTGAGTCAGGCGCTAGGGGACAAAGAAGCTTTTGTGCGGATGCAACTGGGGAGGGGCCAGGGCGGAGGGGGTGGGGATACAGGGCTTCCCTGCAGGGTCTGCAGCACAGGCCTTAGTGAGCAGGTTCAGAAAGGGACCCCCAGAGGTCGGGCCGCAGCACAGCAAAGTGGGTGCTGCAATAAGCACCTACCTAATGCGGCAGGTGCTCAGAGACACTGCTCTAAGCCAGCCCAGCGCCTGGTGGCTCGTGCTGTGCCCCCCACGGTGTCAGGAGCTGGGACAGTGCCTGCGGGGGCCTCAGTGTTTTCTGGGCTAATGTAGGTTGCTTGTGCTGTCCTGAGAGGACATCTGTGCTCTGACCCCTCACCCGGCTGCTCTGCTGCTCCCGGGTCCCTCACGTCACCTTTCCCAGGTGGACATGGATTCCAGGGACAGGCCACCCATGGAGCCACCAAACAGAAGTCAGTTCCTGTCGGGCACCGTGCTTCCCAAGCTTGGGTCACTCAAGGGTACCTTCACAATTGTTGCTCACTGTGGCGTCCACGCTGTTATCTTATTTAATATTTACCTTTAAGCCAGACCAACTCCTAGCTTTCTTAAATAAATCCATTCATTTTTGTGCTACCTACTTTAACCTAATCCCCCATCTTAATGAAATCACAGGTTTGAGGAACAAGCTGGAATTTCCCCCCAAATCACATTTAAGTGAAAAAATAACAATTAAAGCAAAAATGTACTCTCTCACTTATCGCTGCATAAGCTCACTGGCCATTGCCAATACCACCCAATACCAGTGGCTTAAATGAGGCAGAAGTTTGTTTCTCTCCCGAGGCATGGCCTTGGCATCGAGGCCTAGGGCTGGGTGGCAGCTCCAATGGGATTGACCTTGACCTTCTTCTGTCTTGCTGCTCTGTCTCCTTTGGACCCTATTTTTGTCCACCTGGTCTAAGGGAGTGCAGGTCACATCAGGCAGGAGGGGAGGAGAGAAGGGCAGGGGGGTGTATTCATTGTTTGAAGGTGCACTGGGAGGATACACCTGCAAGATGGGATAGGAGATTCAGTTACGGCCTAGGTGGCCATGTGCGCAGCTGAAAATGGGGATTTCTAATATTCCAGGAAGGGGATGATTAATACCGAGGGACAGCCAGCTGCCTCTGCCCCTTCTGTGGGCTCCTGAGATCATCTCCTCTACCACCAGGGGCGTGAAAACCAGCCTTTTAGGAGAGCGTCCTTTCTGACACTGCTATGGGGGTGGGGATCAGCAGTCCCGTGAATCGTGGCTACAGGACCTCACTCAGCATGGGGAGCAGAGGCTGCCCACGATTCCACCAGCACCGATGGAACCCACACACATTTCCTGACGCCTGCTCTGTGCCTCGTGCGCATGGCGTCGACATTGCCTGACATAGAGACAAGGCGAGTCATGCTCAGTATCCCGGGCTACTTCACAGCAAGACGCAGACCCACAGGGCTGAAGGAGAGGTCGACATAATTCGGTCCGACCTCTGTTTTAGAGACTGGTCTGGTCACCTGGAGTCAAAAGCTGGGAAGGGACGAGTTTGAGGTTACACAGCTGTAAGTGATGGAACCAAAAGCCACTTCAATCCTCCGACTCGTTTCAGAGACCCCACCACACCCTCACTGGTCCTGTTCCCCTGCCTGTGCAGCCCCTTTTAAAATAAATAGATACATGATGACCAAATCAAACACTGTTGAATCTGTCTGTTCCCCGCCCGTCTCTTTCCAGAGACATCTACAGTATTCCTTTAGCCGTTTCTGCAAGTTTCTTCCAGGTCTTGTAAGAGTGAGCTATTGGTGGAGCTTTCAAGCTGTGCTGGTGTCTTTCAAATGTCTGCACCCTTGATGAGGGGTCAGCGTCCCTCCTCCACCCGCACCCCACCTCCCACCACCCTCCACAGGCTAATCATGATTTTAATTACGTCATAAGCAGCATTTATGTCACGTGACCAGGTAGATGTTATTCACTGCAGAGCCCATTTCTGTGATACGGCTGCATTTTCTTTCTTCTGCATCTTTTGTTTCCCCAGAGTTAATAATTTCCTTGTTCTTTTTACTTGCAAAATTCCTTACAGATACTTCGTTCTCTCCAGATCCTCCATCATTCCTTCCAGTCCAGTGTTTCTCAACCTGTTTTGACCACAACCCATGACAAGAAATCTATTGTACAATGAGGCTGGTGCGCGCACCCACACCCCCGCCCCACATGATATAGGAAGCTAGAATTTCACAAAACAATATTCACTTTCACTGTAAGTGATACCCTTTGATAGTTTCTACTCAATTCTGTTATTTCACATTTTAAAATGCTAGTTGAGACTCATGGAATTGATGTCAGGCCCTGCTAAGTTGCCTCGATCTGCCCTTTGGGAAGCTCCGCACTAGCCCAGCTCAGCCCCGCCCTCCCCGGGCCCCCAGCTCCTCTCTGGCAGCGGTGACTCTCCTGTGACCGACCAGCTCTCATCTGGAGACTTTTCTTTGCTCCTCTCCACTATTTGATGACTACTTTTTCATCAGTTTTCTGCTTTCCACAAGTCACTTCCAAATTATTTCTTTTTAACTGAGGAAAATAAAATTTGTAGTGACTCTTCAGCCTATTTGATTTTTTTTCATCTTTTCTCCAGTAACAGAAAAATAAAAGGGTGAAGGAGAAAATTATAATAGGAAGAAGTCAGAGAGCAAATTGGGGAATTGATTCATGCATGGTTTTGGTTCTGCACGAAGCCAAGGATACTCAGATGAAAAGCCAGGCCTCCAGCCATGTATCATTTCTGGCGACACCCAGACGATGGAATGAAATGTTCACTGTGGCTGTAAATCAAAGTGTCTCACCTCAGCAAGCTTGACTTTGGGCAGATGGCTCTTTGTGGTGGAGACTGTCCTGAGTGTCGTGGGATGTTTAACAGCATCCCTGACCTCTACCCATGAGATCCCAGTAGCCTCCCTCCCTTCGTTCTGACAACCAAAAGTATTTCTAGAAACTGCCCAATACGCCCTGAGGGCAAAATCACCCCTGGCTGGAATCTCTGCTCTGAAGGTCTGGGCTCTGCCTGCACCTGTGATTCCAGGCAGCATCATGGCCTATTGACGATGCATCAGGCGGAGCCTGAGTTGGTCGATTGCATCCTCCAGAAGCCGCAGCAGGTGTAATGAGAGGACGCCTGTCATTTACCGCCTTGGTTGCGTGTGGGACGCCACGGGGACTCGTGCAAACCGGCAGCCCAGGGCCTGCTCCAGGCCAGCTCTCCACTGACTCAGCGCTCCTGAGGACTGATCTCGGCCTCCTCTGAGTTATTATAAAGTTATTAAAAACTAAAATCATTGATGGCCCGGAACTGACTCTGCCTCTTCTTAATAGGCTCACTAGCAAATTACAATAAAAATAACCTGGGGCTTATGAAGCTATTAGTAAAATGGGCCATTTACTGTCACCTGGGGACATGTTACTGTACTGTTTCAGCATCAATATCTGAGATGAGGTCCATGGGAAAAGGTGACCAGAGCTGCCACTGAGACAGTTAATTGGCCAAGATGTGTCACTCACCGAGCTGAAACCAAAGTCACAACTACGGGTCTAACGTTGACCTAGGAATTCCTTGCAAAAGAGGCAGGAGTGGTTTACTGCAGTGCTGACTGTCCCCTGGGTTCAGAGCAGGCCTGTCCCCGCCCAACAGGCTGAGGCGCGGGGAGAGTGGCCGGTCTCTCATCAAGCCAGTGCTGCCGAGTCTGAGTCTGGAACACCAGCGGAGGGACCAAGTCATTCACTCTAATGACTGGCATTTCACCACTATAAACCAGCAGGAGGGCTGATCCGGTGCAGATCAGCGAAAGTGGCATAAAAGCGTCGGGCAGCTGGTTAGCAGGGATGCACAGATGTTTGTTTCCTCCTCCTGAGAACTGCCTCTCAGCCTCCTCAAAACAGTGTTCCTGCATTTCCTTTGTCAGCCTGGGGGTGGGTCCCTGGGCTGGAGGCCAGCTTTGGGCCCCTCCACGTGTCACAGTCCCGCTGCCCCTGCTCGGTAATCCCGGGTAAATCCCGAGCCTTCCCCCGTCAGGAAACACACCCGAGACCTGATTACACAAGATGCAGGAGGAGCTCTGAGCGGAGATGAAATGTGGGGATCGGCCACGTCGTCATTCGTCATCCTGTCTCAGCAAGTTCGTTTGCAGAGAGTAACTTGACAGTCCTTTTGGAATTTGGAACAGCCCCACATCATGTGCCCTAGAGGGAGGTATTAATGGATGAGGCGGCAGCCCTGTGGTTCATTTCATTAAAATCACTTGTTCCTGCAGTACTTATGGGTTAAGCACTCATCCTGCAATTCCTGCGCCCAGGGCAGGGCTGGAGGGGGTCCTGGGCTCTCTCTGCAGGAGCTGTTTCACACTTGGGCTCCCCACATACTCGGGACACGTGGTGCTTCAAGTCTCCGTGTTCACGCCTGCACGTGAGCGCGTTGTGCGCTGGGAGAGGCTTCACAGGTACCTGCCGGCCCGGGGGTGCTGGCAGGGGGCTGGGCGGCGGGCGGGCTGGGAGGGTGCGGCGGCCTGAGTTCACGTGGTTCTCAGCTCTTAAGCCCTGAGGCTGGAAGACGATAATGTTCCTTCTCTGCCATCGAGCAGAGCTCAAAGCCAGGCCCACGGACCTGCTCGTTCAGCTCTCCAGTCCTTCCCTGTCCTGATTGGCAGAGAGAATTCCGTTCATGGAGGCCGCACGAGGAAGTCCGTTTGTGGCCCCAGGTCAAGCTGCCTTGTCCAAAGCAGCCTCGGGAGAGACACCGTGTGTCCTCGGCCCCCATGCGATCCCCGCATCTCTCCTTCTGGCTTCTGGACCAGGAGCGGGGAGGCACGGGATTCATTAGCGGCCACAGATCCCAACACACATTTTAAAAGTTAAACGCGACTCCCAGGTTCTTCTTAGAAGAGTTATTTATGTGATCAGTCCGAGTGCAGTCTAGTGAGTGTCCGTGGTTTTCACAGTGTGGGTGGTGTGGTCTGGGAGGAGAGGTGTCTTATAGAGACGGTCCTCGCTGGGGAGGAGGAGCCCCGGGGCGGCGGAGCCCAGCTCTGGGGAAGGAGGGCCTTTCTGGCGGGGCTGGGAGGAGCCACTGCTCCCTGGCCGGCTCCGCTGCCCGTCCCGGGTGGGATGTGGGGTCCTTGGGGACGTCACTCAGGGGAGGGCAGCCTCCGAGCGGCAGGACAGAGGAACAGAGGCTGCACCACAGCTGAGCTTGACCTTCCCGTTTGTTCTCTGAGAGGCCCTTGCAGGCAGAGGTCTAAACACCCGCCTGCAGGCGGAGAGAGGGAGGCGCTCAGTGAAGAAAGAAACCCCTTGGAAATGTTGCCTGTGAAACTCAGCCTTTGTTGCAGAAATGCGTCCAGGCCTGAGCTAAACGTGGCCGCCCCTGGCCCCTGGGGGAGCTTGGCCCCGGCCCAGCGTCTGTCCTTCACTGAACACAGTGGGCCGTGCCCAGATCGCGGAATAAGAGGCCACAGGAGAGATGCAGGACATCCGACTGGTCCAGCCACCTCCTTGCATGTGGGGCAGGTGAGGCTCAGGCAGAGGGACCCCTCCAGGCCCGCGGGTGACGGGTACAGAGCCGAGGCCCGAGGTCCCAGCCCCAACTCCTCCCTCAGCGCTCTCTCTGCTGCCAGTATCACTCATCGCAGGCCAGGCCTGCGCTGAGCACTTTCTACCTCAGCGAGTTTCATCCTGACACAGGAGCCCGAGATGATCCCCATTCTACAGACGAGGAAGCCAGGCTCTGAGCGGCCGCGTGACTTGCTAAGATCCACAGCTGCTCGTGGCAGGGGTGGGACTGCGACCCAGGACTGTGTGACTCCACAGGGCCCCGCCTTCTTCTGCACCCTCCTCAGAGGGAGTATTCCACCCCGTGACAATCAGGTTTTCCTCACATTAAAGAAAGGAAAATGTAAATTGTCAGGAGAGTGATTCTCTAATGAGATGCTCAAGGGAATTTCTACAACTTTGAGCATTAACAGAAATGCTAATAGCTAATATTAACATCTGCCCCTCTGTTGTAAGCACTTTGCTGGGATTCACTGTTTAAACTTTAAACAAACTTATGTGAGATGATTTTATGTGACATCATTACCCCTGTTTTACAGTTGTGGAAATTTCATCAGGGAGAAAAGAAATCACTTGCTCGAAAACCCCACGTCCAGAATTCTGTTTCCCTGGAAATACGCCCAGGATGGGGATTTTCACGCCTATGGGAAGTTGCATTGTTGGGCATCATTGTCCTAATTCTTCACCCTCCCTTCCTTGGATCCTTGCCCTTTGTCACGTGACTTTGTAGGTTTCCCGTCTAGATGTGGAGTCTCTTGTCTCGTTGAGGTTGGATTTGGTTATGTGATTTGCTCTGCCTGATGGGATGTGGGCAGAGGGTTGAATGTGCTTGCCCAGCTGGTCCTGACCTCCTGTGCTCCACCTTCTCTATGAGAAGAGTATGCCTCTGGTGTCACTGGTCCTGGGAAGATGAGAGACTCGTGGACAGACCCGGACTCAACCCTTAGCTTGAAGCCAAGTAAAGCCAGGCCTGGCCTGGATGTGATGAACCCCAGCAGACGTGTAGACATGAGAATAAGAAATAAATGCTTATTGTTGTTTGCAACTGAGTTTGGGGGCGGTTTGTTATGCAGCTTAATTGGGACGATAGCTAACGGATACAAACCCCTGTGAGTGAACACACTGCAGCCCTCGGAGCACCCACACCACTTGCCCTCAGCACCAGGGAAGGAGCCCATCTTCTCCCCCCCACGCCACATGTGCCACTGTCCCCGAGCACCTTCACATTAGACAGCACGTCCCTGACTGCTGTCTTGTGTTGGCACGCATTCCAGGGGACAGGCACCAGGACCTTCTTGTCTGTGTTCAAAGAGCTTTACTGTCACGCACATGCGATTTATGTCCAGTGTGGGCTTGGGTTTTTCCTCTTCCCCATTCGGACCTTAAATCATCACAAGAGTGATTCAAGATTCCTAACTAAGGATGTTCATGGCAATATTACCTATACTATCCAAAAACAAAGAGAAGAAGAAGGGAAAACAACCTTACAGTCCAACAATAGAGGAATCACTGTACATCTATAGCATGGACTATTTCATAGCTGTTAACATTTATGTTTCTGAAGACTACTATATGGTACTGAGCAATGCATACCATGTACTGTGAAGTAACAAGGCAGGATCTGAAGGCTGCATATTCAAACTAAATCATAATTTAAAAAAATAAGTAGACTTTTTATATATGCAGTAGAATACTGGAGTTGGATTTTATTTTTTCTCTATTTTGTAGGAATATTTTATAAACTTTGTTACCTTTTGGATCAGAAAGTAAATGAACATAATTAAAAATAAAAATATAATAAAGGCATAGAGAAGCCTTGAGCCATGACATTTCACTTTCTTTTCAGCTGGAACAATTTTTTAGCCTCACAAACTGTCCCTTCCTCCCTGGCAAGCCCCCGGGGCAGGGACCCTGTCTCCTTTCTGTCTTGGTGGCACTGGGAACATAATCAGGGCTCAGTTAATAATTGATAATCACAAAGACCCCAGAAGGAGCCCATTCACTACACCCGGGTGGACTGGTAACTCCTCAAGGCATTCTCTTAAGTGCATTTCATTTCTTTTTAATTTTTCTCCAACTTAAATGGATGGAAATGAAAGCCAGGAGAGAGCTGCTGGCTTGCTGAGAGCTGGAAAAGAGAAAAATAAATGAATGAGAGCAGTCACTGCAGGGCCCCGCGTGGAGCCTGAACCCCAGGCAACTGCAGGGCTGAATGTCCCTTCTCAGGCGGGGGAGGGGCCTTTCATGCCCATCCCCACACAAGCGAAGACTAGTTTCCTTTTTGAAACGAGAGTTTTTTGCCCAGCAGTTCTCCGAGGCTCTATGATCCAAGAATCAATAAAGAAGTGGGTGATGTAGGAAACACCATTCAAAATCAACAGGAGAAAGAGCGACCTATGAAATTAGAGGGAAGGGCTCTGCCCTGAGTCACTTACTAATAGGTATTTACTGAGCACCCGTCCCTGCTGGGCACTGCTCTGGGTGCCGGGACAGGGCAGGGAACCAAAGTCCCCACTCTCACGGAGGTCACTTTCTAGTCTGGAGGACAAGCAATAGCCATTGGACCAACCATTGTCTGACATGTAGGGAGGTGAGAGTTGCTAGACAGGAAATAGAACTGATGGACAAAGTCATATAAGTGGGCAGGGATGCCCTCTCGGAGGAGGTGAGCAAGCCCTGGGAAGAGCACCCCAAGCAGAGGGAACAGCAGGTGCAAAGGGCCTGAGGCAGGAGGGGGTCCTGAGTGAGGCAGAGAGGGACTCATGCCCCTGTCTCAGGTGGACAGGCTTAGTGGAGAGCTGTGGTTCTCGGGGTGTCATTCCAAGGTTAGCAGCATCAGCCTCCCGGGACCCTGTTAGAATTGCCAATTCTCTCGCGTCACCCCAGACCCGCTGAATCAGAACCTCTGAGCTGGGACCGGCATCTGAGTTTTAACAAGCCCTCCAGGGGGTCCAGAGTCTCACTAGAGTCTGAGAAGCCCCAGTAGTGCTGGACCCCTGGCTCCAGTCTTCCCCCAGGAGACCGGGGGAGTTAGTGCTGAACCACAGGAGGGGCAGAGGATCACCCATGAGCAGGATGGAAAACGGTCCCAGGAAAACAGTCAGGTGGACGCTGTGCATTTGCTTGTCCTGAAATCTCCTTTGGGGGTTTCTCAGGTGGGAAGTGATGCTCTGGGTGAGGGGGTGGCCTGGTCCTCTAGGAGGCAGGAGAATGGACAGAGGGAAAGAGGGTAGAAGGGCTTGATTAGAGCTTCTTAGTGACAGAAACTTGGAAAATCAACACACAGCGACCACCTACCCAGGGCTGAGGGGCAGGACGAACGAGGGGTTGGAGCCCAGTCACGTCCTGCGGGGCCCCTGTCATCACTCGCCCGGCCCAGGGCCGTGTCCCCACCCCTCCATCCTCGGTCCCTCAGCTTGGACCCGCCCGAGCCCTGCCATGTACCGGGTGTGGGCAACGCAGTGGGGAAGGGGCCCCGTCCCCTGGGCTTGTCCACAATGGAGTGTGACTCAGGGTGATGGTCCAGAGCCCCCAGGACGGTGTCCCCAACCCTGAGGAGCCCGAGAAGGAGTCTCTGAGGAGGTGACATCTGAGCTGAGACCTGATGGATGAGTAGCAATGAGCTGGGGGCATCAGGGGCTCTGGGACAGGAAATAAAGACCCAATCAAAGGAGCCATTGTCCCGGGTCAGAAGTTCAGATAGATGCAGGAGGGTTTCGGGGCAGCTTGGCCGTGTCAGGGTCCAGGGCCAGCTTCCCAGCCTCGCCCTCGGTTTCCACTTCCTGTCACAGAGGCGGCCTCAGCCTCAGGCACCAGGCGTTCCGTGGGACCCTCTCACCAGGAGGGGGTCCTGCATGGATGTCACCCTCACCAGGAGAACTTCCCAGCTGCCCCCTGACTTCCCCTGGGTCTCGTTCCCTCCCTGAGAGACTCTTCGGGTCTGCCGGGGCGGCCCCCCCTCACTGTCCCTGTGCCAGGCTTCCGTCTCCAGCCACCAGGCCTGCCTGTCCCCCCGAGGGTCTGCTCTGGCCGCCTGTGTCCACCTCCCACGGCCAGTGGCTGAGAGTGTGGGAATACCTGCCCCAGCCCCACGGTGAGGGGGACGCTGGGTGTGTTTTCCGCACAGACTCCCCAGTTCCAGGGGATTAAGTTGGGGTGGGCTCCAGAGGAGGGACCACAAGACCAGAGGCAGGGGAAGGTGGGTGCTCAGGGAACTGCACAGGCTTCCACGTGGCCACAGTGCCGGCCTGGGGAAGGAGAAGGGTCATCGGGGTGTGACAAGTGCTGACTTGTGCTGCCCCATGAAGAGGCCTCCAGCAGGGCCCTTAGGAAGCAGCTCTCACCCACCCTTCCTTCTCAGCGAGCCTGGGAGCTGGGAAAACCTCACCGGGAAGGAATAGCACTTTCCCTGATTCAGTGTCAAGAGCGTGAGGCCGGAAGCTCAGCAGCTCGCCCGCAGAAGCATCTGCTCAGCTGCCGCGTTCCCGGAGCCTGTGGGGCCGGAGCCTGTGGGGCAGGACAGACCCGACATCAATGTCACTTTAAAAGGAAGCGTGATGAAAGCTCTCTTGCTGGCTCTGGATTGAACACACCAGGGGCCCAAAGAGCTACACGTGACCCTGGGTCAGAGCAAGCGCTTCTAAACATGCGAGCAAGTATCCACGGACAACACTGAATTAAAGACGTATTGTTCCTCCTCCTTCCTCTTCTCCAACTTTCTCAACAACCCCAGACTTGTCACAGCAGCTTCCAGCTGCCATGCGCCGAGCCCGGTGTCAGGTGGAGGCAGGGTCACATTGAAGACCTCTTGGTGCCTATCTCTGCCCATGGTCCCCTCATCCCAGGGAGGGAACCAGGGGTGGCCCCCCTTGTGGAAGTTACCTTCCCGGGACAGGAGCAACAGTCCTTCCTGTCTGGGAAAGACTTTGCTCACTGGAGAGTTTAGGGAGCTTGTTGGGAGTGGGAGAGAGAGAGAAAGCCAGGATGAAAGAAGATTCTGGAAGAACAGAAAGGGGATGTTCACTGATTCCTAGAGGAAGCGCCAACCGCAGAGGGCGGCTGCGAGGTCCCCATATTTGCAAGCGGGAATCCTTTGGGTCCCGCAGGTGGCTGACTTGCTGAACAGTGGCGCGAGCTCAGTTTCCTTGGTAGAATCGGATCTGGTCGTGGCTCTCAACCCGGGTTGTATGTTAGTTAGTCCTGGGAAGCTTGAAAACTTCCTGATGCCCAAGTCAGATCACCTCTGGGAGGGGCAGATGTCTTTAATGCCCCTCAGGTCATTAGTATCTTTAATGCCCCTCAGGTCACTGGAATGTAAGTCAAGACAGAGAGCCCTGATCTGAACTGACGCCCACCATCCCAGGAGCCATTATGAGAAACTGAGGACCACAGACTCCAGAGCAGGAGGGCCCTCAGGACCACCAGCCTAACTTCTGCTCCCCACAGAGGAGGGAGATGGTTTCCAGAGAGGTCGTGTTGTTTGCCCAGTGCCTCACAGCACACGAGTGGCAGAGCCATTTCAAATATTCCGTCCACTACTCAACCTCCCTCAGAGATCAGGTGAAGCTCTAGACTTCTCGGGAGCTTTGGGTATGAGTGGCAGTGGGATCTGTGACTTCCAGGAAGGAATCCCAGGGCGTCCTCATGGCTCAGCAAGTCATCCTATTGCAGAGACCCTGAGGCCCTTCCTTTGTAGGAAAATTCCAGGATGCTTGGAATGCTTTCCAAGATGTAGAAAATGGAGATGTGCCTGGAAACCCAGGAAAAGATCGGGCAACAGATGACAATTTGGGTTTTGTGGCCTTTTCCCCCCCAAAAGAAATAAACATGGCAAAAATGCCCTTCATAGAAAGGGCATCTGGGTTTCATAAATAGACCATAAAGAGGCAACAGAAGAACCAGAAGAGCCCCAAATCAACATCCGTCCCCATCATCTGGTTCGCCCTCCATCACCGACATTCTCTCTCTCACCTCAGCTCAGAACAAGCATTCTTGCCTTTTGGAAGGAGGACCAGTGTCTCCTCCTCCATATGTCTGTCTCTTGGCCCCTCCCACAGGTGGGGGAGAGTGTATCCAATTGGTGGGAAGGTGAGGCCTGATCTCCATGCAGTGGGCAGGACTAATATGCAAATGGTTATGAGTCAGGATACTTTTGGCAGCAAACAACAGAACACCCATCTAAACGTGGCTTTCACCCTTGCTACCCAAAGTGGGGTCCATGCGTCAGCACCATCAGCCTGGAGAAATCTGGACTCTCAGGTTCTACCTCGAACCTACTGAATGAGAATCTGCACTCGCATGAGAGACCCAGATAATTCGCGTGCGCATTAAAGTTGGAGAAGCACTGACCTAAGTTACAAAGACATATTTTTGCTCACATAACGAGAAGCCCAGAAAAGGCAATTCTGATCTGTTCACCTAAGTATCTCAAGGATCTCAGGTCTTGTCTCCCTGCACGTCTCTCTGCATCTCTGAGGTTCTCTGGTTTTCACCTCAGGGTTTCAAGGTGGCTGCTGTGGCTCCAGCATCATCAGATCACGTCCAAATCAGAGGATGGGAAGAAATACTGGGGGATTTTCCTGGGCTGTGGGTGGGCATCAGGGCAGCTCCTGGGGTCTCCTGTGCCGCCATCACAGTGAATCTGTTCCAAACTTTTAGGACCTTATATCACTCTGCACAGGATTCAGATCCCCAGAGAAGAACCTGACTGGACTGTGTGGGTCACATGTCGACCCCTGGGCTGGGGAGGATGTGCTTGTTTGCTGAAAGTCCCCCCTGGACCACAGCAACAGGGAGGGCGAGTTCCTCAGTGGAAGCCTGAGGACCTGGTGTCAGAAAGAGAAAACACACAGCCTCTGCCCATCCTCACCTGCATCACTGCCCGTTCAGCGGAGGCCCCCGCCCTCTTTCACACTCCCACCTCTTCATTCTCGCTGGTGCTGTGATCCCCTCCTGGAAGGCCTCCCTCTCTTAAAAGTTGAAAGGACTTCCATTATCTTTCAGACTAATCCCCCACCCTCTCCAATGAGCACCAGCCGTTTCTGCCTCTCTTGTCTGAGGGCTTCTGAACCTCAGCGCTGCTGGCGTTTGGGCTTGGATAATCCTCTGCTATGAGGGGCTGTCTTGTGAGCTGTAGGATTTTAGCAGCATTCCCGGTCTCTACCCAGCAGATACCAGTAGCATCCTCTCCAGTTGTGACAACCAAAAATGTCTCCAGACATCGCCCAGTGGCCCCTGTCTGGGGAGAGAAGGAGCAAATCTGTCCCTGAGAACTTGCGAAGCTCTGCCTTTTCCGAACACAAGTCACTAAGATTTCCTGCCACAGCATTTAGTGCCATTTTAACATTTATTTGACTTTTCCTGTCTGCTCCTTGCCTTCACAAAGGGACTGTGGCCAGCCAGGAGGGCCACCCACTCCGCACTTGGAGTTGCCCTCACACCGCGCAGTGATGGTCGGGGAGAGGAGGGTACTGTGGCCCCGCATTGTGGCTGGCTGGCTTTGAAACCACAGCTAGACTGGGGGCGGGGGCACTCACAGTCTGGTGTTGCATCTGCATGCGTTGCCAGTCCATGACCCGGGACGGTCCTTCTCAGGATGGCATCGCTGACCGTGGCATACGACAGAGTTATCAATAGAACCAGTGGAAACCCACACCTGCCGTGACCCTGCAGTAGTGACAGCCACCACTGTCCCCTCTGTGCTCCAGACACAGCTCTCAGCAGCTGTGGACACACGCTGTCTCATTGACAATGAATTAGGTACGAGTGCCCAGCTATCTGAGATCGGGAAACTGAGGCACGGAGCATTTCTTTGTCCTGTGCACGTGCAGAGTGAGTAGGGGGCAGAGCCGGCTTTGTGCCGAGGGCTCTCAACCCAGGGGCAGTGTTCACCCCACGATTCTCACACCAGGACCCCAGTCTCCTTGAGTGAACTTGCAGGAAATGAAGGCATTTCCCATCTTCGCCTGCGTCCAACGCTACCTCATCTCCTAATTAGCGCAAAGCCTTTATTCGAGGTGCCTAGTGGGTGCACTGCTTTGCTGCATCGTCCCTACAGAGATCAGAGCTGCGTGTGTCTCAGAGTCTACAGGATTCTCGATCTTCTAGCAGGAACCCGTCATTATTCGCCTCATTTCATGGACTCGCATTATATATCTTTGCACACTTCATCACCCCTAACAGTGTTTTGCACAGAGTAGTTGTTCAAAAAAATACTTCAGTGGTTAAATGTTCGATCAATCAATAGGTTTTCAACGGAGCATCCTTACAAGTGACTATCATGAAGTGACAATAAAAGCGCTTTTATTACCGTATGTCGATGACGCCAATTAAATGCTTTTCTGAGCGCTGGAGAACAGGATGGTTCAGTTCTGCTTTTAAGCCCAGGTCTTTTCATTTTTGATATACGCATGTTTGAAAACCTGTACAATTTATGCTATGGATGCTGTTCAACTGTGTTGCTAGTGGCCAAATTAAAAAACTCTTACGGAGATTTACATTCATTAGAAATGATGGCAAGTTGTGGAACGGGATTCTGCAGAGTCAGTTGAAGGAAATTTGTTTCAGGGAGAGCCGCAAGCTAAGCGGCCAACTTGGACGTGAATCCCGAGAAACGGGCTCGCCTTGATGAACGGTGCCGCGTTCCCGTCCCAGAGGGGCCACCTATTTTCTGACAATTGGCAGCTCTATCTGTGTTGTGGGACAGCGAGGAAAATTGTCTTCAGCCTTTAGAGAATAAGGCAGTTGTCCTCTTGATTTCCACAGGATCCTGCTTCTAAGTGACACTTTGGGATTTATCAGGGTGAGATCCTTGGGTATTCATGTGGGTCCACCACCACAACCAGGGCTGTGATGTCCAGAGGGGAAATATAGGTGGGAGGCAGGGAGAAAGGAAGCTGGGAGGTAGTTTCACCCTGGGCACATTCTCCACAAAGGGTACCTTTGCAACAATGATCTTCTTGAAGTATTATGTTGATGTGAGTGATATTAATAGGATGATCAAAAGACTTTCAAGAAAGCTTTCTGAAATATGCCACTGCGGCAGGAACGGTCAGGCTGGGAGACTCTCCGTGAAGGAGTCAAAGGTCAGCAGCTCTGTGCGTTGCATGTGCTCACTCAGCCACCTCCCAGATGACACAGATCCCGTCCAGGTCTACGCTGAGGTTCCCTGACCCAGGAGTAGAACCAGTTTCTGGCTCTGAGACTGGTGAGGGGCAAATGCTGGAAAAATCACCCCTTTGGAGGAGGAGGAAGGTTTAGGGACGGGAGAGCTGCAGGCAGGTTCCCCTCTGGGGCTCCACTGATGTTCACGCCACAGCCTGCGGTGACTTTCAGAGCCCGAGCTTGCGACTGCTTAGTCCCTAGAGCTGAGGTTTCTTTGCAAGGGGTCACCTCTCCTGCTGGGAGTGCAAATACATCACACCACCCTCCAGGCAGGGAGTGAGAGGATTAATAGCTGCAGTCCTGGCCGCAAATCACTTCACACAGGCGACAGAACCACAGAAGAGTGCTTTGAAAGTGGAAATGAATGTCATGCCCACATCACAGAGAAAGTCATTCCTCATCGTCCTCGGCAGTCTCACCTCTGTGCCGGGGCGATCAGTCAGCTAGGACAAGCCTTTGTCATTGTCTCATTCTGCAGTGGGCGTCGGCCATGCTCTAACACCATCCTCAAGTTCACCGGCAGCTGGCTTTGCAAGGGTGAGCTGAGCTGGAGCTGGAAAAGCACTTAGTTACGGAGCTTAGTCATTTTCTTTGTAGAGGGAAGTTTGAATTTAGAGGCAAGGTGACTCTAGGGACAGAGGCCCCAAACTTTAAAAGGTAGGTGATTCCTCATTCCAAGCCTCTATTTATTCATAAAACCACTAAAAAAGGGTGGGGGGAGGGCAGATTGGAGGAGGAACATAGTATTTGCTTCAGGCTCCAAGAGTGAAGACCCCCCCCCACAAAGAGCGTTGAAGTCCCTCAGGTCATACTTGGAAGCTGGACCACAGGGTAGGTGGGCCCAGGCTCACAGCATCAGGCCTCATCCCCTCCCATCTGCCCGGAGCCCTCCAGGTACATTTCCCCGCCCCCGCGCCCCTGCTGTAAGAGTGAATCTTCTTTTAAGATGACTTTCTCACTGGACACCATCCCAGCTTCCAGTGTTTGTCCAACAGCTTAGGAACCCCACCTCTTTTAAAGTTTTCAGAAGTGGACTAATCCACATACGAGATTGTCACCCCACAGCTGAACAAGCGGTGGAGACACTACAGGTTATTGTGGGGCTGGGGTCCCAGGAAGTAGAGGATTACCATCCAGACCCTCCTTACCCAGGTGTGTGTGTGCACTTGTGCGTGTGTATTGAGATGTGTGTGTGTGTGTGTGTGCGTGCGCGCGCGTGTGTGTCCTGGGATGCATGTGCCTGAAGATACGGGGGCCAGGCCTCTGCATCCATTTCCTCCCTGCGTTCTGTTAGCTACAAAACCAGCAGACAGAAGGATTAATATTCCATCACTGAAAACTTTGAAGAACCTGGAGATCGGTCCACAGCGGGGCACATTCCCCCCATCACTGTGATTGGTTCAGGGGTGATCGATAACACGGGGCTAAGCCAATGAACGTGTGGCATTCCTCTCGGCCAACAGAACCGGTTCAGAACTGGGCATGTGACCAGGTTGGTCCAATCAGAATGAAGATTGGACATTTAAAAAAGTAGACTTTATTTTTTAGAGCAGTTTTATGTTCACAGCAAAACTGAGCAGAAGGTACAGAGATCCTGACCCCACACACGCACAGCCTCCTTCATTAACAACCTCACCCACCAGGTTGGTACCCTCGTTACAACTGATGAGCCTACACTGACACATCATTGTCACCCAGAGTCCATAGTTTACATTAGGGTTCACTCTTGGTGGTGTAAAATCTATAGGTCTGGGCAAATGTATAATACCCTGTATCCATGATTATAGTATCGTACAGAGTGTTTTCACTGCCCTGAAATCCTCTGTGCTCTACCTAATTCATCTCCCCTCTACCCAATCCCCGGCAATTACTTTCTTCATAGGTTTGCCTTTTCCAGAATATCATATAATTGGAATCATCCAGTATGCAACCTTTCATATGGGCTTCTTTCACTTAGTAATATGCATTTAAGCTTCGTTCCTGTCTTTTCATGGCCTGAGAGCTCATTTCGTTTTTAGCACTGAATATTATGCCACTGTCTGGATGTACCACAATCTATTTACCCATCTACCCACTAAAGGACATCTTGGTTGTTTCCAAGGTTTGCCAATTATGAATAAAGCTACTATAAACAGCTATGTGCAGGTTTTTGTGTGGATATGTTTTCAACTTCTTTGGGTAACTACCAAAGAGTGCAATTGCTGGGACTTCCCTGGTGGCACAGTGGTTAAGAATCCGCCTGCCAATGCAGGGGACGAGTTTGAGCCCTAGTCTGGGAAGGTCCCACATGCTGCGGAGCAACTAAGCCCGTGTGCCACAACTACTGAGCCTGTGCTCTAGAGCCCGTGAGCCACAACTACTGAGCCGGCGTGCCACAACTACTGAAGCCCATGTGCCTAGAACCTGTGCTCCACAACAAGAGAAGCCACTGCAATGAGAGGCCCGTGCACCACAACGAAGACCCAACACAGCCAAAAATAAATAAATAAAATAAATTTTAAAAAAAGAGTGCAATTGCTGAATCGTAAGAGTATGGTTAGTTTTGTGAGAAACTGCTAAACTGTCTTCCAAAGTGCTGCACTATTTTGCATTCCCACCAACAATGAGGGAGAGTTCCTATTGCTCCTCATCCCTGTCAGCATTTGATGTTGTTGTGTTCTGGATTTTGGCCGTTCTACTAGGTATGTAGTGATACTTCATTGTTCTTTTAACTTGCATTCCCCTGATGACATATGATGTGGGGCATCTTTTCATATGCTTATTTTCCATCTGTGTATCTTCTTTGATGAGGCATCTGTTAAGGTTTTGCCCATTTTTTAGTTGGGTTGTTTTCTTATTGTTGAAATTTAAGAGTTCTTTATATATTTTAAATAACAGTCCTTTATCAGATATGTCTTTTGCAAAATTTTCTCCCAGTCAGTGACTTACCTTTTCATTCTCTTGACTGTGCTTTCACAGAGCAGAAATTTTTAACTTTAATAAAGTCCAGCTTATCAACCCTTTTGTTCATAGATCATGGCTTTGGTGTTGTATCTAAAAAGGCATTGCCAAACCCAAGGTCATCTAGATTTTCTCCTGTGTTATCTTCTAGGAGTTTTATAGTTTTGCATTTTACATTTAGGTCTGAGATCCATTTTGGGTTAATTTTTGTGAAGGGTGTAAAGTCTGCATCTAGATGGATGTCCAGTTGTTCCAGCACCATTTGTTGCAAAGACTATTTTTGCTTCATTGTATTGCCTTTGCTCCTTTGTCAAAGATCAGTTGACTATATTTACGTAGGTGTACTTTGGGGCTCTCTATTCTGTTCCATTGATCTATTTGTCTACTCTTTTGCCAATGAAGCATTGTCTCGACTACTGTAGTTTTATAATGTTTTGAAGTAGTATCAGTCGTCCAATTTTGTTCTCCTTCAATATTGAGATAGCTATCCTGGGCCTTTTGCCTCCCTGTAAAAACTGTAGAATCAGTTTGGTGATATTCACAAAATAACTTGCTGGGATTTTGATTGAGATTTCACTGAATCTATGGGTCAAGTTGAGAAAAATTGACATCTTGACAATATTTAGTCTTTCTGTCCATAAACATGGAATATCTCTCCATGTATTCAGTTCCTCTTTGATTTCTTTTACCAGAGTTTTGTAGCTTTTCTCAGAAAAATCTCATACATATTTTGTTAGATTTATACCTAAGTATTTCATTTTGGGGAGTGCTAATGTAAACAGTATTGTGTTTTTTTTTTTTGTTTGTTTGTTTGTTTTGCGGTACGCGGGCCTCTCATTGCTGTGGCCTCTCCCGTTGCGGAGCACAGGCTCCTGACGCGCAGGCTCAGCGGCCATGGCTCACGGGCCCAGCCGCTCCGCAGCATGTGGGATCCTCCCAGATCGGGGCACGAACCCGTGTCCCCTGCATCGGCAGGCGGACTCTCAGCCACTGCACCACCAGGGAAGCCCCAGTATTGTGTTTTTAATTTCAAATTTCACTCGTTCGTTGCTGATATATTATAGGACGGTGTCGACTTTTGTATACGATTAATCTTGTAACCTACAGCCTTCCTGTAGTTGCTTATTAGCTCCAGGTTTGTTTCTTTGTTGTTTTTACTTGTTCTATGCATTTGGATTGTTCTACAAAGAGAATCATGTCAGCTGTGAACAAAGACAATTTTATTTCTTCCTTCCAACTCTGTATATTTTTATTTCCCTTTTTTGTTCGATTGCATTAGGTGTTGAAAAGGAGTGGTGAGAGGGGGCATCCTTGCGTCGTTCCTGATCTCAGTGAGAAAGCTTCTAATTTCTCACCATTAAGTGTGATTTACCTGTAGGGTTTTTGTAGCTCTTCTTTATCAAATTGAGAAAACTGCCCTCCATTCCTAGTTTACTGAGAGTTTTTTTTTTATCATGAATAGATGTTAAATTTTGTCCAATGTTTTTTCTGAAGCTATTGATATGATCTTTTGATTTTTCTTCTTTCTCCTGTTGATGTGATAGATTACATTAATTGATTTTCGAAGATAGGACTTTTGATTAATGGTTGGGGAACAGGAATGTTTTCCCTTCTAGAGAGCGATGATGCAGACAGCAGTCTGTGACCATGAGAAAAGCCAGAGAGAATGAAGATTCCAGAGGACAGAGCAGGACCATCACAAAGAAGTAGAACTGAAGGCTGGTCAAACCTGCCCGAGGTCCATGCTACCCAACTGAAGAAGCCAATGCCATCCCTTTAACGTTTAATTCAATTTGACTTTTCGGTTATTATTTTCAACCCCAAACGTGCTAAGTGATACACTCCCAGGATGCTCAAGGAGAGAGAGACTGAGAAGATGTCAGGGATATTGAGGAAGGGATTTCTGCTGTGGGTAGAAGATGGGGCTGTGAAAAGCTGTATAAAATTCCTCCAACTCAATGACATGACAAATGACATGTGTTCTCTGGAAAATGTGCTTGCATGTGCATGTGTGTGAAGGTGGGAGAGTAGATGTCATTTCTTAGAGGGATAAAAGAAACACTAATGTGGTTTTAAAATGTCCATCAAGCTGGTTGGGAGAGGAGCTCAGATGCTGCTTCTTGCTGTAGGATGGGGCACACCTGTGGTTTATGGGAAAGCTCCTGGCCTCCTGCCAACCAGAGGAAAGGTCTCCAGGCTACAACGTGACCAAGGTACAGAGGAGGCAAAGCAAGTGCTTCAGTATCTCTGCTTCACTGTGTTTGGGCTTGCCCTTGAAGAGGGTAGTGTAGAATTCAGGACCACAAGCACATCCCCAGGACCAGAGAAGCTGCTGTGTTCTCTCTCCTGACCGCATCGTGTCCGGTTGTCACTGGGGCAACCACAGGGGCCCATAGGTCTGGCCTGGCTGGCATGTGTCTGCAGTACTGCCTCCTTGGGATTCTAGACCATCCTGGGTCCACGCCATCCAGCCTGCAGCCACCACAATGTGCCCCGGAACTTATTCCACCCAGCAGCACATCCAAATCACCCTCGCTGGAGACCTTGATGTTGGCATAACGTGGCAGCTGTGATTTGCGAGGAAGCATTATTATTTTTTTTACCATCATTATTCTTCAGCCCAGTTCCTCTGTTTGGCTTCATGAAACTTAAAAATGCCCCTTGTTGCATCAGACGCTGGGATACAGAGACAAACCATCCTGCTCTGCTCGGTCTGAATTCCTGACCCACGGAATCCGTGAGATAATAAAATGGTGATTTTAAGCCCTGACACTTTGGAGTCATTTTTTAGGCATTTGTAGTAAGGGGATCACCAGGCTTATCTTCTACCAGCTTCACAGCCCTACCGGAAAGAGGTTCATTTTCCCAACTGTTCTGAGGCAGGACAGTCATTGGGCCAGGCTGGGTCACCTGTCATCCTAGGCCAATTGCTACGGTCAGGAAATGTGGTGCTTTGATGGGCCAGACCTGGATCACATGCCCTCTGGGAGTGGGGTCAGCCTCAAGGTTTGGGAATGGCGAGAGAGGCTTCCCCAAGGAAACTGGAATGATATGGGGAAAAAATGGTGGTTGGAAGCTGGGCAGGCAGAGACAACATTTGCTCTTTCAGCAATTTATTATGATAAATGAGCTTAATTTGTAGAATTAATAAAAGCCATCTTACCATGTGGCTTTGCAGGATGCAGCCAGCTGGAGCTCTGGGGGCTCAACACTTTGTGTCTTCACCATCATTTCCTCCATGGATCCTACCGCTGGGATCTTATGTTTCCATCCACTGTTCTCTGAGGTAACCCAGGGGATGCATGCTAATCTACCCATTTGTTTGATGGGGAGACTGAGCCCCAGGGACAGGAGAAAGCTTGAGCCAACCTCAAGCGGGGGCTGAGCTGCAGGTCCTGAGCACCAGGATGTCTGCAATCATCCACTGCCTCTGTGTCCACCTGACCACTGGGCCAGTCCCTGCCCCCATCTGTGGGGAGGACCCCTGACAGGCCGAGGAAGACCCCAGGCCCGGATTTCAGCAGGTCCCTGGAGCAGTCAGAGCCACACCAGGGCACTAAAGGCAGCTCACGTTAATCTCTCTGGAGTCAGGGCTCCGAGTCCCAGCACATCAGCCGGAGGAGAAATCAATACCCATCGCCTCCAGGACTTGAGTGACTAATATGTTTGTTCCTTTTTTTCACGTTCTATGCAGTTATTTATTTTTTATTAAATTTTTCCATTGAAGCATATTTCATTTATTAGATTAGTTTCAGGTATACAGCTTAGTGATTCAGTATTCCTATAGGTTATTTTCCATTAAAAGTAAAAATACCATATGCTAACACATATATATGGAATCTAAAAAAAACCAAAATGGTTCTGATGAACCTAGGGCCAGGACAGGAATAAAGATGCAGACGTGGAGAATGGACTTGAGGACATGGGGAAGGGGAAGGGTAAGCTGGGACGAAGTGAGAGAGTGGCATGGACATATATTCACTACCAAATGTAAAATAGATAGCTAGTGGGAAGCAGCTGCATAGCACAGGGAGATCGGCTTGGTGCTAATATGTTTTTGAAGAGGCCCTGGGCTCGGCTGACTTTTGGGCCTCTCCCCGCTCCTCTCCACGGCACAATCATCTCTTCATAATCCAGTCAAGACTGGAGAAGATGGAGAGAGAAGCAGCGAGCATTTTTCTCTCTGATTGGGCTGCCTGGCCGTGACCCGCTTCAGAAAGGCAGCATCTCCCCACTTCTGGAGCGTTGCCTTGAGAGAATTATCCACAGGTTGAGACATTTGCTCAGATGCCCCCAACTCATTAAATCATTTTCAATTTTGACAGGATTGGATGATGACATGGGGCTGTGATCATAGTTTGCTCAGCTGTCTGTGCCCTGAGTAGGAGATGGAGTAGGGGTATTTCAAATATTAGTAAAAGAAGATCACTTCCTTGTTTTCATTCTTGAAGATGATAAATCATTTGGAACTCTTTGGGGACAAGGCATTTTACAGAAGCTCTATTTGACCAGGTGCACGTCGAACATTTACACTCAAATTCAATCGTCTCTCATCCTTGACTTTGACGTAAAATCATGTCATATTTCGCCCATGGGCTGCCTGCCTATAAGCAATGTCAGCTTTCAGAGAATAGAACCCCAGTTAAAGGCAAGATAGCTATTGTGTTAGTTTGCTCGGGCTGCCATAACAAAGTACCACAAATTGGGTGGCTTAAACAGCAGAAATTTATTGTCTCACAGTTCTGGAGGCTGGAAGTCCAAGATCAGGGTGTCAGCAGAGCTGTTTCTTTGAAGGCCTCTGTTTTCGGCTTGTAAATGGCCGTCTTCTCCATGTGTCCTTACATAGTCTTCCCTTTGTGCATGTCTTTTTATTTTTATTTTTGCGGTATGCGGGCCTCTCTCTCACTGTTGTGGCCTCTCCTGTTGCGGAGCACAGGCACCGGACGCGCAGGCTCAGCGGCCATGGCTCACTGGCCTAGCCGCTCCGCGGCATGTGGGATCCTCCCGGACCAGGGCACGAACCCACGTCCCCTGCATTGGCAGGCGGAATCTCAACCACTGTGCCACCAGGGAAGCCCTGTGCATGTCTTAACCTCTTATAAGGACACCAGTCATATTGGATTAGGGCCTGCCCTAATGACTTCATTTACCATTGATTACCTCTTTAAAGACTCTGTCTTTAAATACAGTCCTATTTTGAGGTATTGGAGTTTAGGACTGCAACATATGAATTTTTTTTGGGGGGGGAGGGCACAATCCAGCCCATAATAGCTATTTCTTTGTTCACAAAAGCAGATTTTTCCTTCTTTTTCAGCCATCCCAGCCTGCACTCAGATTCGTCATCTCCTGATTCTTAGAGTTGTTAATCAAGCTCTCAGCAAGAATCTGCTGAGAACTTCTTGCTCTCAGGTTCAAGGAATAGTGGATGATGCTAAGACCTTATGAACCCAGACACTGATTCTGATTCACAGCACATTTGGTCTACCTGGAAAGACAAGAGATATTTAATTGGAAAACCCCCCAAACTCCCTTTTCCCATTGCCAGGAAAAACCTGCAAGAGAAAGACCATTCTTGGGGAGGAACAGAAATTCTTTTGGTCAACAGCATTTGTCATTTCTAGTCTCTTAAGGAAGGTGCTGAATGTTGCCTGTATACCAGTTCCAGACTCCTCATTTTGCCCACATGTAATTGAAAATTTGGCCACTCCTCTTCTCGTGACTCAGCACGAAAGACATCATCAATCTCAGGTTTAAAATCAGCTGCAAAGTGTAGAAGAGACAATTCAGCAGAGGGGGAAGGTAAGCAGTAAGCTCATTTTGCAACCATTAAAGTATTTTGGAATAAAAGCCATACTTGGAAAGCTGGAAACTGGAGGAAAATTCTGCCATGTTTGTTGTTTAAAAAAACCTCATTATTTATCTTGACCCTCTTTAGGAATATTTTATCAAGTGATACATTCCCAGCAATGCTACTTTGGGGCTCCATTTGATACCAGTTGACATGCTTCTATTTAGTATTTTACTGACTTTGAAAATCACAGCACCCAAATTATAGTCGCTAACGAAAGAAGGGAGCAGGTCTGTGAGTGGAGACTGATTAATATATTCATTTCTCTACTTGTCTCATTTTTGTCTTAGATGATGGGTGAAGATGTTGCATGAGTTATTTATTTATTTTGGAAGGAAGAAAAAAAAGGAAAATAAGGTGCAGTGGCTCCCGGGTTAGCTGAGTCTTCATCTATGTCTTCTTCCTGGTCAGCCATGTAAATGCAGGTCGCTGGATACTGGTCTGGCTCATGGAGGTGGCTTGTGAACTTGGCTGATACACTTTTGATGAAAGCCCTATAGTCCAAGAGATTCTGTTGTCCCTCCCACAGATGGCAAGAGCAAGCCTCCACCTGGCGAGCCCATTTGAGACGCTTCTGGAAGGCTGATGTCTATTCATGATGTGGTGAGCCCCTTGGGATTTAATTTCCACTGATAGAAGATAAAGAAGGGCTCATTTTTTAAGAAGGGGATTCACCTACATGGTGTGCCTTTAGGTAGACTTCTTTCCCCAAAAGTTCCACAGTTGACCCAACTTGGGAATTCCTAATGATTCCCTTTGGGCTGTGGTGATGCTTCTCCTAGAGCTCTCCCTGACAACCACTTCTGAAACGCCATTCAAGGACACCCTGACCCAGTAACATGACCTCCATGTTGGGTTGTAGGACCCATCTGGGTTCAGGTGTTTCTGGTTCGTTAAGGTTCTCGAATTAGGTTCTTATGTGATTACCTATAAATACCATGTGCACTGGGGAATTAAAATGTGAAGGGAGTATTTTGTATTAAACCATCTACAGCTAATGCCTTCCATCTTCAACCAGTGTATCCGAATGTGTGGGGACCACCACAGTCATCAACACCTCCATCTTCTTCATCCCCACCATCCCGACCATCGGCAGCAACAGCATCACCTCCATCATCATTGTTTCAGGCACAACCGGAATCAACAACTGTTACTCTGAGTTGGAGGATGTAGGACAATGCCTTTGTAAAGCAGACTTCAAATGAAAAAAAAAATACTGGTAACAAACCAACCAGTGGATTTCTTGGAAATAATTTCTCAATCAGTGAAGATTTAAAGCACGCTAACTTCTCTTTATTATAAAAATGCTGCAGGCTGCCTAAAGGAAAGTGCAGGAACATGAGGCCTGGAAATCGCCCTAGATAATGGAAAATACCTTGAAGTGAGTTGGTGCTCTGTTTGACGTATTCTGGATTTTATATGTTCAGAGTAGATGAGCGAAAAGTCATAGGCAGAGAGGGTAGGGGCTCCCCAGGGAAAGAGAACCAGGCATGGCTTTCTTGACATAAGAGAAGCCATTTTAGGCTGAAGCCATTTTGCGATCTAAGTCTGGCCACAATGCTCACCCTCGCAGAATAGGTCTCAGTAGTGAATGATTTTAATGGGACAAAAGAATGTAAAAACAAACAACTCTTACCAGGCCAGGGAGATAATTTAACCATTTTGGAGACAATATATCAGCTATAGAGACTCTCAGTTCTGTTTTGAAGGTAAAGATTAGCCTGAAACACATTCTTGAGCTGTTTTGCAGGATCCAACCCCCCTCTGAGGGCTCAACCAGCAGGTTAACTGGAACCTGAGGAACGATGATGCTGACCTTTGCTGACCCTTGTGACTTCAGTCAACTAGAGCCTGGACTCTGTCAACCTTTGCCCCAGTTCTTTTTTTGTTTTTCAATTTTTCTTTTTATTATTGGTTTCTTTTTATTTAAATTAACTTATTTTGGCCGTATTGGGTCTTCTTTGCTGCACACAGTCTTTCTCTAGTTGCGGCGAGCGGGGACTACTCTTCGTTGCGGTGTGCGGGCTTCTCATTGCAGTGGCTTCTCTCGTTGTGGAGCACAGGGTCTAGCTGTGCAGGCTTCAGTAGTTGCAACACGTGGGCTCACTAGTTGCGGCGCGTGGGCTCTGGGGCACGTGGACTCAGTAGTTGTGGCTCGCGGGCTCTAGGACCCGGGCTCAGTAGTTGTGGCGCACAGGCTTAGCTGCTCCGCGGCATGTGGGATCTTCCTGGACCAGGGCTCGAAACCATGTCCCCTGCATTGGCAGGTGGATTCTTAACCACTGCACCACCAGGGAAGTCCTTGCCCCAGTTCTATGCAGAATTCTCATCTTCATGAATATACATGCACCCTTGCCCCTTCATGAATATTCATGCACCCTTAGCTTAAAGGTTCCCCAATTTTGCTGTTCGGGGAGACACTGCTTTGGAAAAGACCCCCGGTGTTCTTACTTGCTGCAAGTAATAAATCCTTTCTCCCGCTCTTTGGCTTGGTTGTGTTTTTTGGCTCAACGCCTACTAAGAGGTCAACGCAATTTTTGGGTAACAAAGTGAATCTCTTTCAGAGAAAACAAACATAAATTCCCAGAGGATTTTTTTTTTAATGGGGCCACTCATGCATTTTGAGTCAATTCCAGTCCTGCCATGTCGATGCAGGATGTATGAAGTCAAATCAAAGGAGGGAGGCATCTTTTACTTCTGTTAATACTCATGTGTACATCATTGTTCTTTCTCTTCACAAAATAGAGAATTTAATTTATTATAAAGCTCTCCCATGCCTTGTGCTGTCCAGGGAAAGCAGACAGGACAAGTAGACTCCCAAGGGGGAGAGAAATAAAACTGGACGACCCAAGTAGTCCTATGAAAGAAAGTAGTCCAGGGTGTGTGATTATGTTGGCATATATCCTTGGGTGAGTTTCCTTTGCTCCCAGAGACCATCACAAATTCCAGCTGAAGTGGGCTCAGTTTAGAATTCATTTCTAGCTAAACTCAATCGCATCTTATAAGCCATTTTCTTTTTGAGGCTGAAGCTATAAACAGTGTCTTTGCTTGGCTTCCCCCAGAGCAGAACTGGAGACAAGGGTTTGTGTTAGGTAGACTGGGAAAATTAGTCTAGGAACTGAAACGGGATGGGGTTGGGGGTGGGGTTGAGGAAGAGTAAAAGAAAGAAAGAAGAGAAGCCAATCCATTGATGTGATCTGAGTTAGTTACTGTGTGTGGTGGTTTTAAAATATGGCTGCAAATTTTGGATGCTCTTTCAACTAAGAGGTGGGATCAATGTCCCGTCTCCTGGCTTGTGACTCTTTTGGCTAGTGGAAGTTATGCTATGTGACCTCCAAGGCTAGGTCAGAAGAGTCCATTCATCTCCCACCTTGTTTGCTAGAACACGTGCTCTTGGGATCCTGAGCCACCATGTGAGCAGTCTGACTCTGCTGAGGCTGCCATGCTGTGAGGAAGCCCAACTCACATGGGGAGGCCACATGTAGGCCCTCTGGCGGGTAGTCCCACTAGTGACTTTGAGCCTTTCTAAGCAGGCATCAAATAGGTGAATGAAGAAGTCTCCAGACACTTCAATCCCTCAGCGATGTGAGTCACCTCCAGTAATTCAACTCTTCCTAGCAGAGGTCTTCAGACACCCTGGAGCTGTGTTTTATCTGAATTCCTGACCCATATAATCAATGAACATAATAAACTGGCTGTTGTTTTATGTCAGTAATTTTCAGGGCGGTTTGCTGTGCAGCAAAGCATAACTGGGACATGTGTGTGAGTGACTGTCCCCCTGGAGTCTCTCTCAGGAACCATGCCTTCCCATTTTCTGCCGAGATGCTGGGAGGGGAATGCTCACCTACTGACTCCAGGCTCACTCTCATCCCACGCTGGCACTAGCTGAATTTATCTTACACTCTGCATGGACTTTTTCTCCAGATAGTTGCATGATTGCATCTTTCATGCTATCAGATCTTTGCGCAAATATCACCTTCTTAGGGAGGCTTTTTCTGCCTGTCCTTGTTATATTGTACCCCTTTGGCACTTTTCTCCTTCCTGCTTTATTTAACTCCATGGCACCCAATACCCTTTAACAATTATTATTTGGGTTTCCCCTTTCTTCCCCTAATTAGAATGTAAACTCCATGAGGGCAGTAATGTTTGTCTGTTTGCTCAATGATTTACCTTTGGCTCCTAGAAAAGTGCCTGGTATATAGTATGCACTCCAGAAAAATTTATCAAAAGAAACAAACGTGATGTGAGATTGAAAATATTGGGGGTGGGGGACCAACGTTGGACACAGTTGTCGGGGGAGGTCTATTGCAGGAGGTGACGATAGAGTTGAACCTGGAAGGGCTAGTCAGCTGGAGGTATGGAGTGTTCCACAGTCCACCTAGAGGTGTGGAAGGAACAGCCTGTGCAAAGACCCTGAGGTCACATTCAGGAATTTAAAACTAACACGGCTGGAGTGCCAAGAATGGGAGTCAGGGGACAGTGACAGGAGGTGAGGCTGGAAAGATGGCAGGGGCCATATGGTGCAAAGCTCTGAGTCTATCCAAGATCCCTGAGGAATACACATTCTTCTTTATCACAAATATTCAAATAACATTTCCTGATTATCTTTATCACTCATCGAATGATAACTCCCCAGGTTATAGATCTGTTTTTCCTGCTATCCTGTGAGGTCCTTGGGGACCAGAGGCCCGATGTACCTGTGCCTCTCGGACACTGAGCGCCATACACAGCATCCACTCCTCACCCGTGGGTTTGGCTGAATTGAATTGTGGGTTCACCTCTGAAGCCTCCCTCCCGAAGGAGCAAAGAGAAGGTATCTGACAGCAGTGATAACATGTTTGAGAGCTAGTGCGGTATCTGCTGTGTGTCTCTTAGCATCTGTTCCCCCTTCTTCAAGCATCAGCCCCTCTGTTTTCCTCTAGTGGCCCAGCCCTCACCTGTCCTTCAGCAGGTGGTTCAGGTGGCCACTCTTCCCAAGGCCCTAGCCCTCCACAATCAATGGAATTTTAGGTCACATATTCTGCAAGTTAAAATCTCAACGAACAAGGATATTCTTAATTCTTTTTTCCCCTGGCCAAATACTGTGACCTTTTAATAGATCTTGAATGTCTTACTGAAAGACATACTGTAAAACTCTTTCAACTGTTTACTGTCAGGTCCCTTTGAAAGCCTCTATAAAGATGCTAATCCGTGACCAGGAGGTCCACGCTCCCCTCCCCTACTTAGCTTCTGCCCCACCTGAGAGCTGCAGTTTCTCTTTTCCAGGTGAACCTTGTAGGGGTCCCAGGTAGACTCAGGTCTAGAAGGAAGCTTGAGGTTTTGCCGTATTGGGGAACTGGGGAGAGTTTCCCTCCTTCCTGTAACACAGCTCTCATAAGGAGCCAAGCCTTGCTTCAGAATTCCGCGACTGGAGACCTGTCTACTGCATGAAGAGCGTGCCGTTCTCCTGGCCACTGATGTTGGCTCAAAGATGGACAAGGGACCCAATTAGAGCTGATGAGACTCTAGTTTTCCATGGAAACCGGGGACTACAAAAGTCATGTTTCTATCGGGGTTGCTGAATTGTGAACCTGGACCTGCCAGGAGACAGGCCAGGAGGAAGGGCTGCCCAAAGGAGATCAACAGACAGGAAGGCAGTACCAAGGATGGAGAGAGATGCTGCCCGGAGCTGAGGACTGGAATTAGCCATGCCTGAAGGCGGATCGAGATCTGGACTTCTTAAAAGACATGAGCTAGTAACTCTCCATTTTCTTGAGCCATCTGACTTGATTTCTGATACTTGTAATCAAGAGTCCTGATTAATCCTGAGACCAACCTGCAAAAGTTCAGAGATGCACTGACAGATGCTAGTCTACTGCTTGAGGACTTCAGCTATAAGACTTCAAGGAGAATGTCTTCTTTGATAAAAAGAAAATGTTACTTTTTAATGGGGGCTGAGTTAGGCTTTCATCTTAATATTGTTCTCGTTTCTGCAGGACTTGGTTTGGGTCCTGGTGTGCTGGGTGAGCCCCCGATGCCGTGGAAATCCAGCAGAGGCTTCCCGTGCATAGGGAGACCGTGAGGCTAAACGAAGCCTGAAACTCATTGCTTCTTTATCATTTATCTTTCCCTGAAGGACAAAGGACAAGAAATACAGTGTGCATGTGATTGTTCATGTTCGGCAGAAAAAGATACATCACTGAAATTGAAGATACTTAATTTTTTAGAAACTTCAAATGAATCTTGTTTGAGCTGGATTTCCTTTTCTGCGTCGACACTTTTCGTTCTCATTATGAGCTCAGAATGGTAGCTCCGGTTTAACTTTTGATTCCTTCTCAAATACTCACTTTAATTCCCAGTGGCCTCATTATCTACTAAAGACATTTGAACACGATACCTTCAAAGTTACCGATTATGTTATAAAGATTTCCTTAAAAATTGTTTTGCTTTTGGCAAGAGTCAGGATCCAGAAACGCAATTCGTTATGCATTCTCTTACTTGCTGTTTACATATTTCTTTAAGAAACAGTGATTTTCCTTCTGAGAGCTATGTTCACACCCTTCCTTATTTGTCTCATGGTTTGCAGTCACATCACACAAAATTTGTTTAAGAGGAAAGAATAATTCATATCTGCTTCCCCAATGGCCCCTAAATAAGTACTTTCCAACCGTTGATATATCTGCTATTAGTGTCTGAAATCTGCTTTTATCCAGAGGGACATAAATGAATCTTTGCGATACCTGTCACAACGTGTGTATCTTAGGGGAAAAAAGAATTTCAAATATTCATATCTTTCCAACCAGTGGTTTTCATAACCTGAAGTCACAAGGACCAGGATTGTCTTGAGAGAAAGATGTAAGGCAGGGTCTCAGAAGAGGGTAGAGAAATGACTTCTTCACTGAACCTGGGGCTCCGCTCAAAGCAACAATGATGGTTCAGCGTTTTGTGGACGTGCCCATGTGTAATAATCAAGGAGCCCTACAGCATTCTCCATAATGCACTTTTTTGGTTTAATTCCTTTTTGCCAGGAGGAGGCCTGAGGTTCTTAGACACAGGCTGACTTTGGCTCCTGGATGATGTCGGGATGCATCTTGAGGACCAGCTGCCTGTGGCTGTGATGAAGGACGCACCGTCAGGAGCAGCGTCCATCCTCCGCAGCTCTGACCCCGAGGCTGCAGGGCGGGCGGCTGCCTGGGGGCAGGGAGCGCGGCACCTGAGGGGCAGCATGGGTCTCACCTGCGGGACTCCGTCCAGAAGTTGGACTCAGCCAGGAAAGCCAGTCCTGCCCAACTTGCAAACCCTCTATTTATATCCAGGTCAGGTCCTCTGAAGGCCGAGGCCAACCAGGAATGAATCGCCCGTTTGTTCAGAACATGACACAGCTGAGTCCCCAGGCCGCCTCTTCGCGAGAGAGGGGCGGGTGGATGGGGAGGCGCTGGGTTCCCATCTGCTCCCCAGGCCACTGTCCGCCCGGGGAAGTCCTCCGCGTCTGGGCTTTCCTTCCCTACCGGGAGCAGGGCCGAGAGCAGCTCCTCTGTCATGGGTCCTGGCAGGGCCGCCCCGGCTCCAGGGGCCCAGCTCCGCGAACAGCACAGAGCAGGGCTGCGCGGTCTGAGGTGAGCTTATGCTGGCGATCGTTATGACCAGAGGCGAGTTTCTGGTGCTGATCTGAGGATGTTACCAATGTCTCAAAAAGGAAAATGCGGCAAAGTTTGGGTTCACAGAAGGATGTTTGTTTGCCCAAAACCCAACACCAAGCAGCACTGATGTCTCAGAAATTTAAACGAGCAGAACTGGCCTGAACGTTTGGCGCCCGGTCAGCAGAGCATCCAACAGGCCTGAGGATCTTGGATTCCCGTCCTGATGTCGAGCAGCCTTTGCTCTTTTCTCATGTTTCTCTCCTTCCTCCCTCCCTCCCTCTTTTCCTCTTCCTTTCTTTCAACTTGCCCTGAAAACGTGCCTTATCATATGAAATGAAGGCCCCACGTCTTCTGAGAAGCAGAAGAGCCGGACAAATGAGAAGTGAGTCCTTGATGAAGCCGAGCGTCTGAGATCTTGCCATTTTCCTGTGGCTAAATTCACGCCCAGTTTGTAGCACAGGCTCCTGGGGGAGGCTGGTTGAGGAGGCGGCCTCGTTCAAGTCCGGTGGCAGCCGTGAAGCGCTCTGTTAGGACTGACCATCAAGGCTCCTCCGGCGCCGGTTTGGGGTCATGGAGGATGTGGGCGTGAGGCTCTTAGAAGGATCACGGGCCCCTCAGGGCTCCCTCTGTGAGTCCGGGCAGGGCTCGTTCCAGGCCGCCCTGGGCGCCGGGCTTCCTGCTGCCCCTATGTCTGGGCCGGGTCCGTCCTCAGGCCGAGGTCGGTGCTGGTGACCTGTGCAGGGGTCCCTGCAGCTCCCGGTGGCCCTGAGGGGCTCCCCCAGCTGCTTGGGAGGCAGAGGCTCTCAGGCTCTCAGACCTGGCAAGTTCTCAGCGAAGCTCAGATGACCCAGTGCCCCCTTCTCAGTAAGTGACGCCCCCAAACGCCAGTACTCGGGCCGGTGACCACCCACGTGTCATCCTGGGGTTCCCCCTCTTTTTCCAGCCACAGTGAAGGCACTAAATTCAAACATGCGCTGGTCTGTCTGCCCCTCTCCCCGCCCTGCTCTCACCTGAGTCGGCATCTCCCTCCTCCTGGGGTCATGGCAGTTGCCCCCCAAGTCCTCCTGCCCCCTCCTCTCTCCACCCCAAAATCTACCCTCTGCTCACACCCAAAGGGAGAGTGAGCTCCGTAAACTCAAAGGAGACCCTGTCACCCCTGAGTAAATGTTGCAGTGACTTCCCACTGTGCCCGGGAGAAAGGAGACCCCACCCCTCACTGGTCCCACAAGGCCCAGCCCCATTCCTACAGGTTCCCCTGAACTGTGTCCCTCACTGCCCCCCTCACTTCCTCCATTCCAGCCCCACTGGCCTCCTGCTCCTCCTCCAGATCCCAGAGCCTTCCTGCCTCAGGGCCTTTGCACTTCTGGAATGCTCCTCCCCAGCTGCTCCTCCTCAGCTCTCCCCACGACCTTCCATCTTCTGCTCAGGGAACAGCCCTGTGCACCGTCTAAAGAAGTGTCGGCATCCCTGCGTCACGTCGCATCCCCTGCACAGAACTTGTCACCGTCTGAACTAGATTTACTCGTTTTTTAACCTTCTATGGTCATTTGCACCCAAGGAATGTCACCCACAGGAGAGAAGGAACATGGTCTGCTTGCTGTTGGATTCCTGCCCTAAGAACTGGCCCAACCACACAGCAAGTTCTCGATGTGCATTTGTTGAGTAACTGCATGAGTGAGAAGAATCAGAGAATGGATGCTTAAGAATTCTAAACTAAATATTTAAATCAGAGAACGTTCTAGTCAGACGGGGCCCTTGGAAATTGTTTAGTCAAACCCATTCGTTTTGTAGGAGGGTAAACGGAGGCTCAGGAGGAAAGGAGGTTTACTCACACCTGAGGCTGAGGCTCCTGCTGTGTTAGGAGAGGGACCCGCTTAGCGTGGTGTGTTTCGGGGTGACGGGGGGCTGTGGAAGCTTCTTCTACCCTTTGACGCATCACTGAGGAAAGCAGGGAGGAAGGCGCGGCCATGGCGGAGGCTAAGTGGCTCAGAGCAGCGGCTCAGAGGAGACAGAGCCGGCGGCGGGGCGGGCAGGGCCCCGGAAAGGCCCCCCCGAGGACGAGGAGGTCTGAAGGGCGTAAAGAGCAGGGGAACCCCCGAATTTGACGTCACCTCATGGGAGGGCCTGAGGCAAGAACTGGGTGAGGCAGATCCCGCAGGAATTGAACCTGGGGACAGAAACGTTACTGACTGCCTGTCACAGCAAAAAGGTCTTTAAAATGCTCATCAGATTAGGTGCTCCCTGCTGAGAACCTTCTGGAGGCTTCAGGATGAGTTTCTCAGGTCTGCCTTAATGAATTACCAGAGACTGCGTGGCTTCAAACAATGGTAACCGGTTCCTCCCAGTTTAGGAGCCGGAAATCTGGAATCAAGGTGTGGCTGTGTTGGCTCCTTCTGGAGGCTCCGGGGAGCATCCGTCCCGCCTCCCTCCCGGCTTCCGATGGCTCCCGGCGGCCCTGGCCTCCCTCCCGGCTTCCGATGGCTCCCGGCGGCCCTGGCCTTCCTTGGCTGGAGCCGCATCCCTCCCGGCTCTGCCTCATGGTCACGTGATGTTCTCCCTGTGCGTCTTCCCATGGCCTTCGTACAAGGATGCTCTCAGGGTATTTAGGGCCCACGCTAAGCCGGCGGGACCTCATCTTAACTGATTACACTTGCAAGGGCTGTCTTTCCAAGGAAGGTCGCATGCCGAGGCTCCAGGGGCACGTGAATATTGGGGGAAGAGGTTATTCAACCCCAGTACAGCTCCCCGTTGCTCCCACACTAAAACCCCTCCCCTCCCCAGACTGCGAGCCCGCGCAGGCTGCTGTTTAGAGTGAGGACGTGGAGCTGGGCGGCCCGGGAGCGCGCGGCTCGGTCGGTCGCCACCCCACGTGTTCGTGCTCAGTGGGTCGTGGCTCCCAACTCTTCAAAGGCCTCCCAACGATGCGGGGTGGCCAGGGGACCCGCTTTGGCCAATGGGGCCCTTGTGGGCTCGATGCAGTGAGAGGCTGTAAGTGCATTTGTGAGGTCTGGCTTGGTTCTTGGCTTCTGGAAGGTCCTGCCCCAGGGCACTGCCCTTCTAAGGCAGGTGAGGGCTTTGCAGGGCTGACTCGACCCTGGTCCCCAGCCGGAGGTCCAGCCCAGTAGCTCAGTGACGCTAAGCAGAGTCGCCCAAAGGAGCCCAGCTCGGATCAGCTGAACCCAGAGGACCTGCAGCCCTGTGAACTGAGATGTGAGGAGTCACTGAGTTTGGGGGTTTAGTTGTGGATCGTTATTGGGACAATGGCTGAGAAATACAGTTTTCTCTCTCAGTTTCGCCGTCTGTCAGAGGGGCTCATAGCAGTCAGGCGGCTGTGGAGAGTCAATGAGCTACTGTGTGTGAAGCGGCTCCTGGTGAATATCGATGAGCATCAGCTGCGATATCATCGCGAGGGCCCCTCCCAGCTCGTTCTGCCCCGCCCCCCACCCCGGGTGGCTGTGCTGGGAGGCAAGCCCTCCGCCCTGCTTCTGGAAAACTCTAAACCTTTGCCTCTTCCCCAGTCTTCACATGACGGGTTTTTCTTCACGTGATGGGGTTCCCTCGGTCTCCAGAGCTCAGCTCAGAGGGGCCCTGTGCGGAGCGCTTTCCGGAGCGCTCCACTGCGGCTGATGCTGGGCCCCGCGGGCTGGCTTGTTCGGTCCTCGTCCAGGCGCTGGAGGTAAGTGCAGCCACGAGGCAGGGCTCTTTGTCTCTTGTTCTCTGGTGCATCCCAGGACCTGACCTGGCCCAGCGTATAGCGGGTGCTCTGTTAATACTGTGAACTTGTTCTAGAAAGCGTGGTCAGACCTTGCCCTTCGTATGTGCATGCGTGCAGCCAGTCGTGTGGGACGCCTTCCCTGTGCTTAGCTCTCCTCTGGGCAGCGGGGAAGGACAGTAAGCCAGGCCCCTGTTCCTGGAGCTCACGTGTCGGCGGGAGACAATGATCATGAAAGCGGACGGCATATGGGTTCTAGAGGTGACGATTGCTGAGCGGAATGTGCCGCAGGACGAGGAGGGAGTGACGGGAGGGGTGCGGGTCAGACGGGCTGCTGGGGGGGCTCGCTGAGACGGTGACGAGGGACAAGGGTCCTGGAGACAGGAGCCGGGGCTCGTGGATCCCGGGGGAGGTGGCTCCAGGCCGAGCGCACGGCCAGGGCGGGGCCTGCGTGTGAGGGGCAGCGAGGGCCAGAGTGGCTGCGAGGAGGTAACAAGGGGGCCGGCGGGGCTGAGGTCAGGGAGCGGACGGGGCCACAGCTGTGTACGACCTTGTCGGCCCCTGCAGGGACGCTGTGTGTGACCGGAGCCTGGGCGGGTCTGAGCAGGGGAGGGCCGTGCTCTGAGCGTGTTTTACAAGGACCCTCAGGCCGTGTGGGGAGACAGACTCTGGGACCGAGGGCACGGCAGCTGGACCCGTGAGGAAGCCATGCTGGGGGGGACGGGAAGGTACAGGGCAGGCTCATCATGGCCCGGCTTTGGGATTCACCTGTGAAGGTTGGGCTGACGGGATTCGCTGATGGAGGGAACAGAGCAGGTGAGAGGAAAGCAAACCGAGGTCAACTCCAAGGATTTGGCCTGAGCAGCTGGGAGAATGGAGGTGCTGTAGAGTAAGGTGTGTGCGTCTCAGGAGGGGCAGGTGGGGGCCAAGGAGGGGCTGAGATGCAGAGAAGCTTTCTGGAAAGGACGGAGGGGCCTGAGCCAACTTGCCCTGGGCTCCCGCGCTTCCTCTGTGAGAGCTGCAAGGACGACCACCTGTGTCATCAGAGAGCTGGCGAAGCCAGACTCTGCCCTGTGTCTCCCCGGAGGGACAAAGGTCAATGTCACAGCAGTCGGCTCTGATGCTGGCTTCAAGCCAAGACCTTAATATTCAATGAGAAATCTGCATTGATGAAAATTTCATTAAAGAAACATTATCCCTTTCACTCCCCTCATTATTCTTGGCTTCGAGTATCGGGCTGATTTGGGTTTGATTACCTGATGATCTGAAGATTGGAGCATTATTAAAAATTTAGATGAGCAGTGATGCGTCTGGCCCCCCTCTCCTCTCTCTGCCGGAGCAGGAGGGGCTCTGCTAATGATCACAAGGAAGTCGGGCAGACAGGGCAATTAGAGAATTACCTGTAGTTTGAGGGAGCCTCGACCCCTTTGCCTTCAATGGAAATTAGCTGCTTGGCTTCCAGGGCACACAGGTTTAATCGATAAAATGCTCAAGAGGAAATTTCAGTCCTGGACCCAGTTTTAAGACTAACGAGCTGTATGTGTTCAGGTCCCCTCCCCTTTCTGTGCCCCAAACGTGCCCCCATCTGTAGAGCAAGGAGGTTGGATCAGGGCAGGTGCTTAAAACTCGTGCCTGTGGGCTGAAATCAGCTTCCAGAGGGACTCTGTCCTGCAAACTGTTTTATTTGATTAATGAACACTTTCCTAGACTTATGATCTTGGGTTCTACATGTTTCATGTGTATTAATGTGTCTAATTCTCCCATCCACCCCAGGAGTTGATACTTTAATCATTCCCACTTTATAAACAGGGAAACTGTGACCAAGAGGAGTTAAATGACTTAGCCTGGGTCACCTACTCAGGACAAAGGCAGGATTTGAACCCAGGTGTTCTGGCTGTAGAGCTTAGCTCTAAACACTATACCTCGCTGCCAAACTGCTATTGTTATTATCATTTTTGGAAGCACAGTGTTAAAGTAATTTTCAGAATTTTAAAAGTGCATATTTTTATATAAAGTATAGCTTATGTATAAAATGATTGACTTCTCTTAATTCTCAGTCCATTTTTCCACTTTGCCGCAAGCAGCTGGTACCAACATCCCCTTAGGATGGAATATTCTACCTCAACCCCATCAATACCACAGTCTGCCCATCACTGTGGCTGAGTTTCACTTGTGTTAGATGATTGAATTTGCCCTTTTAGTGATGCTTGAACTGCTTCACTATTTGACTTGGTTGCCTGGTACTGGTAGGCATTTAGGTTTGTAACCTCTAGGCTAGGTGTTGTCTTAATCTTTGTCTGTTGCTGGACTCCTGGAATTTTTGGTTTCATGAGAAACTAGAAACAAAAACAATTTACCATTTATCTACTTAAGAGGTATGGAACCCCAGCTTTCTAGGTATTTATATCTAGTTCAATAGGCAGGATTTCTATATTTAGATATGATGGAATAACTTGTATCCAACCCAAGGAACACCTAGCAGAGCTTAATAAGCTGAAATAAGGAAAGAAAGAAAGAGAAAGTAAGAGAAAGAAAGAAAGATGTTTGAAGACATCAGAAAGCAACCCAGGCTGCTAGGACTGGAGGATCTATTAACACAATTCCAGAGAGAAGTGAAATATACTACAGTGAGCCCCCTGTTCTCTACTCCTTTTCCCCTTGAGCTAGTTGTAAATTTGTAAGTGGAGTGGGTCCAGAAATCAGAAAGTGGCATTTCAGAGCTCTATGCTAAGTTTACAGATCTGGAGAGACACAAGTTGACATTCAAGGCTACCAAAATAGCCAGCATTTGAAGACCCAAGACATCAGAGGAAATAGACCCCCTCCTCCCCCAGTAGTGAGTCTGACTTTCTGCAGCACTTTTCCTCTTAAGGTGTTTGCTGATTCCTAAGCTGCACAGAATGAGATGCCTAGAAGCCAAGCTGAAAATGGGCTGCAGAGAAGCTAAGGAACTAAGCAGAGTTTCCTCCGATATCACGTTGTCATAACAACAAATATTAGAGTTCAAGGCTCAAAAAATAGGGGTCCTGGAAAACGTGCAAGTCTTTCAACTGAGACTCTCAAAGGACTTTGGGAGTAAGTTCAAAGCAAAATAAACCAGGCCTTATAAAGACTGGAAATCAGCCTTAAATGATCTTAATCTCAGATATGATTAAGGAAATCTGCCCCTCCCACAGTGGCTATTGGAAGAATGTACTCTCTAGGAAAAGATAACATCATCATGAGACAGTAAATTTTTAAAATATCCAGCATTCATAAAAATTTGCCAGATATAACAGGAGAAGGAGCCAATGACCAAAAACCAAGTGGTGAAAAAACAGACAACAGGGAAAGACCTGCAGGTAACTAGGTGTTGAAATGATTAGAGACAAACATTTAAATAATTATTATTATGTTAATTAAAAAGATGTACAGCTGGAGTATTTTATCAGAGAAATGCAGTTTATAAGAAGAATCAGATGAATAGTCTCAAACTGAAAAATAAAATAAGTAAAATTAAAAACACAAGAGGTTGGTATATCAGCAATTTAAACCTATTTTCAAGAAGAAAATAGGTTTGTTGAAAATATTTATTCTGAAGCATGGTAAAAAACATTGAAAATAAAGGGAAAAAAACATTAGAAAATATGGAATATTGTGAAAAGGTCTAAAATATGTGTAATTGAAGTTTTAAAAAGAGAAGAAAGGGAATATATTGCAGAATCACTATATGAAGAGATAGTGAGGTTTTTTTTTCCCCAAACCTGATGAAATATATCAAGTTGCAGATTCAAGAACTCCTAGCATAATAAAAACAAGGAAATAATACACTTAATTACATTCTAGTGAAACTGCCCCCAGCTGAAAACAAAAGGGAAATCTTAAACACATTCAGAGGAAAACCATACATTTCCCTCAAAGGAGAAACAGTAAATAAATAGCTAACTTTTCAATAAGAACCATGGAGCGGATGATAATGTAATAAAGAACTGAAAGAAATCAACTGCCAATTCACAATTTTATACCCATCAAAAATATATTTTGAAAGTGAAGTTGAAATAGAGGCATTTTCAGAGAAGCGAAAATTGAGAGAATTTCTTACCAGCAGATCTGCTCTAAAATAATCCCTGAAGGGAGTTATTTAGGCAGAAGGAAAATGATACTAAATGAAAGTGCAGAAATGCATGAAAGAATAAAGAGCAGTAGAAAAGGTATTATGTGGGTAGATTTAATGAATATGCAAAGCAATAATAATAACAATGTCTGCTGGGTTTATAATACATGCAGAATTAAATTACATGATAGTGATGACATGAATGTCCAGAGGAATGTTAAGTGGAGTTATTGTGTTCTAAAGGTCTTCATTCTTTGGGAAGTGATAAGGTTCTAACATAGGACAGACTATCATGAGTGAGGGGTATATGTTCTATTCCCTATTACATGCACTAAAATAATAATGAAGGCATCAAAATGAACAATCTAATTGGAGTTTACTAAATGAATAATAAAAATACAAAATGAGGCAGGAGAGAAAAATGTGATACACATAGAAAACTGATAGTAAGAAAGTAGACTTAAATCATATGAATAATTACATTAAATGTAAACAGATTAAATTTCCAAAGAGAAGGACCAATCTTATTTTCATCTGCAGGGAAACACAGATCTGTTTCTCAACTATGAGAAGTTTTTCAGTTAGATGTGCTTGTGGATCACCCGAGGAACTCATGGAAATATCTGATGCCCTGGGCCCGACTTTAATATTTAGGGGTGGGATTTGAGAAGCTGCATTTTTAATAAGCCCCGGACCTGTCTTTGAGGGACCATAGCCTATTGTGTGGAATGGGAGGGGGTAGGAATGAGGATAAATTGAAAGCACATAGTTTAGTTCTTGCAGAGCACACAGTAAATGCAATGAAGAATCTATACAATGATTGTCTCAGTGAGGACCTTTGCCCTCGTGCAAATGGGGAGTCAGAGGTCTTTCCCTATTTTAACTATTCTGATAGCGACCACTCAGGACAGACCAGCTGCAGGTAACATCCAAAGCAAGCAGGGGTCCAAGTGTGCTCAGATATTTATTTACTGGTGAGCTCAAGCAAAGAACGTTAACCCTGGGCTGGCTGTGTGAGGACAAGAGGCTGCATCTGGTCCAGGATGCTGGCTCTGCTGGGGCCATCTGTGCCCTGGGCCAAGGCCCTGCTGGACACAGGTCACAGATGAGGAGGCGCTGTGGTTTCAAGGCCAACAGCAGCTGGCCTGTCCTCTGGACCCTGGTCTCCCCGAGGGTTCCGGCCCTTGACATGAAAAAGTGAAATACGGATTTTATCCCGAGACAGGAGGGGTCTTGCCAGCCCTGTGGTGAGGGGGGCTGTTTCTGGGACAGCTCCTGCAGTGCTGGCTGTGCCTAGCGAGTCATAAAGGGGGACCTGAAAGGGGTCACTGAGGCAGAAGCCACGCAGGGTGGGGAGCGCAGGCCTGTCCTGCCTCAGGCTGCCCGGGGCGCATGCCCACAGCTGTGAGGACCTCCTGGTGAGCCTGACGGGGCTGGAGGGGCAGCTCTGGAGGTTGCCCCCAGCACCATGGCCCAGCTCCCAGGTTTGACCCAGGGAGGAGGTGGTGGCAGTGAATCTGGCCACCTAACCCTTTGCTTATTCTACCAAAAAAAAAAAAAGATAGGATATAGGTGAATTTCCCCCTTTATCTTTTTCCATTTTTCCATTGCTAGACTTTATTTCTTTTTTTGAGCAGTTTTAGGTTTATAAAAAAAGACTTGAGCAAAAGGTATGGAGAATTCCCAAATACCCGCTTCATCCCCTCCCTCCTTGACTTTTCCCTACTATTAATATCTGGCATTAGGGTGGAACATATATTACAGTTGATGAGCCAATATTGATATGTTATTATTCACTAAAGTCCATAGTTTACATTAGGGTTCACTCTTCGTGTTGTATATTCTATGGGTTTTGACAAACATAAAATGGCATGTATCCACCACTGCAGTTTCCTACAGAATAGTTGCACTGCTCTAAAAATCCTCTGAGCTTTGCCTATTCATTCCTCCCTCCCCTGAACCCCTGGCAACAACTGATCTTTGGCTCTATGGTCTCCACAGTTTTTATCTTTTCCAGGATGTCATATAGTTGGGATCATACTGTATGCAGCTTTTTCAGATTGGCTTCTTTCACTTCGCAATATGCTTTTAAGGTTCCCCATGCCTTTTCACGGCTTGATAATATTCCATTGTTTGGCTGTACCACACTTTTTATTCATTCACCTATTGAAGGATATCTTTGGTTGCTTCCAAGGTTTGGCAATTATGAATAAGGCTGCTCTAAACATTCGTGTTCAGGATTTTGTATGCACTTAAGTTTTCAACTCTTTGGGGTAAATGAAAAGAGAACAACTGCTGGATCATATGTTAAGAGTATGTTTAGTTTTGTAAGAACCTACCCAACTGTCTTCCAAAGTCCCTTTTGGCTTTTTCAGAATTTTGAAATGAATTTCTATTACACCTTCTAGGTCCCCATAGTGCTTAGAACAATTAAAAAAAAAAAGCACACACACACAAAACCCAGCACTGGGAACGTCATTGTGAATTCACAAAAATCCAGGAGGAAGAGAAAACTCTAGAAGCCTCCAGAGAGGGGGAGTTGATCTCAAGTTCAGGACCAGGGACTCAGAGCACATCCCTGGAATGAAGCATGGCTTCAAACTTCTTGGGAAGTTTACTCTAGCATGGAGGGTGAGCCAGAGCCAGTGTACAGATCAAGGGCAAGGACAGAATAAAGACACTTCAGACCCGCAGGATCATAGGCTCATCTTCTCTGTGACCTTTTTTGGGAAGCTATAGGCGGAGGATGTGCTCCACCAGCAAAGAGTTGGTTAAGAAAGTAGGTGCCGTAGGATCCCAGACAAGGACATGGGAGATCCTTCCCGAGGGAGAGGGACAGAGTCTCCAGGATGAATCCAGAGCATCAGGGAAATGTCAGGATCACAGCTCTGAAGCAGATCTTGAGGCCAGCCTTTCCCTGGAGGGGTGTGGCCAAGGAAACCATACCCCGCCCCCCCCCCCCCCCCCCCCCCCCGCCATGTGATGGTGTCATCATTTTGAGAGGTTGGTCATAGGCAAGGCAGAGAATTTAGGGATGGATTAATGATCGATTGATCGATACCTAGAAAACTAAGGAAGTGGGAGATCAAGGTAATTACTCGTTTTAGAGGAAAAAAAAACCCAGAAAAATTGTAAGGCGAGGCAGTTAAGTTTCACATCACACAGCTCATCTGTGCATGCCTTTTACCCCGTTACGGTAGTGTGAACACTGCATGTTTCTTATGTACCATGAGGTCTTGATATGACTCTACCAGGATGATGGGGGAGAGTGAAGGGGAGAGCAGTGTTGGTCTAAGAATGAAATCCTGATGATTTTGTGGCAACATAAACATAGTACTTAGAAATATAGAAGTAAATACTCATAGAAACACTACAATTGCCGAAAATGGTTGTTTCTGGAGAGCAGAAATTGTGAGGGGTGGGGCAGGGATCTGCAGTTTTTCTCGATCAGCCTTCTAATCCTCTACGACTTTGATAAAAATTATAATTAAGTAAAAAGAATAGGTGGCTTTTGCAGTAGATTTTACGTAAGTTACCGAACCAGGTTCGTTTTTCCTGGTGCACAGCAAGACAAAACGCTGAGATGCCGAGGTCTGCAGCAAACAAAGGGTTTATTCTCAAGGCAGCCAAAGGGGGAGATAGGAGAACCAGTCTCAGATCTGCCTCTCTGAAGGTGAGGGGCTGGGGTATTTATGGGATAACGAATAAAGCAGCAGGCTGGGGGCTTCCCTGGTGGCGCAGTGGTTGAGAGTCCGCCTGCCGATGCAGGGGACACGGGTTCGTGCCCTGGTCCGGGAAGATCCCACATGCCGTGGAGCAGCTGGGCCTGTGAGCCATGGCCGCTGAGCCTGCGCGTCCAGAGCCTGTGCTCCGCAACGGGAGGGGCCACAACAGTGAGAGGCCCGCGTACCACACATACACACACACACACACAAAGCAGCAGGCTGGTCTCAGTCTGGGGAGCGTGGGGAAAGGTGATTGGAAAAAGGTGCCGTCATCATTGTTCAGGGCAGGTGTAACTCTGCACTTTCAAAAGGTCACCGAGCATGGACACATGGCGCATGCTCAGTTGGAGGTTTAGCGCCCCCTTCCGGTCTTAACCAGCTCAGCTTGAACTAGACACAGCTGACTCCAAGTTCCTGGAACACACCTCAGGCAAACACCTTATGTAGGCTACATGCAGCTTGGAGGACATGCAAGTTTTAAAATGACCTTGATTAGTGAAAGCAGATGAAACAGATTTAACCCCAAGTTTCACATGTAAATAAAAACATGCTCTGCTATTTTCCTAATTTCTTTCTCATTCCATGATACGTTTTTGAGATTCATGGTGAGACACTCAGTTTTGAACTTTTGTTCACTGTATAGGATTCCTTTGTAATGTCACTGCCACCTTGTTTGAATAATACGCATTTGGCTTGTCCTCAAGTTTCCCCTCTTATAGACAAGGCTGCTAGGCGCATCTTCCTGTGTGTGTGTGTGTGTGTGTGTGTGTACATGTGTGTTTTCCCCAAGTTTGATTCCTAAGACTGTCTTTGCTGGGTCAGAGGGACTCACCGCTTAGTTCTAATGGATAATGCCAAGTCACTAAGCACGTGTCCGAAACCATAATAATAACATGTTTAAAAAAATGTATCTGACTGAAGCTCAATTTTCTTTTCTTCTCTTCCTTATTTTTTATTTTAAACTAATAACTTTATGGTTGGTTGCATCCACCATATATCTGCTCAACCTCTCTATTTTTTTTTTCTGGATTTTGTTTTTAGCACAGGCTATTTTATTTTATTTTTTAAATTAGTGATCTATTTTATACATATTAGTGTATATATGTCAATCCCAGTCTCCCAGTTCATCCCACCACCACCATCCCTGTACCCTCTATTTATTTCTTTCACAAATACGGAGTGATTGCTCTATTTTCCAGGCCCTGGCTGTGACACCAGCCACCTGGTGACAGAGGGTACAGGCCCTGTCCTTGAGAACCCAAAGCTTGGAAAGAGACATGTGAAGAGATGCTGAAAGTACAGGACAAAGAGGGTTATGGGGAAAGAAGGAACAGCTGTGGGATCACACGTCCCATGACCGGCTGGCCTCCTTCTCAGGACATCTTTATCTCAGAACTCCCTCCTTCCAGAGGCTCCATCCAGAAACCTCGGAGCCAGAGTCATCCCCTCATTCCTCTCTCTCTGTCCCTCCCCAGCCCCAATCTGGCAACAGATCCTGCGGGCTCCCCCTTCAGAACAGATCCAGAAACCGTCTGCTTGTCGACGTTTCCGCCTCCACCATGGTGGCCCTGACCATCACGGCCTCCCACTGTGTTCTTGCAGATGCTTCCTCTCGGTCACCTAGTTCCTCCCTGGCTTCCTACAGACACTCCCCACAGGGCCCACGGCTGAGTCCTGTTCCCCCACTCCTCAGCTCAGAGCGACAAATGACTTTCCATCTCCTTAGAGTAAAAGCCTATGACATCACAAGCAGCTATGGACTGAATGCTGGTGTCCCCCCAAATCCGTATGTTGAACCCCTACCCTCCAACAGGATGGTGTCTTTGGGAAACGATTAGGTTTAGGTGAGGTCGTGAGAGCGGGGCCCTCACGAATGGGATCAGTGCCCTTCTAAGAGTCCCGAGCTAGCTTGCTTCCCCTCTGCTCTCCACCAGGTGAGGATACAGGGAGAAGTCAGCAGTCTGACACCTGGAAGAGGGCTTGCACCAGAACTCGACCAAGCTGGGACCCTGATTTGGGACTTCCAGCCTCCAGCACTGTTGAGAAAGAAATGTCTGTTGCTTATTAGCCACCAGCCTACGGTGCTTTGTTACAGCAGCCCGAACTGACCAAGACACAAGGGTCTGCAAAGCCCTGCAGAAACTTTTTCCCATCACATTTTCTACCTGTCCTAGAGTCTGATGCCAGGTCAGTGCCAAAGAGTGCTGGAGAGATGAAGAGAGACACTGTTGACTGGAACATGAGAGGAGCTTGCCCCTCAGACACAAGACAGCCGAGGCTCAGGGCAGAACTTTTTTCTCAGTGACCAGGTATATGAGGTCCCTGCTATTGTAGTCACTGAAAACACCACTGTTCTCCAACAGTGAGCATGTGGGACATTGCTGGCTTGTTTGGAGTTTGGTGCTGAATTTTCATACTATTTTGAGTGGCAGCTTTATACACAGGAAGCAGGTTACAACAATTTCCTGCCTTCTAAGGGGGAGGGAGACACAAAATGATGGAGGCTCACTCCCCTTGGTCACTTGACAGGTGAAATGAGGGTGGACCTGAGTCCTTCAAAGACAGCCTTGGAGGAGTCAGTCCGGGCTGGCTGGAGCTGACGTGAGGCTGGGAGGGTCTCAACAGCAATGCTCACTGACAGCCAAGTCCAGCTCGGGGCCTCAGACACCTGCTCTCAGATGCTGGGACTTAGCTGGCGGGGAGCAGACACAGGGTCTGAGCTGGGCAGGACCAGGCAGGACTGAGGACCAGGGGGCCTCCCGACAAGCTGTCTGAGGTGGTATTCTTAGCGGGTTCCAGGCTCCAGCCATGGAGACTACAGACAGAAGATGGAAAGCCAAGCAGAAATTTTCAGCTTCCGTGCTGCATGTCCAAGGGCCCAACCTGCTTCCTGCCTTTCAGTTTTCTTTCTTCGTTAGGGACTGTTTTGTATTAAGTAGAGCCCAGTTCAAGCAATGTGGATATGTTAGATTTTTTTGTTTTCGGGTTTTAGTTTTACAAGTAATAGAAAAACATATTCTTATTGAAATTGAAACAGTTTGCAAGTGTACAGGGTATAAATACCCTCTTTTCCCACTGTTCCACTCCCCTTCCCATACGAAACACTATTATTATTTCCATATGAATTCTTCTAGACTATTTCCTATGCACGTACCTCTATAAATATGTGCAAATATATGTGTGTGTAAGACATGCATACGTATAAATATTACTCTTTACTGACTGTTCACAAAACAGATGTCTTGGATATAATTCTCTGTAAGTACATATTGGTCTACCTTATTCCTTTAAATGACGGCATCGTAGTATATAGAATGGATGGGTCACATTTGACTTAACCATTGTGTTGCAGTCATGTGGATTTTTTCCATTTCTTTGTGTATTGATTCATTCCTTTACTTTTGCTGTAGAGAATATATATCTTCACTTTTTTTTTTTTTTTTTTGCTGTACTTGGACCTCTCACTGTTGTGGCCTCTCCCGCTGCGGAGCACAAGCTCCGGACGTGCAGGCTCAGCGGCCATGGCTCACGGGCCCAGCCGCTCCGCGGCATGTGGGATCCTCCCGGACCGGGGCACGAACCCATGTCCCCTGCATCGGCAGGCGGACTCTCAACCACTGCACCACCAGGGAAGCCCCCTATCTTCACATTTTTAATGGCATCCTTTGTTATGCAGAAGTTTTAAAGCAATGTAGTAAATGGCAAGAGAAACTCTAATGGATTTAAGCAAAAGTAAAATTATTTTGATTCATGTAGTTGAAAAACTCAGGTAAGGCTCCAGGTCCCAATGGATTCAGGGGCTTAAAGAATGTTATCAAGATTTCTTTTATTTCAGCTCTGTTGGTGAGAGCGTCATTCTTGGGCTCTCTGGGGTGGTAGCTCTGGAACCAACCATATTTTTAGTCCACTTAAAATAATTTGACTATACTAATAAAACCTCAGTCTAGAAAGTGGCTGAAATACTAGTTCCCTCCCCCCACCCCACTCCTCCGACACACTTAACAAGAAGACTAAAGGTAGCTGGTTCTGAGAGCGATTCAGTAACTCAGAATGAAAGGTTCTGGGCGGATTTCTTTGTGATTCTCTTAGTCTTTCTGGTAGAGTCTCCACAAAGCTGCTGTGTCTCTAAGCATGTTTATATTTTCTTTTCTTTTTTTTTTTTTTTTGCGGTACGCGGACCTCTCACTGTTGTGGCCTCTCCCGTTGCGGAGCACAGGCTCCGACGCGCAGGCTCAGCGGCCATGGCTCACGGGCCCAGCCGCTCCGCGGCATGTGGGATCTTCCCGGACCGGGGCACGAACCCGTGTCCCCTGCATCGGCAGGCGGACTCTCAAACACTTGCGCCACCAGGGAAGCCCAGCATGTTTATTTTCGAGCAGCATCCATGAAAGCAGGTAAGGGAACCTCTTGTCAAGGACATCTCTGTTTCTCCAGAAGGGTCAAATCTTTCCCCAGACCCTCCCCACCCCCCAGCAATAGATGCTCCCTGGGATCACAGGCTAGGACTGGGTCATGTGCCCACAACTTGCTGCAAAGGAGGATGGGAGAGCAAGTAATGCATTCTCTGCTTCTAGACTGGGGGCTGGGCTCTGCTGCCAGGAATAAGGGTTGGGGGAGCTCTTGGGTGGACTTCCAGCAGTGCCTGCCCCAGAGAGCATCTCTCCCAATCACACCCCTTCCAGGGACAGGATTCACTCTGCTTAGACCAATTCTTGCCATGCGGTCATCCTGAACCACTTCTGGGTGTAGGGTATCTGCCAGCTCATTGGCCAGGCCAGGTCACATGCTCCACCCTCAGACAGGGTGCTCCTCCTGGACCCCACGGATGGAGAGTGATTGTCTATATATCAGGGTATGGTTACTAGAAGATGGAGGGAATGTGTGCTGGAAACACAAAATAGGACATTTACACTGAGAAGCCACACGAACATATAATAATCATTGCTCAGAATAATGTCAATTCGGAGAGCGAATTTCTGGTGAATGCTGGACTTTTGCTAACTTTCATTCTCTCATCTTCTCGAAGTGAATGGTGAAAAGGACTTGCTGATAAGCTCTTTTCCTTTCCCTCTGAGTTTCCCTTGTTCTCAGTCTTCCCACCTGTGCCACTTGCACCTTTGGAAATGCTTGTCTTTTAGGTAAGAATTCAGGGAGCCCTGGCCTAGACCAGTGTCACTGCTGGCTAAGTTGAATGACCGTTAAAGCCATAGATGTCTTTAAAGATCTCACTTCCAGCCCATGTCCCCATAGAGCCTCAATAGAGGTAGGTGTCCCTGTGAAGTTGAATGGCATCTCCCCATCTTCTATCGGACGCTCCATTTCTGCCTTCCTAGATGGAAGACATCCAATCTCGCCTTTCCAGCTTATGAAGAGTCAGAGGGGCACAAAGGCTTGAAATTAGTACGTTCCAGCATGGGTTCAGCTATAAAAGCCATTTGAATGTTCACGGCTTTAAAAAGACTTGGCAGTCTGTCTATAACACGTCCTGTGTTATGAAAGGGAGAGACACGTGGACTAATGCCTGCATATGTTAGCGATCCATTGATTGTTGCTGAAGGTAGGTAACCTTTGTGACCAAAATGAGAGACCAGCTCAGATACGAGCAATCAAACCAGCCATTCAGAATCCCCCCGGGTCCACGGGCCTGCTTCATCTTGGGTTCCTGGGGAGAAAAATGAAAAGGAAAGGGGTTTAGCCAGAAACACAGGGAACATGCAGACAGGCTGGACAAAGGTTGGCGAGGTTGGGGACTGTTCATTGCGCTGGTGGTTTGTGACTTTCCCTAACCCCCTCCTGGGTTAAATGCAGGGGAGCAAAATGCAAAGTGACACTGGGGCTCTGACACCCTGCAAGGTGATTGTCCTGCCATTTCCTGCAGCTGTGGATCTAAATGCAATGGAGGGGAGCATGTTTGCTGTTAGGGCAAGTACAGGGTGGGGATGGGGACACTCGGGTTCTTCTCTCCTCAGTAAGGGGGTCTCGCCTCTGTGAGCTCCTTCAGGCCAGGTCTGAGGCTCTCCATCCCGGGCCAACAATTGCGCCGGATTCAACAAAAATGTCGTGGGGAGAGTGGATGGCAGTTACCTGGAGCTCGTGTATGAAACTGAGAGGGATGGATTAGTAAGTGGTATCGGGTATTTAATCCCAGACATTTCAGAACTTTTCAATGACATTTTCTTTAGCAGTTCATTTTCACTACTTAAAAAAAATGATTTTGTGGGAGGCATCCTTTGTTCAAAAATCTAAATTTGAGGAACACCGACATCAAAGAGATGCTTACAGAAAGCATAGGGAGACGTATCAGTTTCCTATTACTGCTGTAACAAATTACCCCAAACTTAGTGTCTTAAAATACAAATTGATTCAGTTACAGTTGTGGAGGTCCGAAGTCTAAAATGGGTTGGATTGATGGGAGAATCTATTTTCTTGCCTTTTCTGGCTTCCAGAAGCCACCTGCCTTCCTTGGCTCATGGCCAATCTCCCATCTTCACACCCAGTAGCAGCATAGCAACTTCCAATCTCTCCACCTCTGTGGTCACATTACCTTTTTTTCTTATTCGGATTCTCCTTCCTCCCACTTACAAGGACCCTTGAGATTACACTGGGCCCATCTGAATAATCCAGGTTAATCTTCCTGTCTCAAGACCCTTGACATAATCACATCTGCAAAGACCCTTTTCTCGCGTAAGGCAGCACATTCCTAGGTTCCGGGGATTGGGAAGTGAAGAGCTTTGGGGTCCTTATTCAGTTGACCACAGAGGAATTTGCGTCTGTCAGGACAGAGAAGATGCTGTTGCAGTAACGGACAAATCTGCTTGTCACCAGAGCACAAGAAGGGGCCACCCTCACTTGGGTCCCTGAGTGGGGATAATGTAGAGAGAGCCCTCCTGCTACCTGTGACGGATGTGCAGTATGAGAGAGTCAACCTTCACCACTTAAGCCCCTGGGATTTAGATGGACTTGGAGGATATTATGCTAAATGAAATAAGTCAGACAGAGAAAGACAAATGTTGTATGATACCAGTTATATGTGGAATCTAAAAAATAAAACCAGTTAAGTGGTTATAACAAAAAAGAAACAGACTCACAGATATAGAGAACAAACTAGTGGTTACAAGTGGGGTGAGGAAAGGGGGAGGGACAAGATAGGGGTAGGTACAAATTACTATGTATAAAATAAATAAGTTACAAGGATATATTGTACAGCACAGAATGCAGCCAATATTTTATAATAACTATAGATGGGATATAACCTTTAAAAATTGTGAATCACTATGTTGTATGCCTGAAACTTATATAATATTGTACATCAACTATACCTCAATTAAAAAAAACCCCACAGCATAACAGCAGACAATATTCAGAGGCATAATGCCTAAGCCATAATCCTTTAAAATCTGTTTTAATTTTGCAATATGTTGAACAGATAAAAAGAAACTCAGCAATGTGTTACAGCATTAAACAGACAAAAAGAGGCTGATGTAGAAATGCTGAAAGATTCAAACTCTTGACACTTCTTTTAAGCTCTGGGATCCTTTTAAGAAAAGCTTACTGGAAAGAGTTTCTATAATTTCATGAACTTTGGCAAGACAACTAATGTAAATGGTGTCTGCCTCTTTTAAAAGAAATAAGTGCTTTGTCCCCTGGTCCCACTCCCTTTCTCGTTAGCATTTGGGTTCTTGGAAAAAGCCCACATCTCAGGACCTGTAGAGAATTCCTTTTCCACCATGACACATGATCTGTGTCATGTGACATGGTCCCTGGCTTAGGCCGGGACAATGACCCCTTGCTGTGTGCACCCTTCAGCGATGGAGGCTGTGCTTTGGTTGAGCTGGGTCCTTAGTAGGTGTTTCCATCCTGCCTGGCTCTGGGTGGGCCTCTCAGGGGAACCAGGTCTTCGCAGCCCTGCCACGCCGCTGTGGCATCCACCCCCAGATCCAGGGCTCAGGGAACGGCCGCTGTTCACATCCCAGACCTCAGCCACAAATGATACAATAAGAGAGAAAAGAGTAATTTTGCATAGAAGCAATCAGGCCGATGGGACATGGCCCGTGGTGGAGCTCACAGCTCTCGTCAATGCTATTCTGCTTCTACAACATGGGGAGACGTCAGAGGCCACGAAGCTGGAGAGTGGGCAGCTGGACTTCAACTGAGTCCTCGACTGACTCCACAGCCGTTACTTTTCCCAAACCCACGTCCTTCCCACTGCCTTCCATGCTGTTCCTTCGCTCTGAAGTTAATATGTAAATAACAGAGTCAGGCTGAGCTGGTTGGACGCCCTCTGCTCTATTTTCCGGCATCTGCTTCATGAACCGCTGGAGGTCCACGTTAGTTTTCCTTATTGCCGTTAACGTCACCTTCCAATTATGCAAAATGTTCCAGCAGAGCAGCCTTTATTACAGAGCCCGTCTTTGGCTGACATTTGGTGCTGTGGGTCTTGGCCTTGACTGACAAATGCAGTGACTTCTCACGTTGGCCTCGTTTTCTCCAAGGTGCAAATGACCCCACAACCAGACGGGCATCTGGGGGACCCAGGAGCTCCAGTGGCTGCTGGGGAGGCAAGAAAACATCTATTTTAAAAAACCCCAGGGCTTCCCTGGTGGCGCAGTGGTTGAGAGTCCGCCTGCCGATGCAGGGGACACGGGTTCGTGCCCCGGTCCGGGAAGATCCCACATGCCGCGGAGCGGCTGGGCCCGTGAGCCATGGCCGCTGAGCCTGTGCGTCCAGAGCCTGTGCTCCGCAACGGGAGAGGCCACAACAGTGAGAGGCCCGCGTACCACAAAAAACAAAAAACAAAACAAAACAAAACCCCAGACAAACAGTCAAGGCTGTTGAAAGTGTACTTGGTTTCTTCCAAAAAACGTAAAGATTGGGAGGTACTTAAAAAGAAAAAAAGGTTTCATAGAACTCTGTGGTTTTGGCTTTTCTTTTTATGGACACTTTAAAGTTCATGTGGCTCATTTCACTTGGCATTTGGGGCTCCCATGACTGCTCTGTTTTGCCTGTGTTTCCCAACAAAACCCTGGATCCCTCATTTATTCATTCAAAAAGTTTTTGAGTGTCAGTTATGTGTCAGGCACTGTCCTGGGCTCCAGGTGTAAAGCAGGGAATCAGTGAAGCTCCTGACACTATGGGGCTCACCTCTGGTCAGGGACAATCAATAACAAGATAAAATGTATCTGGAGTGAACCAGGAGGTGGCAGGTGCTAAGAAGGAAAGTGAGGCAGGGGATGGTGAGGTTGGGATGCAAGTGGGCTCCTCAGAGGACATTGACATGGAGCAGAGACCTGAAAGCAGTGATGGAGGGACACAGGCTAATATGTGGGGAGAGAGTGTATTCCAGGCAGAGGGAATAGCAAGTGCAAAGGTCCTGAGGCAGGAGCGTGCCCAGCATGTTTGAGTAGCAACGCGTGAACAGTGTGGCCACAGCAGAGTGAAGGAAGGAGACAGGTGGACAGAAAAGGCCAGAGAGGTGGGGAGACCAGACCACATGGGACCCTGTAGGCCATTGGGAAGATCTAGGTTATATCTGAGTGAGTTGGGAGTATTTTGGAGGCTTTTGAGGAGAGGGTTTTCATTTTCTATGACTCTGTAACAAATGACCACAAACTTACTGGCTTAAACCAACACAAATCCATTATCTCATAGTTTCTGGGGGCCAGGAGTCGTGTATGTTTTAGCTGGGCCCTCTGCTCAAGGACTCACAGGCTGAAATCATGATATTAGCTGGATGAGTTCCCATCCAGAGGCTGCATTAGGAAAAGATCCACTTCCAAACCCCCTCAGATTGTTGACAGAATTAATTTCCTTGTGGCTGAAGGACTGAGGTCCCTGTTGTCTTGTGAGCTGCCAGCTAGACACTATTCTCAGCTCCTAGAGGTCCCTCTCAGGTGTGTGCCATGTGGCTGCCTCCATGGCTCCTTCAGGAAGATCTAGTTCCCTTCAAGGACTCACCTGATTAGGTCAGGCCCACCCATATACCCTGCATTCTGACTCGTTTAAAGTTGACTGATTAGTCACCTAATCAAGGTGTCACCTAATCAAGGGGGGGAGGTGGTGAAATTGCAGTTTCTGCCCATGCTCTAGGGGAAGGGATTATATACCAGGGAGCAGGAATCTTGGGGCCATCCTAGAAGCCTGCCTGTGACAGAGTGAGTGATTTGACTTGTAGTTAAAGGATCACTCTGCTCATTGTGTTAAGAGTAGCCTGGGGGAAGGGATGGGGCAGGGGGCAAGGACAGACCCTGGGAGATTCGGGAGGAGACAGTTTTTAATAGTGGCTTTGACCAAGGTAGGAGCAGGAGTCCACGTGGGGTGGGAGGTGACAGAAGTGGTTGCAGTATGGTTAAAGTGGTTGTAAAACAGAAATGTTTTTGTAAAATGGATTGAATGAGAAAAATAAAACCCTGACACAGGTCTCCAGGATGGCTATGAATGTGTCGGTCTGAGCAACTTGAATTTTGAGCTGGGACAGCTTATCAAGTTTCTCAAGAAGTATACAGATTTCCAAAGAAGTAATTTTGTGTTTGTGGAATTAAAAGTAGACATATCGTCTTGCTTCGTGGTTTCTTTATAAAAATAACAATTATCTATGCAGATGAAACTTGTCTCATCACGGGTCTCATGTTGCCATTTTCATATTTTATCTTTATTTTAATTGAAGTATAGTTGATTTACAATGCTGTGTTAGTTCCTGGTGTACAGCAAAGGGAGTCACTTGTATATTCTTTTTCAGATTCCTTTCCATTGTAATTTATTACATGATATTGAATATAGTTCCCTGCGCTATATAGTAGGACCTTGTTGTTTATCTATTTTGTACATAGTAGTGTGTATCTGCTAATCCCAAACTCCTAATTTATCCCTCCCCCACCTCCTTTCCCATTTGGTAACCATAAATTTGTTTTCTATGTCTGTGAATCTGTTTCTGTTTGGTAAATAAGTTCATTTGTATCATTTTGTTAGATTCCACGTTTTCGTTTTTTAGTAAAACAATATAGAAAAGAAAATGAGATCTCCTTCAACTTTATCAGTATTTTTTTTCAGCTATTGGTTCCTGAAAAACATCGTAGCACAGGGGAATCAGCGACAATAATTTGTGGAATTGTTACAAATAGGCCAGGAATTGGCTCGCTTTCCTGGTTTTGACTTGAATTAGATGGAAGACAGATGAGGGGAATCAGGCTTTATGTAGCAGAAAGTATTACAGTGTCACATGGAGCAATAAAGGTGCAAAAATTGAGCAGAAACATATGTTCTTCAGAAATTAGCTGTTAGCTATGTGCCTTTCTCTTGTTGATGTTATCAGTTTGAAATCCAATATTATCCCAGGGAAAGGAAACAAGGCCACTTAACTGTTGGCTGACAAGCTGTCTTACACTTCATCAGATCCACTCATTAACTTGACACATGGCTTGTACGGCTCAGGAAGAAGAGAAATCATATCTCTGCTTTCCCTCATGGCGTGTTACCGAAGAGATGCCAGTTTGGTGTGCTGACCACAGCACGTGTGGCCATTCAACGCAATGGTCTGTATTCTTCCAAATACAGAAGACAAAGGAATATTGCCAACACCACCCCACTGGACTCCAGTGCCCAGGGCCCTCCCCCTCCCAAGACTGGCAGATGTTCCCGGGCAGAGAAATGGTGTTTTTCTCCTTTTTGCCAAACGATGCTTATGTTTTAATTTTGAAATGCAAATGGTTGAGAATGCACCCTGGTGATACACTGCACATCAAGAACAGGTCTTATCAAGAGTGGGTATTGCCCGAACCCCCTCCCCCTGACCTCGACCCCCCCCCCCCCCACCTCCCCCACCCTCGGGAGCCTTCAGTGGAAGGGGTGGAGAGGGAGGCTGAGCCTTCTCTTGGTTCCATCCCCGCCGTCTTCTTGACCCTAAGATGAGGGTTTCCATCTCTAAGCCTTCTGGGCTGAAATTCTCATCGTAGAGGGACAGAAAGGAGCTCAGATATTAAACCACAGATGGCCCGCCATTTTTACTTGAAGTGCTGGAATTTTTCAGGAAATGCCAGAGGAAGGGAGGAGGTCCAGTCAGCTGTGCTCAGCAATCCGTCATCGCCAGGTTTTACTGGACAAAAGCAAACACGGAAAACGTGATCACAATTCAAAGGGGCAGCTGAGCAGATAGGTTTCACCTGTGGTCCCTCCTGCAGCATCTGCTGCTGCCATCGTGGTTTTAGGTGTTTATGTCTCTTACTAACACAGTGAGCGCCTCTAGGAAGGCACCTGTGCCTTCCTGTCTTTTTCATCCTGGAATCCTTCATGCCGAGCTCGGGGCCCGGCACTCAGGATGCTCGGTACTGAGGGTGAGCATATGTCCTGGTCTGAGTGGGGAAGTCCCCATGCGGGCCTGTTTGCCTCCTTAATAATTAATAGCAGCCTCTTCCAATCTTACCTTTCACTAAGCCTCAGAACTGCCCTCTAGCTAACTTAAGCCGAGGAAATTCATTGCAAGAGACGGAGTGCCTTTATGAAGAGGTAACTTCTTGCCTCGTGTGACGAAAGAATATCAGTCATGAGTAGGGGGTGGTGGCGTCTAAGCCCAGTTTGTTCAGTTGGTCCTCGTTTATGCCTGCTGTTCCGGCATAATAGTGAAGAGGGCTTTCCCTCTCACACGAGTCCTAGGTTGGACAGTAAATTGCGTGGTCATCTTAGGTCCAAATCAGGCCCAGCAAAATTCAGGCATCAAATGCAGTGGTCATCAGGACGCATAGGTGCTGGCTTAACTCTTGGGGACCAGACGGGTGTAAAATGGCCCCATTTTACTGAGGTTTTCAAACAATGGGCTAAGGTCACCGGTCTTCCTGTGGCTTTCACAAAAGCCCTGAGCTGAGCTCTGAGTGGATCAGCTTAGGTCACGTGTCCACTGGTAATGAATTCCCGTTGCCAGGGCAACGTGGCTGTTCGGTATAGCGTGGATTGTAGGTATCACCTCCTGAGACTGCGGTGCCTTTCCCTGTGTAACCAAGCGGGACGCTATGAAGGCTTCCCGGGACAGACCCTTCCCCCATATCTTCTGTTTTAGCTCCTCTATGAAGCACGGAGATAATAGTATCTGGTGTGCATTTCCTGAGTTGTTTTACAGATGCTAAAACCCCCACCAGAATGGAATTAACTACTTAATGACCGGGAGCACGTAGCCCCCAGACCTACTGGTGCCTAAGGTTAACCCCTGTGACACCGCCCTGTTACCTCACCATCAATCAATCAGAGAATTATGCACGAGCTGATCTCCTACCCTGGGATTCCCCTCCCTCACCTTGTCTTTAAAAATGCTTTTTGGGAGTTTGGGTGTCTTGAGCACTAGCTGTCCCCAGACTCCTTGCTGGGTGCCCTGCAATAAACGCTGCACTTCCCTTCACCACAGCCCGGTGTCAGTAGATTGGCTTTACTGCGCACGGGCGAGCAGACCCAAGTTTGGTTTGGTAACACCTTCACATCATACCAGTTGTGGCCGAGAAGGTAGGGTCTTCTAAATGAAAGTCAAACTGTTGCCATAAACCCCGCCCCCTCCACAAGCATTCTCCAGTCCTCCCGAGACGGAGATTTCTGTGCATTTTATCCAATGCTGTATTTTGAGCATCACGAACAATACCTGCTCATGACAGAAGCTCCTTAGATATCTGTTGAATGAAAAAATACTGAGAAGACAAATAGCAATTTTTCTTGACACAGTCTCTTGTGTGAAATATGATACACTTCATTGCTGCAAATGCTTCATGAAGCAGCCTCAAAATAAAGGTAAGCACAGTGACCTCCCCCAAGATAATCATCCTTTGGTGTTGGAAAAACACATTTGAAGTCACTGACCCGTGGCCTATGTCTTTCCTACACTGATGACACTAACCCTTCCGATACCTCAAGAGCTGGACTCAGTCCAGCCATGTTTATAGGAATTCTGATGCCTGCCTTACAAGAAGGGACGTTCCTTTTCCCAGTGAAGTAAGGGTCCTGGGCATGAGAAAACCTAGAGGAAGCTGGGTCTCCCACAAACCTCCACAGGATAGAGTTACTTTCCAAATGGATCCTCCCTTCCTGTGAGAAATGCACACGATTGGAGGATTTTCTCATTTGAGCTAATGTTGATGGACTCTGGTCCCCCCTGGGAGTTTAGCTGAATCATTTACTAGAAGCTCTTCTGGGGCAGGGATTACATCATTTTCTTCCTAGCATAGTTCCTGGTCCCCAGAAGGGGCTGAAAAATGTGGCTTTGTCTCTGATAAGGTGAATTCTCCTGGCTGGGATTTGTCCATCTCTCGAAAGAGCCATGCCATGGTTCCATCCCCAGGGTAAGGACTGTGAACACACTGGGAAGGAGAGTGCTGAGGGGGCTGCCAGGCTTGTATCTGCTGCAGACCCACCTACATGTCATCCTTGGCACATTCCATGGGTGGCACATTCCATGGGTGGCAATAACCGTCAGCCAGGATCCTTTGGTTGCAAGCAACAGAAACTGGCTTTGGAACAGGAATCTATGGGAAGGTGTAGGGTGACTCTGAGAATAAAAGGAAAGGCTGGGGGACTAGGCTCTGGAAGGATAAGACTAGTGTCAGCTATGAGGTCCAGGGACCAGGAACTCCTGGGAAATCTCTTTAGGGCTTATGTTTTGGGGTGATAAGCCATCATTCTTGTTTCTTGTGTTACTCATCTCAAGATAAAATTTCCCAGAAGTCTGAGCCTGAGCCTCATGTCTACCCTCTGGCCAGAGCACCTTGATCGTTTGTTCCATCAAGATGGTAACAAAGTGGGCATGGAATCCTCAAGGGAAAACTGAGGTTCCAGGGGCAGAAGAGTAGGAAACAGGGGTGCTGGCCAGCCTGTAGCACCAGAAACCCATGCCAGCCAATTTCCACTTGACCCATCTTGGGATTTTTGCAGCCTGGGATGTGCCTGGTACTTAGTAGGTCTTCAAGAAATGTTGAACTCGCCCAACTTACCTCTGCCCCCCAAACTTGAGACACAATTGCTCCCTCCCCGTCCACCCCACAGCACTTGTTACTTCTAGCAACCCAATTAACATACTTTGTTAGAGTCATGTTCTTGCTTCTTTTAGTTCAATTTGTGTCTCATTTGTTTCCTCAATGGTCAACTGAGTTCTTGACATGGAATGGAAGCCCAGTACATGTTCGTGGAATAGATGAATGTGTTCAAAGGGAGAAACCCTAGTCAAACCAATATCTTTGAGATATAGGAGAAAACTTCATAAGCGCTAAGAAAAAATATCCAAAACTTGGAAGTAAAGTATAAAGATGATTGTGAGACCTTTCAGTGTCAGGGAAGACGACAGTGTATCAAGGCCATGGAAGGGACGTCTGACTCTCTAAGGAAATGAGAGTCTGACTTCCTATTAATATCGGTTGGGGCCCAGACAGCCCTGGAAAGTTAGAGGTTAACCCATAGAAAAATTGTAAAGTAAAATCGTTTTCTTTTCCAATAGTACTAAAGATAACCCCAAAGTTATAGGTTTATTGTTAGTGAAACAGTGACGTAGTCATCTCTGACTTAGCAAATGTACTGTGGCATTCCTGCTTTTCCCTTGGCTGTGTAGGATCCTGTGCTCATATCCTATTTTGAATCAGCTTGGCCATCCTATTATTTCCATCATTAATTAGTTAAATAGATTTGACCAATGCTCGTCATCTAGTTCCTGAGAATTATGTTTTTATCGTCTTGAGAATTATGTTTTGATACACATAGACACACACACACACACCCGCCCCTGGGAAACTAGAATCTTTCTCTTCTAAAATGGAATGGTTTTCATTACATTAAAATAGCAAGTCCATGCCAAAAACACCTTTTCCTGGAAAAACATCTGGAATTTATATTGTGACTTTTCTCAAGTGTTGGCTTCCCCCTCTCAATTTCTGCATCAGGGAGTTGGGAATTTAACACTGCATTTTTCGTCCCTCCTTTGCCGGTCTTTAAAAGTGATGTAACTGTGGTCAAGAGGAAGGATAGGATACCTAGGCTGAGATAATAACTGGGGAGTGGAGATTTGTCATAATTTGTGGTCTTCCAGAACCTTCTGAAAAGTCTCTATGTTCAGGGGCATGTCTCCACTTTGTGTCTGCCCATCTTCAAAGGAAAAGCCAGAAACCCACCTTCCCAGTCTCCCGGGAAGGGAGCAGACACCGGCGTGGATTCCACTGACCGGATGGAGACAAAGAAGATTCAGTGCAGCAGAGAGAGAGGCATGAACCTGGCAGCCTGTGGTTCATTCTGAGCAGGGGACTGGAGATCCGTGGGGCTTTCAGAAGCTGCCGGGGAGGCAGAGGGCTGTCCCCTTGTGCCCTGCACTCAGTGTCAGTGGTGGGAGTCACAGGGTCTGTGTGCAGGACCAGTGATGAGCCTGCCTTGTTCCTGGTTATAACCTCCAAGTCTGATTCTCTGGCCTACTGGTTCTGGGAGCCACTGAATAAATCCCTATTTGGCCTAAACAAGTAAAGGGGGTTCAGAACATGTCACCCTCAAAATATGCCGCTTTGGCTTCTGATTCTTTTGAGATGAAGACACGTAAGAAACTGCAGATGCAGGGAAGGCTGTCTGATGTCCCATTTCTACCTAAAAAGGGATCATAAAATTTCTCATGAGAAAGGTGCCCTCCCTGTACCAGGAAGGGAAGAGCAATCTTATCACCAGAGACTGGGAGTTGACACCAAAATGGATCTGTACAAACAAACCTACTAAAATAACCAGTATCCTCCGCTACTTTCTTCCATATATTTTCTTTCTTTCTTTCTTGAAGTATAGCTGATTTACAATGTTGTGTTAGTTTCTGGTGTACAGCAGAGTGATTCAGTTTTATATATTTCTGTTTCATATTCTTCTTTTCCATTATGGTTTATTACAGGATATTGAGTAGAGTTCGCCGTGCTATACAACAGGACCTTGTTGTTTATCCATTCTCTGTATAATAGTTTGCATCTGCTAATCCCAAACTCCCACTCCATCCCACCCACACTCCCCTCCCTCTTGGCAACCACAAGTCTGTTCTCTATGTCTGTGAGTCTGTTTCTGTTTTGCAGATAAGTTCATTTGTGTCATATTTTAGATTCCACATGTAAGTGATATCATATGATATTTATTTTTTTCTGTCTGACTCACTTAGTATGATAATCTCTACGTCCATCCATGTAGCTGCAAATGGCATTATTTCATTCTTTTTTATGGCTGAGTAATATTCCATTGTATATATGTACCACATCGTCTTTATCCATTCATCTGTCAATGGACATTTAGGTTGCTTCCATGTCTTGGCTATTGTAAATAGTGCTGCTATGAACATTGGGGTACATGTATCTTTTTGCATTATAGTTTTGTCTGGATATATGTCCAGGAATGGGATTGCAGGAACATCCCATATATTTTCTAGTCACTGTCCCACAACATATTGCCCCAGCCCAAGCCACTTTGTCTTCTCACATCCCCACAATACATCATTCTTTGTTTCAAAAGGTCTATGAGCTATTTGGCCTAACAGCTTCTTCAGATCTTCATTTTCCTTTTGAAGACTCCCATGTGCACATAAAAATATTAAATAAAATTTGTATGCTTTTCTCTTGTTAATCTGTCTTATGTCAGTTTAATTCTCAGGCTCAGCCATCGGATGTAAGAGGGTAGAAGGAAGTGTGTCCTCCCCTACACTAGGTAGAGTAGATTCTGTTGTTTGCAATTCAGACCCATGCCTGACCCAAGCTGTGAATAATTGGGATATGGGGACCTCAGAGATGTTTGGATCAGAGACAGACGTGTAGAGGGACAGGAAACTCACTCTTCTGGATGTGCTCTAGAATACCTGTCATTTTTCACAGGACTGAGCAAAGCTTTGCAGTGCCCACAGATTCCTTTGCTGACAACGTCTGTTTTGTCCTATTACATAAGCAATATCTCAACTCTAATTATTCTTGAACTTCCATCCAGCTCTTTGATTTCCTGATTCTGTGATGCGTCTTAACAAAGGCATACCACCGAAGGTTATCTGGAGTCTGACTTGTATCCATCTTAGAAAAATGACAGCAAAATCCCCAAGGATTAGCATACTTACCAGCTGGCATGCCAGCAGGGGTAGCAAATTAAAAATATATATATTCAAAAATTTGATGATCAGGAAATTACTCCTGAGATGAGCTTTCTTGTTATTGACTTCAAAGGAGGTTTTGTTAGGATGGGGAAATGAAAATGATACATTATAATTTGACATTTTCTATGCAAATGGAAAAGTAGCAGAAATATCTGTGTTTTCAGTTCAAGGAAGGGCCTACCTGCAAAGAGAAATATATACACTGTCACATCAGGGAGTGTTTTATTATGGGTAGTTCAAAAATAGGGATAACGTTTCTTTTTTTTGTTTTTAGCGGTACGCGGGCCTCTCACTGTTGTGGCCTCTCCCGCCGCGGAGCACAGGCTCCGGACACGCAGGCTCAGCGGCCATGGCTCACGGGCCCAGCCACTCCGCGGCATGTGGGATCTTCCTAAACCGGGGCACGAACCCGCATCCCCTGCATTGGCAGGCGGACTCTCAACCACTGTGCCACCAGGGAAGCCCAGGATAACGTTTCTTGAGGCTTCCTTTGGCTACAAGTTACAGAGACCACCCCCCCCCCTCCCGCCTGAAACCCCTCCTCGGATAACTTAGAGGCTTATTTCCCCTCATGTTAAATAAGTCTAGCAGCAGTCTGGGACTAGAATATTGGCTCCATGGCAACACCAGGGACCCAAGCATTTTCTGGCTTCCCACTCCTTTATCTGTATATTGGCTCCATCCTTCTGCTCTCAAGATGGCTGCCAGAGCTCCAGCTAACATGACAGGCAATGGGAAAGGGCACCACCTGCCTGCTGAATCAGCTCTTTTAAAGGAGTTTCCTGGAAGCTTATGTTGAGTAGCCATTGGCTAGATCTATGTCACATGAACATTGGATGCAAAAGAGCCTGGGAAATTTTTTTTTATCTGGGAATACAACTTCTTCAAATAACATCAGAGTTCAGTTAATAAGGAAGAAAGATATCTCTTTACATAGAGTTTTCTTGAAGAACCGGCAGAGCTTTTGATTTTTCCCTTTCCTCCTTGCCGGTGCCCCCTTTATCATCTTCATTTAAAAAAATTTTTATCTTTCAAACTCCATTTAAAAAAAAAGGCAGCAGAACCTACTCCTGTCCTACTGCATTCCTTCCTTCCTCCCTTGAATGTTTATATTGAATAGGATCTGGGTTACAAAGACACCATGGTCTCTTATCTAAGAGACACAGCAGAACAATCATAAATACTGCAGAAGGTTTGGAAATTTTAGAGTGGTGTGACGAAAGACCACCCATAGAAATCAGGCACCTCCGTTTTAAAAAAATTGCATTTCCATATTTTCTGAAATGACATATACATTTAGTTATATAAGTAAATATTTTTAGCCACCCAAATTGAACTAAACACTCAAGTGAACCGTGCTAATTGGCTGGAATGCCATCAAAATCAACACTATATTTGTTACATTTTATTCCCTGATTCCCTCCAAAAAATAATCAATTCGCTCAAGAATTGAATATGTATATTTGCTTTAATGATCCAACTTTTAAAAAACGATACCATCGAATTATCTTCCAAAGAGCTTCTGATCCAGCAGATCCATTTCAGAGTCCCAAAACCCAATTTAAACAAAGTGAGTTTTTAAAAAAATTTTTTTAATTTTAAAAATGATCCTGCAGGACAGTAATCCTTTCACGGGTGCGTAGGTCTATGCACTGTAAGACCTGTATAGATCTGTGCGTCCACCATGACAATCAGGATACAAAACAGCTTCATAATCCTCAAAATTTCTTTGTGTGGCCGCTTTGCAGCCAACCTCTCTTCTGTCCCCAACTGTCAGCCGCCACTGATCTGACCCCCAATCCCTCTAGTTTCTGTTTCAAGAATGTCATATGAATGGCATCATTCACTATGTGACTTTTTAAGCCTGGATTCTTTTGCTTAGCGTAATATTTGTGAGATTCACCTAGGGGACGGTTTGTACCAATAGTTTGGAATACTATTTAGCAACAAAAAGGGACGTGGTATGGATACAGTAGTTTTTTGTTTCTTAAATCCATCCACCCGTTGGGTGGGTATTTGGATTGTTTCCACTTCTTGGCTGTCATGAATAATGCCGCTGTAAACATTCATATGCACATCTTTGTGTGGACATATGTTTCCATTTTTCTTGGCTTGCAACTGCAGGGTAGGCAGGGGTCTCCTGGAAAATATATGGGGAATGTTTTGTTACTAAAAATAGTGTAAGTGTGTGTGCTGGGGCCAAAATCGACACTTGTCTACTACACTGAGCCAAGCTTTTTGGTTTTGCTTTTTTCATAAAATAAAGTCATTTTTGGTGTTTGCACTTGCAGTTCACCAACCTTCGTACATCTCTTTATATCTCACTCTTCGGAACAAAAACAATTGAGTCTCTTTTGATTTATGCAGTTGTGGCTAAGACAGGTTGACCAGCCTCTTGAGAAGAATATATTTCCTCTGTTTTCTCCTCCTACTTCTTAATAGATTTAAGATGTAATATACTCATATTACCCACCAGGGTTCTTGGCCTTCCCCAATCAATAGAAATTGACCAGAGGCCAGACAAGAAATTCAGGCAAGGCTTTATTGGGGCCGCTGCTGCAGCAGCAGCGTGGGGAGCAAAAACTAGTAACGGGTTCCTTTGCTCGCTCCCCGAGGGGGGCGAGCTAGTTCCTTATACGGGGTGAGGGCAGAGGTGTGTCCAGAGGTCGGGTAGGGTGGCTAGGTGGGCTTGTGTGCAGGGGGCATGCGCAGTACCCTGCTTTTGCTCCCAACACTCTGTTTTTGCTCCTGGCTCTTCAGAAGTGGCAGTTGGGTATTGTTTTGGTCTTTTTGTATCTTGTTGTCCATAATTTGCCCCAACTGCACATGCACACCGTTATTTTTAGTCCCTTAGAGTTTCTTTGTATTTTGTTGCTTAAGAAGACGTTTGTCTAGGTGCAAGCATTGCAGCAAAGGGTCCTAGGTCCCAGGCTGTCTCACTCATAACGTGGATGACAGTTATGTAGCTCAAATAATCCCCAAATGGGACCAAGCACCCAAGTCCCAATGGTTCATTCCTACCTGTCACTAGACTCTATTTCTAAATTTAGGTCTCCTTTGACATAGCCATTAAAGTGTCCATCCCTGATGTCAGCACTTTTAAATGCTTCTTTCCCTTTCATCAGATTCAATATTGGGGCAATAGTTCTGACTTGCTGAAGACAGCCACTGTTTCATCTGTAACACTTCTGATTTTTTTTTTTTCGCCTGGAGGAACTTGAACACCAATAATCTTTTGCATGTATGTTTAGAGGAAGTCATGGGCTTTTCATGTGTCCATCTGTAGGATATCGTGGTGGAAGATGCTGGGGATATTAATCAGGATTGCAGTAACAAACAAGACAGAAATCTCCATGGCTTATCACAACAGAAGTTTTCTCACACTTTACGTCCATATGTGGGTTGTTTGGGGGGGCTCTGTTCATTGCAGTCATTCAGTGATCCAGTGTGATGGAGGCTGCACCATCTCAGTACAGGCCCACCCTGACCACCATGGCATGGGAAGGGAGCACAGCACATCATATTCCAGCCCCTATAAGCATCTGCCTGGACTTAGCACCTGTCACTTTCTCTTGGATTTCATTGGCTGGGAGTGGTCACATGTCCTTCTCAGACTATAACGGGGTGGGGAAGTCTGATCCTCCTGTGGGCCTGGAAGTGGGGAGCTAGGGATATTGGTGAGCTCCGGCAGAGTCTATCCAGAGGAGCAGGGGTGTGGGGAGGACAAAATTGACTTAATACATAACTTCACTCATGTGAAGATTTTCTCTTTGACTCTTTGGATCTCAGCAAATTATTGGTTCTCCCTGTTAATGGACTGAAGATAAGTGTCATTTGAGGTTGGGCTTTTTCTGCACTCAATCTCTTATAATCTTATTTTTGTCTGCATGAAGGCATTAGCATGCATTTTCTGGGCTCTGAGCCAGGATGACTCATTTTCTTTGCCTATTTAATCATCTCCATGGTGCCCTGGTCTTTGACAGAACCAAACAGCGGCCCCAGTCAGGAACTGCTGCAGGGATCCTGAGTCCCCCAAGCCTGGTGCCCGGTCACCCCTCCTGCTCATTGGGTGAAGCCCACCCTTAACAAGCACCTCGGCCCCCCTCCCCCGAAAGGGTGAGGCGCCAGGGACAATGCCACTTGGAATCTGAGAAGTAACACTTGGGGCCATGCCCAGATCAACTTTTCATCACCTTAGAAAAGGGATGGGCTTGGGACATTTCAATCTCCACCGGAACCCGCAGGCATGTCTTTGTTATTACTGGGTGGGATTATTGTAACTCTGCTGGAGGGGCGAACCGCTCCCCCACCTTGGGCTGTGTGAGGATTAGAGAGGGTGAAAAAGCGAAATGAAAATGTCAGATTTCTATTGGGGATTAAGAGGCACTCAACTCTAGCCAAGTTTTATTTTTTCCATTCTAAAGGAGGGGGAAAAAAGTGCACGCTGAATTCTCCCATTCTTGCAACATGCTGTAAATGCATGAGTTAGACGGGGGAAAAAAAAACCCCTGAAAACAAAAAGAAACAATTTGACAGGATTTCTTTACCTGAAATGTTTTAGTTTTCTATGACTTTGAGGTCAGCACACTCAAGAGTTTCTAAGACCCATCTCTGATGTGAATGAGGCGTGAATCCTGGAGATAGAGGCCCCCTAAGAGTGAGGAAGAGAAGAAAACACCATTTATTCTATCAACTGTAAAAATTTGGTCAGAATATTTGCTGAGTAAAATTACCATGTTGACCGCTTCTTCTCACATTGAAAAAGGTAGTTTTGAATCCCCATAACTCCAGTGTAGAATCGAATAGTCATTCTCAACTATTTCTAGGGATAAACATTATTATCAAAGAAAACACCTGATAAAAATTCAACTTGTAAAATAGACCAGAAACTGAGCTTGTCTGGGGGTGGGCCCTGCCCTCAACCCACGCCAATCATTATCTCTGAAACTTGTAGACATTTCACACGTTTTAAGAATCCTTGGTACAGACTGGGGACAGTCCCAGTCATTGGAGAGCATCTGGAAACATCTAGGGGAGGCTTGGGGTGTCCTAATAACTGAATGGCTGATGTCCTTTCTAGCATTTAGTGGGGTCAGGGATGCTACTGTATGACCTGCAATGATGAGACAGCCATCACAACAAATAATTATCCTGCTTAAATGTCCATACAGCCCCCATGAAGACACATTCTTGCAGGGGTAGGAGCTAAGGTTCACCAGCCCAACCTTAGTCCCCATTTCCCTCCCAGGAGGAGTATGGCACTCCTCCCACCATAGAGCATAAATATGCCAGAAACATCTTACTCAGCCTCCCCTGCAACCAGGAGTGGCTGTGGAATCCAAGTCTGACCAATGCAATGGGAGAGTACATTTATTCTGGGGTCTGGAGAATCTTCTAGGAAAAGCGTTCATCTTTCATAAAATGGATGCGCAAGAAGAAACTCTATTTCCTGGCTTTGAAAACAGTTGGTCAAGGACAAGATGCTGGAAGCAAAGCAGCCATTATGTGAGCAAGAGGAGACACGCTTACAAGCCAAGCCGACGTAGTGAGCAAAGGCAGAGCAGAAAGATGGGTGTGGTTAAGCTGAATTAATCATCGTTTCTGTTAGAGGCGACAATGAATATGACTCTCTAAGTCTGTGTTAACGGGGTCTTTGGTTGTTGACATCCAAACACATTTTAGTAGATACACTTTCCTATGTCAGATTCACTTAGAAGTAGGGAGCAGAGCTCCGAGGAAATACTCTGCACATACACTGGCACTGATTTCCACTGGGGTTTTTCTTGTTGACTCAGAGTCCGTGTAAACCTCTCCTTCCCTTGTAATTGATCTTCCGCTTCTGCCTGAGGGTGACTGTGTGTGTTCTGTACAGCAGGAGCTTCTGGTTACTAACGGCTATTCTATACTTTAATTCTTTAGAATCATTTATCTGTTAGGTCCATCCCAACACAAGCAAGAATACTCGGCCATAGGAGGTGACATTAACTACTGACTCTGAGGTGAAGTAATTCTCCTTCTGCCTCATACCCACCCCTCTCCTCCCCAGCATAGACTTGTGTTAGCCCCCAGGAAAACTGGGAGGATGGAAGCTTGTACAGCATCTAGTACAGGGCTTTCTCCTTCCTCCCAACTCCCCCTACTCTGCCCTCTGTTTCACCCCCAGAGATAGACCCACATTGCCTTCCAGAAGCCCCTGCTACAGTGTAGGCAGACATCGCTCCACCCGCCATCCCACCAAGAAGGGACTGGTAGAAAGCCAAACAGGAAGAAATCTCTGATGATGGAATTCCAGGCTCACAGCAGGCTGGGGGGAAGGAGGGCGGAGATGGGCACCCCCACCTGCCCCCATCAGTCTCAGTGAGGAGGAATTAGGATTCTACCAGTCCAGGCCGGGAGACAGAGAGAGGGTGGGGCACCAAGTCCCCCGCTGCATCTCTCCCTGTGAGTGTCAGACCTCTCCGCTCTCCGCTCTCCGCCTGCCTACTCCTGCCCAGACCTGCAGGCTCACGCGGATCCCAGCACCGATCAGACCTGACCGTCAATCTCCTGATTCTGTGCCGCTGGACGATGTCCAGGTTCCCTTGGGGCGATGGTTGTGCCTGCAGCTCCTTTCTGAATCCTGACTGATGGTCAATAGAGAAATTACAATGAGACAAGCGCTGCGGGCAGGAGGGCATCTTCACTCCCCAGCAACACCGCAGAAACTGCAAAAGGATCCTGAAAGTGGAGCAGGGATGAGCTGCCGCTAAGTGGGATCAGCGAGACTGCCCACGCCTCTGAGGTCATCTAAGAAGATGTGCAGACTCATGGGGACAGAGATCATTTCAGGGCAGAGCAGAGGAGAACTCGGGCAATGGTTGTACGCTTGCCGCTTGATTTTTTTTTTTAAGGAAGCATTTTAAACATGCAGAAAAGTGTTAGGTCACAAGCATCTGGGTACTCACCACTCTATCATAAGAGATCCGACTTCAGATGTGCATTTGAAGCTCCTGCACTCTCCTCTCCCATGTATTTCCCTCCTTCTCCCCAAGAAATAACTGTCCCCATAACTGTTTTCTTACCATGCTCATGCATGTTACGCTTTTAATGAACTTATTTATACTCCCAAATAAATATATTACTCGGTATATTTTAAATGTTTATATTAATGGTATTTTACTGTATGCATCCTTCTCTAACTTGCTTGGTTTTATTTAACATCGTCTTTGAATTTGATTCTTACTGATATCTACTGTTCTACTTTATTTTAACATCTGTAACCACGCCATTGTCTCAGCCAACAGATATTCTAGAGGCCGCCATGTTTTTCCCTATCACAGACAAAGCTGCTTTGTTTTGTTTTTGGTTTTGTTTGCGATACACGGGCCTCTCACTGCTGTGGCCTCTCCTGTTGCAGAGCACAGGCTCCGGACGCGCAGGCTCAGTGGCCATGGCTCACGGGCCCAGCCGCTCCGCGGCATGTGGGATCTTCCCGGACCGGGGCACGAACCCGCGTCCCCTGCATCGGCAGGCGGACTCTCAACCACCGCGCCACCAGGGAAGCCCTGGTTCTTCCTTTTTTGAACGTAACCATGTCCTTCCAGGAACTTCTTTTTTCCCCTTAAGTTGGCTGGACTCAGCGTCTATGGGATGCAAACAAAGATCCCTGACTGACGCAGCCACCGAGGGTGGCAGGCGGGCAGGTTTTCAGGGCACCCGAGACAAGAGAAGCCCTCCTTGTTCTTTCTCCCAATGCATTCATACCACGGCCTTAGACCATCCAACCCTGAAGAGGGTCGGGGGCTTGGCTGTTTCGAGCGGTAGCCAACCCCTACGTTTAAATATGCATTTTCAGCCATCAATTCACATTTATCTAGCACCAATGTGGAGCTAGGCACTGTATTAACAAGGAAGACATATCCTTCATCCTTGAAGAGGCCCGGGTAGAATCTTGTGTTCTCAGTAAGGGACCACAGTTCATCCAAATGGATGTGGTGAGAAAGCTCCCTTACCTGTGCATTTGCAGGAAAGAAATATCCATCTAGGTCATTGTCTCAATTCCTTCCTTTGCTGAGGTCTTGTAGAAGATGTGGTTTCCATTGAAGGATCGTTCTGCACTCTGGCCTGCCCCCAAGGACGGGGGAGAAGGAATAGTCCCCTTTTTTTTTTTTTAAACATCTTTATTGGAGTATAATTGCTTTACAATGGTGTGTTAGCTTCTGCTTTATAACAAAGTGAATCAGCTATACATATACATATATCGCCATATCTCCTCCCTCTTGCATCTCCCTCCCTCCCACCCTCCCTATCCCACCCCTCCAGGTGGTCACAAAGCACCGAGCTGATCTCCCTGTGCTATGCGGCTGCTTCCCACTAGCTATCTGTTTTACATTTGGTAGTGTATATATGTCCATGCCACTCTCTCACTTTGTCACAGCTTACCCTTCCCCCTCCCCATGTCCTCACGTCCCTTCTCTAGTAGGTCTGCGTCTTTATTCCCGTCTTGCCCCAGGTTCTTCATGACCCTTTCTTTTTTGTTTTGTAGATTCCATATATACGTGTTAGCATACGGTATTTGTTTTTCTCTTTCTGACTTACTTCACTCTGTATGACAGACTCTAGGTCCATCCACCTCACTACAAATGAATGGTCCCTTCTTTTAAGGCAGACAAGACATTTCATAAACGTGCAGCTTGACCTCACCAACACATGAACTCACCAGCGGTGACTGGTGAGCTCATACACCCAGTGAATCAAGAGACCCCATAAACAATAGGTCAGTGATTTCAAATCCATTTTCCAAAGACAAACAGATGAATCTGAAGGACACAGATGACACTCTGGCAGAGGTCACTGTGGGTTACATGCATTTTGATTGCTTCCAAGTTATATAAGAAAAAAAATGAACTTTTCTCACATAGTAGCCTGGGTATTGTGAATAGTTGTCTTTAATACCCCCCACCTCTATCACTTTATTTTGGAAACAGAGCACTCTCAACCCCCTCCCCCATTTTCCTTCCTTCCCCACTTTCAATCCATAGCATCTGGGCGTCAGAAGGCAAGCCCAAGACCCAGAGCTGACCCAATCAGCATGTAGCATTTCTAGAGCTGACCCAATCAGCATGTAGCATTTCTAGAGCTGACCCAATCAGCATGTAGCATTTCTAGAGCTAAGCCAATCAGTATATGGTGCTCCCAGCAACAGTGATTCATCGGGGTGAGCACATGACAGCATGAGTCTCAGGACTTGCCCGGAAGCTCCCGGCTCTTTCCTGCTGGGTTGAACATGGAGGATGAAGCTGGAGGTGCCGCAGCCACCTTGCCACCTGGAACCTGGGAATGGAGTGAACACAGTTAGAGATAGCTCCAAGGCACCAGCGAAAAGTGAATCTCTTTGAATTGACTTCAGAATCTAGTAAGTTTCAGCATTCCCTTCCAGCAGCACCATCTTGGTTCTCTGGTTCTGGGTGATTTCCTCACTCTCTTTTCTGGGCGAGTGAACTTTGGGACAGACTGCCTGGGTTCAAATCTCAGTATCCCCACCACTAGCTATGACTTTGAGCAATTTACTCTGTGTCCCCATTGTCTTAACTGTAAAATGGAAATAAAGATAATATGACCCTCGTAAAATTGTTGTGAGCCGTGAATGTGTTAATGCATGCAGAGTGATTGGGGTAGCGGCATGCAGTAAGCCCTGTATCAGTGGTAGCTTTCATCACTGTTATGTTGTTATTTATATTGATGATCCCGTCTAGATATCTCCCTCCATCCTGCTGGTTGCCACCATTCCCTAGCACCTTGCTGTCTTGGTTCCTACTCCACCTAGGACTTTTTCATTCCTTTCTATGGGCCAAATTTCCTTCTCTGTGTCCCAATACTAAGGAGATTTCTCTTTCCAAGGTCACAGGTACCTATTATGAGACGTCAACCCAGGTAAATAGGTTCATGGGTTTCCCTTCAGATAGAAGGATAGGGAAACTTCGTTTCTGTGCGTCCCACTTCAGTTTATAAATCTCTTTAATGAATACGATTTTTGTAATGTACAGTATGTTTTTGGCTGCCCAGAATCCACTGTATCACCTTTTGCTATCCAAATCCCAATTTCCCTGGGAAACCATTCCCTGACTCTCATCCAAATGGTTTGACCAGCCCTTCATGTCAGGTGGGCTAAGGCCATCAGGGCTTTCCTTTCCTGATGACTCTGATTGGTCCAGGGATGGGCATGTGACAACAGGACTGTTGGGGAAGGAGAAATGTACCCCCACCCTCATGAGTTCTTGTTGCTGGTCTAATTAAATTGTCACAAGACAAATAAACAGGAGAAGAAAACCAATGTAATTCCTACACACGGAGGTCTCAGACAAGTGGGACCCCTGAAGTGACCAAAGCAGGCTGTTTGTAAATCATTTTTAGACAAAGAAACAATTATTTGTGAAGATTTAGCAAAGGGGCTGGCGCTTGGGGCAGCAGACTAATGAAGGAGTAACAAAGTTAGTTTATACGGCTTTCTTAGCCTGGAGTTCCCTGACTCTGGTGATAAGGATGCTGTCTCTCCTCCTGGTGTAGGGAGGATACCTTCACATGCGAGATTTATTTACCACTTTTAGAGAGAAAGGTGGGGAGGTCTGTGTTTTTTTATATTATTTTTTTTCCACCAGCTGTTTCTCAAGTAACTTCAATTCAAAACAATCAATGCCATTGAAGCATATTTTGGGGCAGCCTGCCCTGGGCCCCAACAGGACCAATGAGACGCAATGTGTCTGTTGTTGTGGCTTGCGGGAGTGAGGCAGGGATTCATTTCCACTGGACTTAGTCTTTCCTGCAGCCTTGACAGAAGATTCTCTAAGAATGAACCTGAGAGGGAAAGGAGGACGTGAGAGACCAGGAGACATTAGTCAGGACCTGAGGACATCATTTGAGCATCTGGATCCAGCTGTACCTGAAACTACTCTTTGCGCTTCTTAGTTATTTGATGTTGTAAATTCCTTTAATTTGAATTTATTTAACTTGGCTTTTCTGTTGCCTGCAACCAAGTGTCCTGACTGATACAATCATCCAGTTATATGATGTTTGCATCTAAAAAGGGTTGTCCAGTGTCTCAGCCCAGAAGGAGTAGTGACTGTAGGATTGCAGACACATGGCAATAGGTTCTAGAGGGTCTCTGATGTCACCCCGGAGAGCTGGTTACTACTCAGCCTCAGATTCAGCTGGTTCTGCAAGAAGAGTCCTCAAGTTATCAATTCTCTCCCTTCATTCCTCCAGAAGGTATCCTTCTGTCCCTTTAAGGCAGCATACAAGTAACTTAGGATGGCTTTAATTAGTCCAACAGTGGAGAGACTGAGGAAAAAACTCAAGCCAGAGCCGTTGGAATGTGGTGAAGTGCGGGTTACCCAGGTGGGGCTGACGTCATTCAGGACTTCGATGCTGGATTGGGTGCTCTGGCTTCCATCAACTTTTTTTTTTTTTTGCGGTACACGGGCCTCTCACTGTTGTGGCCTCTCCAGTTGCGGAGCACAGGCTCCGGATGCGCAGGCTCAGTGGCCATGGCTCACAGGCCCAGCTGCTCCGCAGCATGTGGGATCTTCCCGGACCGGGGCACGAACCCGTGTCCCCTGCATCGGCAGGTGGACTCTCAACCACTGCGCCACCAGGGAAGCCCCCTTCCCTCAGCGTTTAAGAATGCTGGATCCCTGATCTGCCAAGACCTCAGATAGGTGGGGAAACATTTATGTGCATGGAGGGAAAAAGCTCTTTCAGTTGCAAAGTGAGAATTTCAGTTGCTTTACCACCATTAATCCAGAAAATCACTGTCTAAGATGGAGGTTTAAAAAATTGTGTAAATGAGCTGCTTGGTTGACTTAAAGGAGCAAAGCTTCCCACCAGCGTTCAGGGCTGGCCATTCATCAAGTGACCTGGCACATGTAGGACGGTGTCTTCATCTGCACGTGCTTTGGTGGAGCAGCAAAAGTGTGCCCTTTTGACTCACTAATCAGTTTCCCTGAGTTTTCTGGGCTAATAAATCACTTTCTCTGGTCTCCATTAGCTACACATGGTGTTTCTGTCAGAAAGACCTTCATGTTTACATTCTTATTTGATAGCAAATGTTGAGGGACACCAGGCCTCCTTATTGACGAGAGCCTCTGACCCTCGGTCAGAGCAGGAAATGGGCTTTTCCAGAAATGTCACAAAGGTCATAGAAGGCAGGAGTAAAGAAGTAATCACAGTGCTCAAGAATCTATGGGAAGTAGCAAAATCCGACAGGGCGGTTTTATTAGTCGAGGGTCTGCAGAGAAACAACCAACAGGAGATGTGTATGCGTGTTTGTGTGTTTATACAATTTATTGTAAGGAATTGGCTCACATGATTATGGAGGCTGAGAAGTCCCATGATCTTCCATCTGTAAGCTGGTGACATAGTCCCAGTGACTATGGGAGAGCCAGTGACATAGTCCCAGTCTGAGTCCAAAAGCCTGAGAACCAGGGGAGCCAATGGTTAAGTCCTAGTCCAAGGGCAGGAGAAGACCCATGTCCCCATTCAAGCAATCAGGTGTGAAGAGCATATTCTCCCTTCCTCTATTGTTCTATTTGGGCCCTCTGCAGATTGGAAGATGCCCACGCACATTAGGGAAGCAATCTGCCTTCCTCAGTCCACCCATTTCAGTGAGAATCTCATCTGGAAACTTCCTCAAAGACACACCCAGAAACAATATTTAACCAAATATCTGGGCACCCCATGACCCAGTGGGGTTGACACATAAGATTAACCATCACAGTGGTGAATCCCTGGGTCCTTTATGAAGGCAAATCAGAGGAGAGAATGCAAATTTGTCCATTTATGGAATTTATTCCAAAACAGCAGATGCGAAAATTCCACTTGATGAAGGGCTGCAAGTTTTGTAGAAGGAAAAGAAATGGTTACAACAATGAGCTGAATATAAATAATTCTGCATTTTTACAGATTCAATATTTGAAGTTTCGGCTATTTGCAAATGACTCGTTCTACAGGGTGGGTGAGGTTGTGCTTCGGTAACAAACGAGATCAAAATCTCAGTGGCTGAAAATACGAACCAGTTCCTTCTCATGAAGGCTGCATTGTCGCTTCAGGGTCAGCTGGGACCTCTTCCTATTGGGACCTAGGCTCACAGAGGCTCTATCTTGGCGCTTCCTCCTACAGTCACTGTGGCAAGAGGAAGATGACATGGCTTAAAATATTTGCCCAAGAGGGACACCACAACGTCCTTCCCCATCTCATGTGCAATGTCAATTATATGGCCTCCACAGGATGGGGAAGAGCCTGGGAGGACACAGGAAATGTTCCGTGAGTGGGACACCCACACAGCCCATGACAGGCGGCAACGGCTAGCTTTACAAGGCATGAGTTCCACTCTCTGACAGTAGAGCTGGTGGATGGGCCCAGGCCCTGTGGCTGTTGAGCGAGTTCGGTCCACTCACTGCTCAGGCTCAGGGTGCCAGAAAGATCTGGGCTGCACTCTCATCCACTTTGTATCATTCTCATGAATTGATACAAATGCAGATTTGGGGGGTGAAAAATTAGCCCCAAAGAGGAAGTCAGGTCTAGTCATGGAAGCAAAGAACAAGAGAAGAGGCTCAAAGGAGTTGGGTTCTTAGTTAGCAAACAGCTCTTCCGGAAAAACCTAGAGTCAAATGCAAAGAACAAAATGACAAAGTTGTGTAAATGACAGAGTAGCGTAAATGTTGATATTTTGCATAAAACTGCTGTATCATCCTTTCAAATGTATCTAATTAAAGCTAAATAGCATAGTCGTTTAACAGCCACTATCCTTCCAAAAAATATATTACATTTTTCTTAACCATTAGGAATATGGATCATTTCCCTTTCTCCTCGAAAGATCCCCTCCTCTATCTCCCTGGTGATTTTGTCTTATTTCAATACATTTTTACCCTGTAAATTATTTTACTTATGAACTAACTATGTTTAGAATTGGATTTATCTTTGGAATTTGTAACATCCAAGTGATCAAAATGACGTATTTGGATAAATAATTATTAAACATCAAAGCAACATTTTATTGGAGATGCACATCTTTATGAAGCGGATGGAGGGCATCGGGAAGTCTTAGTGAAAGGACACCTCCTCAGCCCCCAATGTAACAACCTGCCCCCTTGTTGAACCTGTGGGAGGCCCACCAACCCTGAAGCAAAGCACCGTGCGGAGACGCTGGGTGGGTGAAGATCTCACCTCTCCTTCTAAAATGGGAAAGGCCAGTTGTGAAGGGGAGATGGGAAAGGTGGGCAGCGAGAGCGCTTTCAGGTGGGTCAGTAGGGAATGTTATCACGTGGAGTTTGAGGATCGGCGCCCACGTGCTCTTGGGAAGTGCTTGTGTGCCCCCACGGGAAAGTCTGCCTCGCTTTGAAAATCCTTCCTCCACTCCCTGACTTGCTGGAATGGCTTCCCTCCCCTGGCTTGCGCCGGAGCAACTAATATTGTGTAAGGAACACTGGACCCTTTCCACAGCATTTGTCACACCGTGTCTCATTTGTTCCCGTCACAACAATGCTGAGAGTTGCTCCGAGCAGGAACTGGTTTTCGCCGCCATCCCGCCGTGTTGTGTAGGACTGGATGTCTCTCTCTCTATATATATTTTTTTCTTTTTTTGCTGTACGCGGGCCTCTCACTGCTGCAGCCTCTCCTGTTGCGGAGCACAGGCTCCGGACGCGCAGGCTCAGCGGCCATGGCTCACAGGCCCAGCTGCTCCGCGGCATGTGGGATCTTCCCGGACCGGGGCACGAACCCGTGTCCCCTGCATCGGCAGGCGGACTCTCAACCACTGTGCCACCAGGGAAGCCCTGACTGGGTATATTTTTGTTTGGACATCCACACACTGGTCCTTCCCCACACCTCCCTTCTATCCTCTCTCCTTTCTCTCCAAGATCCCATCTCCTCATCACTTCCCTCTTCCTTCCTCTCTCCCTTCCCTTTCTCTCTCTCTGCCTCTTCGTCTCTCTCCCTCCCTCTCTCTCTCCTCTTCTTCTCTCTCTTTCTCTTTCTTGTTTCCTTCTCTCATCCAGTCATCTTTCTCCTTGAAATTGTTATCACAAAACTAAGCCTTGGATGTTATTTGCATAAAACCATTACAAAGGGGGAAAGAGTGACATTTCTTTAGGGCCTGGGTCCAAGCCTTTGACGGATGCAGCTGGTATCAGAGAAAACAAATTGTTAATGTTCTACTGAAATTTCACTGAGGGCACTAGATAGGTGCATGGGGGAACCAAAATATACTAGGGTCGAGGCAGATAAACTCCATTCCCAAACAACTAAGATGAAAAGGCAGCAGCAAATTAGGTTTGAAATGGACATCCCTGTCCTTAGAGATTTCACAGTGACAAATGGATTAGTCCCCAGGTGGAACACAAACCTACTTTGCTTTCATAGAAGCAGAGAAGACTAATAAAGGCTGTGTCTCTATGCAGCCCTGAATCAACCGGGGCTCCATCAACCTGTTTAATCGCTTCTCAGCTGAGCTTCCTAATTAAGTTGCAGTAAGAGTTGGCCCTTAAGAAACCTGTGAACACTTGAGTTTATTAATTAATGTTTAATTTTCTTTCATTTAAAATGAAATGTGTTTAATTATTATATTATTATTTTTAAATTAATAGTGCTTCCAAGGAATAGCATGGAGAAGGATCCTTTGATGCCCTTATAACATCTATCAGTGTTCTCAACGCCATCAATATAATGCTAAGAAATATTTGCAAGGTCAAGTAAAATTATCTTTAGGAAACTGTTTACTGTGATTTATCTGGGACACAAACTCCAGGTAGCAAGGGTGAGGCTTTGCAAACTCAGCTTCAAGCCAGTATCCTAACCTTGCTTCTCACCCCCAGCCTCCTATCAGTCAGGAAAGGCTGGGCTGGGCTACAATAACGAATAACCCTCAAATCACAGTCACTTCACACATCAAGATCTATTTTTCTTTCTCACGCAAAATGGACTGCTGGTCCAGAGGACCCTGGAGGGCAGTGTCCCTGCATGGACTCAGCCGTCAGGGGCTTCCATCTGGCAGTGTCAACCTCGCCACACCTGTTTCTACCACGTAGGTCAGGGCTGTGAGCCCCGGAGCTCCTGTACCTGTCTGAACCCTTCAGTCTTCAGTGACATGTGACGCCTTTTCCATCCACACCAATTGTCTAGGGTGTGTCCCACAGCTCACCTAGCTTCCAGGGAACCGGAAGTGGCATCCCTTTTTGTTTCCAGAAGGAGGAAGAACCAGATATGCAGGAACACTCAAAGTTTCTACTATTCCCCTTTCCACGAAATCGCTGCTTCTAAGACTCTCCTGTAAACAAATTCTGGAGCCACTGGTGCTTTGCACAACATGGAACAAAGATATTTTCCAAAAGAAATAATCAATTCTCCTTTTTTCCTTTTTCCTTTACACAAGGTGGGGCCCATGCCTTCTTACCTGGAAGAGTGCCTGGCATATAACAGGCATCATAAATATTTGTTGAATGAATTCATAAGTTCATGAGTGGCTGAATGACTGAATGAATGAATGAGGGTCAGGCAATGCCTCTCCCGTTGTATCAGTACTCCTCTTGGGATGCTGACAGTTTTTTGCAGAGGGCGGCCCTGGGAAGATGGGAGATCCAGGTTCTAGCCCTGTCTCTGCTGACAGCTCTGTGAGCTGGAGCAAGACGCTAAGCCCCACGGACATTGTGCGTGAAGGAACAGGTGTGTTGTGCAGACATGTGCCTGGAGCTGCTCTAGCCACTCGTTTCTTGCATGGGGGAACTGGACAGGGGTAGTGGCCATCTGGAGGTGGAAACTGGGGCAGAGCAGAGAGAAGCACCAGGAAATTATCTGGAGTCAGGAAGCCAGGAAAAGACTAAACTTTTTATTCGGCAAGTAGAACGAAGAAAGGATCTGGCTTGATATCTACCGGGGATGTCTGGATTACACAAATAAAATTATGTCCAAATGGGAGAGACCAGGAAACTAGCTGGGAAAGCGTGACTTGGCTTTGCTAATAATAATCATCCCATCTGCCTAAGCTCACATGGATGGAAAAAGAATAATACCAACAACACACCCGTGCACAGGACTCTACAGTTTGGAAAGCATTTTAAGATATGGAATCAACTCTGACTATTAACATTACATTGGACAGACATTCCAGGTCTAAATACCTTACAGATATTTGCTTAATCTTCACAGCAAGATTATCCTCATTTGACAACGAGGAAACTGAGGCATGGAGATTAAGTGTTTCGCCCAAGGTTATATAGTCGCTGGCACAACCAGTATCTACATTTCAAACCCAGGCAGAGGGTTCTAGAAGCCACACACTGAACTCTACATGCTGCAGCCTCTGGAAAAAAATAGAATAAGACTCTTCTGATGATGCCAGTGGCTAGAATTCCATCCCTTACATGGAATGATGGAGATGGAGTTTCTCAGAGGAAATGCTCTCTATTCAGAGACTGTTGAGGGGAAAATACCTGAATTTTATCCCATAGTATAAAGACATTTTGTACTGTATTTTTATTCTTTTATTTATTTATTCTCCCCTGAACAAAATTTACTGAGCACTTACTATGTGCCAGGTACCGTTTAAAGTTCTCTATGTGTTACCTCAGGTAATTTGTCTTATTCTGCTCAGGCTGCTATAACAAAATACCATAAACTGGTGCCTCATAAAGAAGCAGAAATTTGTTTTCCGCAGCTCGGGAGGCTGAGAAGTCCAAGGTTACGGCACCGGCAGATTCGGTGTCTGATGAGACTTGCTTCCTAGACAGTTGTCTTTTCTCTGTGTCCTCATGTGATGGAAGGATGAGGGAGCTCTCTGAGGTCTCTTTTACACGGGCACTCATCTCATTCATGAGGGCATTTATTATTATTTTATTCATTAGCCCAAATCTTCATGGCTTAAAGCAACAAAGTTTATTTCTTGCTCAAATCCACGTCTATCTCAGGGAAGTGGACATCTCTACTCCACAGTACCTTCCCTTATATACCTGTGATGACAGTTCCTCTACCATCTGGAATTTGGAAAAGGAAAGAAAGCCTGGGAAAGAAACACTGGATCTTAAAGGATCAACCCCAAAGTAACACACACACTTAATTTCACATGTCACTGGCCAGAGCCAGCCACATGGCCACCCCTGACTTCACCAGAAGGAGGAAGTTCAATGCTATCACATGCCTGACCTCCTTACTTCCTGTATGTGTGACTGTGGCCAAGTCACTTAACTTCACTCATTTCCCTGTGTCTCAGTTTCTTTGTTCGATGAAAACAGAAACATTGTTTGTGGCATTGTCATGAGAATTAAATGTGATGATAAACCAAAAATGTTCGCTATCAACATAGTGATAATGATGTCATCTACCCATAGAACAAAAAAGTATTATTTGTGTGTGTTGTGTCTGTTTAATATAAGTAGTATTATGCTATGATACTTCAGTGCTAGTAGAAATGCATGATCTGGCTGAAACAATAACCTTCCATTTTATTCCATAATTATGCACACACACGTGCACACACCATACGTCAGTATACGCAGCTCACTGCTTTGCACGATTCCCATAAAAACTCGGTGTCAGAGTTTTACTGCTTTGGGCCTGAGGCCACTTAATGATGGAAAGAGAAAATGTTGGGTGCATGTTTGGCATTTCCTCATGCTAGCAAGAGAGGATGGCTGTTCTCAATGACAGTTCTGGCCAGTGTGCCCACTGGCCCGTGGGGATCTGATGTCAGAGAGGACACATGAGTCAGGGAGCTAGGATGCTTGAACCCTGAGGTAGCTGGAAATTCGGAGTCAGGATATGCATGAAGAAAGGAGAGCGAGGTTGGGGTCAAAAGAGGGCACATGAGACATCCCCGGGGGAGTGAGAGCTGAGGAAGAGCAGAAAAGGGAGGCATCTGGACAAAAGCCATGTTCTGGAAGCAGCAGCTCAAGGAGGAGGCAGGTGGCCATGGTGGAGGGCAGGGGTCCTGGGAAATGAGGTCCAGATGCCAAAGGTCAAGAGAGGCCAAGGAGTGCAAGGAGTCTAGGTTGACTCTGGAGGACAACATGTCTGGGTGGATGCAAGGAAGATGGTTGTCTTTGTGCCCGCCCAGCAGTCACCCCCCACACTTCCAGGGACGGGACTCAGATAACTCTGGGAACCAGGCTTTGCTACTCCCAGGCCAGCTCCAGTGGTGGCCATGTGACCTAGGCTTGGCCAATCAGATATCACATGCCTCTGGCCACAATGATTGGCTCAGGAATGGCATGTGACTGCAGTCAGAGCCAATGAGAACTAACCCTGAGCCTTCCTGGATTTAGATACACCCAAAACCAGCTCATCCCTGGCTTTACGTTGGCATGAACCAATAAATTCCCTTTGTGTAAACCAGATAGACGTGGGTTTTCTGTCACTTACAACCAAATGTCTTCTAAAACATAGAATGTGCCTCTTTGATGATTGGTGTTTCTTTTCTCAGTGAACACTTTCACTCTGCAAAGACACTTGATAGACGTTTTTGACCTAATGAGAATAAATTCTGTTGAATTCTCAAAAATCACATTCTGATTCAGTGCCCACCACACCCAAGAAATCCAATGTTAATTTGCTCTCGAAAAGCACACATTTCCAAAGAGCCTTCACAGCCTCCGATACAAATTTTAGTCTTGGCGATTGGTCTTTGAATCCTTAACGTCACGTACAACTTCATGTCCATCTGGTCTACCTAGAAAACTCCACAGGGCCAGTCACCATGTGGTTGATTTTGATGACAACAAAACGAAACCCTAAAATTTGTTTGCTTTGAAAGCATTAAGATGGTAGTTATCCAATCCGAACTGCACTACTTCTTAAATCACCGTGAAAACAAAATTAGTGGTTTATTTAAACACAGTCAAGAAAAGAAAAAGTGGGGAAAAATGCCCCAAGGAATGTGTGAGCAATTTTCCTTGGAAGGAAACACATGCGTAAGCTAAGGGTAAATGAGGTTTGTGGTAACTTGGAGGAATAAACCGACCCCCAGTTTATGATTGTCCATTTCTTGGCTCTTCCTTACAAATAGCTCAGGAAGTCCCTGCCATGTCTGAATTTCTTCCTAACCAAGTGATTAGAATAAAAGTGCCTTTGGTTTGGGCAGTGTGGACATGGGACTATTTCTTTAACCAAACATTTGAGATCATAACTACATTGAGCTCCTCAGTGACTCCGCTTGGACTCAGGAGCAAGGTTTGAGCTAATTCAGATACCAACAACTAAGCTGCTTGTACTTATTTTTTAAAAATCTTCACTTTAAATTTGAAATTTCTGAGGTTTTCTGCCCTAATCGTAGCTCCCCTGCCTTTTGTGAAATTGTCAGTTTGCCATGGGAAACACACAGCATTATCACCAGTTGTGTGGACTCTAAGAAGCCTGATCTGCTGTTCCTTCCGGAGAGTCTGGGAGTTCCCCGACACTCTTTATGAAATTCCTTTTCTGCTTAAATAGCTACGGTGGATTCCATTGTTGGCAAACGAGCACGCTGACAGATGTCCTGGGGAAGACCACCCGCTTTACATGCTCGTCCTTCCCAAGTCTCCGCAGCTGCTGGCCATGCTGCAGCCGTCACCCAAGTGTCTGACGGGCAGCGGCCATGCCTGCTCACTTCCCCATGACAGATGACAGACTAGCTGAGCAGAAACATTTCCTTATATATTTTTAAACCGCTTTGTTGAGGTGTAATGGATACATGACAAAGTGCACAAATTTCATGTATACAATGTGATGAGCTTGAACGTATGCAAACACCCATGAAACATCACCACCATCAAGGTAATAGACGTATCGATCAACCCCAAGTTTCCTTGCACCCTACCTTTTGTGGTAAGAACACTTAACGTGAGATCTACCCTCCTAACAAATTTTTAAGTATTGTTGACTCTAGGCAGAAAACATTTAGTTTTTGGTTCAAAGTGTGAGGGTTGGATTGTACATCAATGGAAAACCCATCTGCAAACATGTATTCATGAATACTAGATGTTGTAAGTCAGAGGACAAGTCCTTGGGGAACTGTATCATATTAGTAACTACTACGGATTTTCCTGGGGGGTTGGGGGGGAGGGCTGGTCACAGCCCAAGAGACTCTGTGCTTGGTCCGTAAGATCCATGGAAAAGTGGGACCAGAGGGTGGTGGTTGGGCTGGAGAAATGGGCCCAGTCCGGGGGAAAGGGAGCGTGAGATGCTCTGGCAGACTTTGGGGGCTCTTCCGTAATGTCTGTGCTTCCCTTCTTTTGTATTAGAAGCCCAGGTATTTTGCTTGGCACACGACTGTGTAAAAGAAAAACTCCATTTCCCATTCGGGCTTGCCGGTAGACGCGGCCAGATCACTAAGTTCTAGTTAGTGGGATATACGCCAAGTACTGTATTCAAATTCTGAAAAGCGTCTTAAGGAGAGAGGGCAGGTCCCCCCTCCACAGCTTTTTTCCTGCTTCCTGTGGCTGGAATGCAGACTCGGGTCTGATGTAGAGCAGGCGCCCAGAGCTATGAGTGAGAAGCCTTCTGCTGAGCAACATGATAGAAGGGGCCTGGGCCCTTGATGTCTTGGGAGCCACTGTAGTAGCCCTGGACTGTCCACATTTATATGAGACAGAAATACACCTTTATCTTGTTCAAGGGTCCTGTCCACTGTGGCGGCGGGGGGGAACTCACAGCTGAATGAAATCTCAAATCTCATCTCAGTGGGTGCCACTGAGCTAGAAATCTTGGGGCGATTCCGAATGTAATAGGCAGTACCAGTGGTCACTCTATTGGAAGCATGTAGTGCAAAACTCTATGGACTGAGGACTGGATGGTTGACAGACTGTAAGAGATGTCTGGGTTCTGAGAAAGGTGGACACTCAGTGGACTGGCCAAGAAAAGCTGAGCACGGGAGCTCGGTCCTGAGACTGGAAAGTGAGGGAGAGGAGTGTAGAGAGAGGATGGTTGTCTTCCACAGCTTGGAGGGGGAAGTCAGCATCCTTTCCAGGGAGAAGGGGAGAATCAAACCACACCAGAGTAAGGTTCTACGAGGAAACCAGTGCAGATGAGGACTTGCTGATAGTTAAGATACCTTGAACGCTATATCTACAGGACCCAGCGCATAGTCAGCGGGCAACAGTTATTTGCTGAATGAAATAAAGAAGGAACGATGGCATGAATAGCACCCAGACAAATAAGAGAAGCAGTGTGGAATAGTGGCTAAGATGGGGGCTAGGCTCCTAGAATCCATATCAATGTATCTCAGACCAATGCCTAAAAATAGTGTTCAACAAATATAGACTAGTACTATTATTACTGCTACTACTACCGTTGTTGTTGTTATGGTTGAGAGTAACTGAGTGTCCACAGGTGGATCTGATTGCAAATGGAAATATGCCAGGGTCCATAAGCCACTGCCTCTTTCGAAACTTCCCTGGCAATTTTTCCTCCACATTCTCAGATGCAGCTCAATGCTCCTTCAGGTCCTGGGTTAATTTCTGTTCCTCTAGGACAGCAGTTGTGATCACCTTGCTCCACAGCCATCTTCCCCTGCTCTGACAGCACGTTATTACCTTGTCATCGGGCACTGGATGCAGCTGTCCTGTGCCATCCTGGATAGATTTTACCTTATTTCATTCCTTGCTTTCCCAGCATTCGGTGGGCCAACGAGACCCCTCGAAATATCCGAGCCCTGCTTGATTCTGCAGGATTATCTTGTAGCATCTCCTCCAACTTTGAAAATCACATCCATACGCTCACATTTTACCTTTAGTTATTGCATTTTTTTAAATGGATGTGTAATAATCATTCTTCTATTGCTGGACATTCACTTCCCCCCTAGTTTTTCACTGTTAATATCTTTGAAACTATATTTTTAAAATATTCATAATTATTAATATGTGATAATCAGAGAAAAGGTGTGAACAATTCCATGCTTCTGATAATACTTCCCACATACTCTCACATTTTTAAGTTATCATCTAAATTTTGTCTAATAGGCTTAAATATATATTTGGATATAATTAAATTATATAGAATGTTAATATAAGTAAATATTATCAAAATAGAATACATATCTATTTTATATATAAATATAGTAAATAAAATTTGTATAAATGGATATAATTTTTGACATGTAAATATTGGTATTTTAAAAGAGAACTGTAATGTAATTTTCAAAGTATGTCCATTGAAGCTCATTTGCGGTTTGATACCCACCATCATGGATAAAATTAATACATATACAAGCTTTGTTTTAATTGTTAGGAATTCTGCATCGTTCTTTTTTATCAACTTGTACTACCCTGGCAGAAATTTGGTCTTAATGTATATTTTTATTCTTGGAAGTCTTTTATTAATCACTTTATCATCCATCACTGACTGCACAAAAAAATGTGCCTAAAATTGAAATTAAAAATTTTTCATTGACTACAAGTCTTTAAATTTTAAAATGTTATTTTAAATTCAATGATCGTTATGGTGGTTAGTAGAATACACTTGATCAAAACAGCTTAAGCATGTCACAGCCGGTGATAAAGAATGATCAATCCATAAAGTACAATACTTTGGGATATATTTCTCTTAATATGAGAGGTGGGACTGTTTTTTCAATGAATGTATTCATGAATGAATATTGTTAATTTAGAAAGATAGGCTTCAGTGTCAATTCTATTCATACCATTTGTTTTCCTTGGTGTCAGCACGGAAAGCCTGTTCATGAGAACAAACAGATGGGCTCGGAAGGGCTTCTGTTGTCTGCTGTGCAATTGTTCGGGCTCCTTTCAAGTTATATGCCAAAAATTACTTAATGATTTTTGATAATCTATGAGCTGACATAGGTACTAATTTCTCCAATTTCAGTGACAGTGAAGAATTGAAAACAATCTAACTCCTAAAAGGAGGTGGTTCCCAGTTAGACACCAAACGTGGTACCCAGTTATCAGACATTTGTGTTCTCCACGCAAGGTGATATTTCAAAATGTGCCTTTGTTTGGTGCCCTGAAGGACTTTTTTTTTTTTTTTTCGCAGCAGGGGATGGCACCTTTGTTAGATTCAGGATGGGTGATGCCTTTTCAGGGGGGAGTCTCCCATCCCCCACCCCCTCCACCTTCCTTACTCCCCAGGAGGTTGACTGCACAGACCAATGGGCTCTGTTCTCCTAAGGCCAGTGAGGGATGCGGCATTGGTGGAAGCCAGGAGAGAGTAAAGTCGACTGGGCATTTATTCCCTGGCCTTATCTGCGAGGTGACCCAGGGTGGCTGCCTCTTCTCCAGGAGGCCACACCTCCTTCACATTTTATGCAGCCTCCCCGTCTCCAGGTTCTAGAAACTTCTCTCTCCCCTCGCCCTACTCAGGGCCACACCAGCCCAAAGGCGGCACTATCCTTTGTAGTTTTCTTTACCCCACCTACCCCTTTGTAAATTATTTCCTCTGTTAAATTCTCCTCGAATTACCCAATTTGAGTGCACTTTCTGTTTCGTGTTGGCACCCTGACTGATAAACCTACTTTTTATATAGTGGAAGAAAGACATGTGTGAAAGACGAAGTGGCAGATAGGACACATGTCAGTGGAAGGTCTCTTGGAAATTGTCCTGGAAATTGACTCTCTTAGAACCCTCTGTGCCTATAAACCCTTGGAAAATCTTCATGCCCCGGCCCCACCGGGGGTCTGGGTGCTCCAATTTGATGATGGGCCATCTGGTACCCGACCATCCATCTCTGTCCCCTCCACTGTATAATGGTAAGGACACAGTTGGGAACCAAAGAGGCACTAGACAAAGCTGGCAAGTGCTTTTTCACGAACGCCAGTGGATACAGGTGAATCCCATCGAGCTGTGATGTGTGTCCAGCATCTTCCAAACACTCCTGCTGCCCAGCCACGGCCACCACTGGCCTCACCTGCAAGGGCAGCCGAAGTCCTCCTTTGAGCTCTGGTATGTGGCCAGGGCTGGTTTCACAAAAGCCAGGACCCCATAACTGCCTTCTGGAGTCTGGCATCAGTCACCCGTGACGGGAGCCTGCCTGGTTTCTCTGCTAGCCTCTCTGCAGCGCTGATTTAGGAATTCCAGACAACCCAGCGAGAGTTCTTTATTGCAGCGGCGGGCGACTGATCTACAATAACATGCAAAAAGATAGGGGTCCCCAGGCAACGACCGCAGCTGCCTTTTGAGTTAAATTGGAGTTAAAATGTGAGCTGGGTCCACCTGCTGAGGTTGGAGCGATGATCTTGCACCTCCCATCCTGGAATGGTCTAGAAGCCCCTGGGGGCTATTGCCTGGTGCCACTGAGACTTGAGGCTGCTGGTAGATGGCTGTAGGTGTGGCATTAACTGCCACTGTGATTATTTTCCTTTATGAGGGTGTTTCAGGTTCTACCATCTACCTGTCTACCTACCTGTCTACCTGTCTACCTACCTATCTACCTGTCTACCTATCTATCTACCTGTCTACCTATCTACCTACCTATCTACCTATCTACCTATCTACCTATCTATCTATCTATCTACCTGTCTACCTATCTACCTATCATCTATCTATCTATCTATCATCTATCATCTATCTATCTATCTACCTACCTATCTATCTATCATCTATCTATCTAGGGTTATGGTTCACATGATAGTTTGAATTATTGTTCAGCAAATATTCACATGAATTATTGTTCAGCAACTATTCACACTCTTCTCTTCATCTTGTGAGTGAGTAGTGCTTCACACCCCCTTCCATGTGGGTTTGGCCCTGTGACTTGCTTTGACCAGTTGAATATCGGTGAAAGTGACACAGAGCAAAGGCAGTCAATGTGCTCCTGCAGTTTGTTTTGCTCTTGCTTTTGGGGATCTGCCACGAGAAGAGCGTGCCCCGGTAGCTGCTCCCCCTGAGCTTGTGGAGCAAGCCCCGCAGAGGCCCGCCAAGATCATCCGAGCTGTGGTGACCCCATGGACCTGTGAGTGTGGGGATAGGTGCTCCTTGTCAACCACTGAGCTGGGCTGGCAACGCCCGAGAAAAGACTGCGTTTGCAAATTCTGCTCTGCTGAACCCAAGGGAAGCAGTGTTCATGACTCCACTCAAAACCAGGTTTCATTCATCCTGGCATTTATTTGTGAATGTGCTTGTTTATTCTGCAAATGCTTTTCGATCACCCTAGGTATCAAGCACTGCTCTAGAGAGACTCATATATCTCTGTGTGTCTGTGTTGTCCCTTGATCTTGAGAAGAGAAATGAGGTTATGCAGGTACACATCCTTAAAGTGCTTTGAAAGGCAGGGTATAAATCCAGCCTGTTTCCCAGCCCGTTTTTCCTGCTCTGCTCGGCTGCGTGACCCTCTGAGGCCAGGCTGGGGTGGGGTGAGTGGAAAGGAATCCTGCTCCTGCTTGGACAGGCTCAGATGATCCCCCTGCATTAAATCAGGGGCTGTGGGGGAGGGAGAGGGAAGGGAGGTGATGCTCACCATCTCCTCTGTGGGGAACAGGTGTTCGCACCTCTTGCCTGGGTTGACTCAGCCACTTTGTGGTTAACCTTGTTTCTGTTTTCAGATAAAGAAACTGAGGCTCAGAGAGAGAGAATAACTCACCCAATTATTGGCACAGGGCAGGAGCGGTAACTGTTAATTATTATTATGCCAGGTCCCCGTGATTAGGGAAGTGAAAAGATTGAACTCTTGAACATCTGTGCAGAAGAGAGCTGCTCTAGCAGGTCTGACTGCTGTCCTTTGAAGGGCCTGCTTGCAGGGTTGGCCCTTGGCTGGTATATGGGAACTTGGATTTCGGGAGGGTTCTCAACACCCTGACTGATAAGAGTGGCTCCCTCTGCCTAAACTGTTTATACAAAACAATGTGTTTTATGTTGAGCACCTGTTCTCCTTCCGGGAGTCTGGGGTTTTGGTACGTACGAGGCAGAGGCTGCCACGTGCCCAGCCTCCGGGCAGAGTCTCTAATGAGCTTGCCTGGTGGGCAACGTCGCACGCATGTTGTCGCATCTTGTTGCTGGAGGAATAAAGGCAGGCTTGTGTGACTCTACTGGGAGAGACCCTTGGAAGCTGGCTCCTGACTTCCTCTGGACTTCACTCCATATGCCTTTTCCCTTTGCTGATTTACTTTGTACCGATTCCCTGTAATAAATCACAGCCCCGAGTATGGTTGTAAGCTGAGTCCTGCTGAGTCCTCCCAGTGAATCAGCTCGCCTGACAGTGGTCTTGGGGACCCTCAACACAGCATCCCTTCCCTTTTCTTGACTCTAAGGCTTGGCTTTGGACCCTTCCCCCCACCTCTGACACCATCCTTGACTTTTAGGATCATCTTACTCACCCATAGGGCTCTGTTGAAATCGTACCTTGATCAAGAGTTGTGAAGGGTTTTCACCCTTCTTGAGATTCTGCAGCATTACTTCCACAACCATCCATCAGGTGCTGTGTCTTAAATGATCATCTGTTTTCTTCCTAAGAACTGTTTGAGTTTTGTGACATGTGTCAGTTTATCACAGCCCTTAGCCTAGAAGCTGAGATAAAATGATATAAAGTGAATGTCTTGACATTGGTTTGCCTTGTCCTCCATGCTGTGTGCACTGAAAAATGACTTATGAAGATAGAATCTTAACAGATACCAAATTATTACCTAACTTCAAGATATTCTGACAGTTCTTCATAGACACAGCTATAGCAACTATGTCTCTCAGTTATAGTGTCACAACTGGAATTAGCCCTAGGACTGTGAATCTTATTTTTAAATGTGATTAGAATTTTATTCCCTATAGCCTGATTGTTTTAACTTGTTAATCCGGTCATCAAAAATTGATTGAGTGCCAAGTGCCATTAACTGCGAATATTGTGGAAATTTGAAATGAAGACGACCCATTCTCTGCTTTGGAAAGACCTGGGTTCTATGTTCGGTGGTTTTTGTAGATAGTTTTCATGCCCACCCAGTATCTGGCCGCCCCTATCCCTGCCATGCAATAACCTCAGTGTTGGTCATGCTCACCCTTCTCCCAAGTCATCCATGTCTCTCAGGGAAACTGACCCCATGCCCAACTACAGTGGGACCTGAACGTTCCAAGCTAACTAGCGTAATGCCACCCTCTTTGCCACATGATTGGTTCAGCAAAGCTAGGCGTGAGCCAATCAGCATGTAATATTTTCCTAGGCTCAGGGTGGTCCAATCAGGGCAGAGTTAATATCTTCCTTGGAAACCACCCTCTGGATATGGGAGAATTGGTGATTTGAGTCCAGGCACTGCTAGGCCATTTTGAGAAGCCAGGCTGAAGAGGAAAAGGGTACAACATGGAAAATGAAAGATAAAATGGAGAGAGATCTTATTCAAGTCACTCCTGATGTCTGAACCTCTGAATATATTGCTTACATGAACAACAAATCTTTTTTTTTTTTTTTTTTGTGGTACACGGGCCTCTCACTACAGTGGCCTCTCCCGTTGCGGAGCACAGGCTCCAGACGCGCAGGCTCAGCGGCCATGGCTCACGGGCCCAGCTGCCCGCGGCACGTGGGACCTTCCCGGACCGGGGCACGAACCCGCGTCCCCTGCATCGGCAGGCGGACTCAACCACTGCGCCACCAGCGAAGCCCAACAAATCATTTTGAATAATTAAGTTAGGATAAGTTAGTACTTTTGATGTTGCCTTCATAATCAATCTAAATGATTTGGCCCCAGAGCATCTGTCTGTCTATCCTTTCTCCCATTGTTTATACTCTGATTTGCCTTTGGGAAAATTATCCCTCCTATATTCCCAGACACATGTTTTGGGTGGAACTGATACCAGGCTCAGATACACAGGGGAGCTCATGTGAGCTTATGCCAAACGGCACACTCTGGCATTTTGGTTTGGATGATTGGTTTAGGAATAGACACATAACCCAATTTGGGCTAGCAAAAGGATAAAAACGTTATGACTTACACACTAGATACTGTGAGACCTCCTTCCTTTCTTCCTCTTGTTTGTGTGGTGTAAAGATCTGTGTTCTAGACACCCAGGAGCGATTCTGCTGCCACCCGTTGAGAACCCAGAACCACCAGAAGATAGAGTCCAAAGATGAAGCCAACATGACAGAAGGCAGAGGTGAACAAGAGAAATCAAATCACTTAAGATCCTGGATCCCACCTGCCATGAGGCATGCTACCTCTGGACTTTGTTATGGGCGCCAAACCCAACCCAGCCAACAACACCAAAACCGTTTATTAAGGAAAATAGTTTGAGCTGGATTTTCTGACATTTGCTACGCATGATAAACGTTTCTATATCATTAGCTATTAGGGAAATGCAAATTAAAGCCACAGTGAAATACCACTACACATCTGTTAGAATGGCTATTATAAAAAGCTGACAATACAAGCACAAGCGCCATGTATCAATATATGTAAGAGCTTGTGGAGCAACTGGAATTCACGGATTGCATTTAAGCATACAAGATGGTACAGTCACTCTAGAAAGCAGTTTTCCAGTTTCTTATCAAATTAAACATACACTTACCAGATGACCCAGCAATGCCATTCCTGGGTATTTACCCAAGGGGAAAGGAGACTTACGTTCACACAAAAACCTGTGCCCAAAAGTTTACAGCGGCTCTCTTCATAATTGCAAAAACATGGAAACCACCCAAATGCCCGTCAGCAGGTGAATGGTTAAACAGTCTTTTCATCCACATGATGGAATACTACTCAGGAATGAAAGGAACGAACTATGGATATACACGGCAACTTCTTTGAATCTGGAAGGCATTGAGAGAGAGAAAACAGTCTCAAAGATTATTGTACATTTCCATTTACATGACTTCTTGAAAAGGGAAAAAAACAGTGTTAGAGACCAGCACAGGGGCTGCCAGGGGCTATATGTGGGGAAGAAGTTGTGACTATACGGAAATAGCAGGAGGTTGGATTTTTTGGGGGGGAGTGATAGCACTCTTCTGTATCCTGATTATGAGGGGGATTACACAACACATACATACATTAAAATTCATAGACTGTACACTACAAAAGGTCAATTACACTATATAATATTTTTTAATGACATTTTAAGTCACACAGGCAAAACTGATGTCTCTGAGGCTTTAGTTGGATTTAAAAAGAAAAAAAAAGATTCTCCCACAGGCCCCGCCCTCATCTAGGTATGGCCTGACTTTTCAAAATGAAATCCCAAATCCCTGCAGGAGGACAGTGCTGGAATCCCTTCCCTCGAAGGTGGCATCAAATACTGCCTGCCCGTAAAAATACAGGACAGGCAAAGTCTTGGTCTGAAGGCTCAGTTTTTTTCTCTTCCTTCTCCCAGCTCTGACGGGCACATGGAAATAATGCTAGAAATGTAAACTTTGAGTGTGAATGGAAATTTTATTTCCAGAGATGTTTAACATTTTTTCTTCTTGGGCTGAAACCCTCATTCATATCCAGATAAATTATCTGGGGGTGTTGATAAGAGGATACGTCTTAGAGGGTTTTCACAAAGGTCTATATTCAGAAAACCAGCCAGTCTCAGGGCTGAACTTATTATAGGGAGTCTGGGAGGCTGCTGATGGGTGGGAGGGCATATGGCAATCCAAACGTACTGTTTTCTTTGCCGTTTTATTTGTTCACAAAGCACTCTGCATATCACACAACCACAAGTTCAAGGTGGGAAGGAAGGTAGGCTTCTCCAGAGACAATCGCCTTTCAAATCACCCACACGGATTCACCTTATTCCTGGAGCTCTGCCAGAGATGACAGCAGCAGTCCAGAGCCTTAGTTTGCATTTCCTAAGCCAGCATTTGGGAAATATCAGTAGAAAAATAGGGGACACCTGTTGTCTATCTTTGGCTTCGGATTTAGGTATCTAGGAACTCTGTTTAAATGGCTGATGAGTGAAAATGGACATATTACATGGTGGGGAGGGGAGTGTTTTAAGACTTTGTACAAAAACTATGGTTTTAAATTTTCTACATTTCCCTCCAAATTTTGATAGCAGGTGTGTGTATTAGTGATAGTCATTGGCTATAAATGGTAGGGATCCAAATTAAACTGAATTAGAAGACAAGGGGAGATGGGTCAGTATGACTGGCTTGTTTAACTGAAAAAGTCTGGGGGAGGATTGCAGGCATGGTTGGATCTAGGGGGTTTTATCAGTTACATATTAGCTACAAACAGGAGACCTCAATCTAGTTTGTTTAAGTGTAAAAAGGCTTATTGAAGGCTATCACGTGGCTTACAGGGTCTCTGGGAAGAGCAAAGAAACAGGTCTGGTGGCTCTGAAACCAGGAGCGACATCCAGATTGTACTGCACAGCTGCCCCAGAGCAAACATCACTGTCCCCTCTCCTGAGGACACTGCAGCTGAGCCCAGGAACCAGCACTGGAGCCCCCGCATTGATGCCACAGGGGTGTGTGTCCCAGGGGCCCCTTACCAACAAGAATCTGTGTGGTGCCTTCTCCAGGTGACTGGCTTCTGGATTGCAAGGTGCGTCTAACTCACGGAACTGGGTCACCTTCCTGCACCCTAGGGGGTGCAGGAAAATATGTTTCTGACTTCTCATTTGGGGAAACATGAACCCATAAGATGGGAACTTCTCTAAATATGGGAGGAAACTTAAGGATGCTCCAGGACAAACAATGATGAAAACAACGTCATCAACAACAACAGTAGCTAACACACGTCAGTAGTTTATGATGTGCCTGGCAGTCTTTGAAGTACTTTACATCAATTAATTTACTCATCGTAATATCCCTTTGGAGATAGGTATTCCTCAGATGAAGAATCTGAGATAAGGAGACCTAAATAACTTGCCCAGGTCCATCTAGGTGACCATCCATCCTGGCTTGCCTGGGACAGGCCCCATATAATGCTATGAGCACCCTGTTTTTGCTCAGAAGTGGTCTGATTTGGCCAATGAATTCCATGGTTAGTCTACCCACTCACACAGCTGGGCAGAGAAGCTTGGATGACAAATGGCCACTAAAAGGGGCAGCTGCCACTACCAGACTCAGGTTCCCTCCTTCTCCATCTCTCAGCTCTGCCCTCCTCTGTTGGAGCTCCCCACTGCTAGGGGTCCAGGCTGAGATCCTCCCATTTCCCAGGCCAATGGAAAGAGACCCCCACTCCAGCCCCTACCAAGTTTTTTTTTTTGCCAGAAATCACAGAATTTCAATTCATTGTCTCAGTAGGGGTTTAGAACTCCTTTCTGGAACCTGGGGTGATGCCCTAGGAAACTCAAGTGCTAAGAATGGAGACAAGACTGCTGTGATAAACAGGAGCAGAGTGGGTGCTACGCAGGGACAAACAGCTGACGTCCCGTTCACCCGTCAGAATCCAACGTTTACTATGACTATTGTAGGAAAACCTGGCTCGCAAAACTGGACCCTCCACGTGCTCCGTGCATTCAGTGATCAAAGTGGACTGATTCTAGCCTGATGCAATCAGATGTTGCCATTGGAACACATCCCATTAGAGATGCAGAGATGGAACAAAAACCCTCCCTAAATGGCTTAAGTTCAGCAAACTTATTCTGTAAAAGGGCCAGATCGTGAATATTTTAGGCTTTGCGGGCCAAGTGTGGTCTTTGTCACATATTTGTGTGTGTGTGTGTGTGTGTGTGTGTGTGTGTGTAGAAACCGTTTTAGTTCAGGGGCTGTGTGGGCTGGATTTGGCCCAGGGCACTTGTTTGCAAACCCCAGATCCATCAGAGACGGCAAGACACAGATGGGTGAGCAGAGGGCAGGGACAGCCTCCTGTTGCCTGCGCTGGCCACACGTGTGTGTCTGCAGAGACCACGTGGAGGGAGGGGTGGGCATGGGGCGGGTTCCTGGAGGTGACACTTGAGAGCAGCCTCAGGAGCTGCCAGAGCGGACCCCGTTATTTCAGCCGCCTGGAATCTGTTCATCTTCCTGCTGGCAGTACCGCGTGTTTCTCTGGAGAACCACTGCTGCCCCCGCCTCAGCTCAGACCTCAGCCCACCAGGGTCGCACATCCCCCGTCTCAGTAAAGATCTAGGAATGAGCATGTGGCCCCAAAGTCCCCGTGAGACTTGCTGCTGACAGGGGGTCCTTTGTGTGCTGATCAGAGCTCCTCACGCCTGCCCTCCACCCTCCACTGTCTGCTCTTTCGCGTGTACGATAAAACTCAGGCCCCTCCCACGACCTGATGGGGCTCCCGCTCACCTCTCCAGCCTCTCTCCCCCTTCACCCTTTATCCCCAGCCACTCTCATCTCCTGTTCTTGCACTGACATACCCCCCTTGGTCCCTCTGCTGTGCCTTGGCCCTTGCTGGTCCCTCTGCCTGAAACATTCCTCTCTCCAGTATTCACAGAGCTCGCCTCATGTAGATTTTTTCTAAAAATTGACCTCCTTTCCCAACTGCTCTAAAATAGTCCCTTTTTATTATCTCCTTGCCTTGCACTGTTTTTCTTCATCATGTTTGTCACAGCTGACATCTTTCATGTTTATTTGTTAATGCCTGTGTTGTCAGTTACCCACCTGGACTGGAAGCTCCAGGAAAGCAGGAGCCTGTTTTGTCTCAGGAATCCTCAGCACCTAGAAAAAATTCTGGAACAAAGTGATACTCCCTGAATATTGGCTGAATGCATAAGTTAATGTTGGCACAAAGATGTTCCCTCTTTCCCAGAAGCCTTGAGTCTGAGAAGAGGTGAAATATATTGCAGCCACAAAGGGAAAATTTATGTGAGAACAGAGCCAAGAGATACAGAAACCAGATCCTGATGGTATCCTTTGGACAACTTGATCAACCCGTACCTGAAACTTCATCAACCTGTACCTGAAGCTAGCACACTGCTGCTGTTTTCAGTTACAAAAGTCAATGCATTCTCTTAGTGCATAAGCCATTTTCTTTCTTTCTAAAAAATTTTTATATGCATAAACCATTTTGAATTGGAGGTTTTGTTGCTTGTAATAAAGGAGTCTTCTGAGTATGATTTGGCTAGTCAGAGAGGAGGGAATAGGGAGAAAAGGAGAGGAGAGATGAGAGCACATGCTGTGTGGTTAAATGATACATCAGGAGATGGAGCAATTCCAGCCTCTAATGCAGTGACGTTCTCTGTGAGCCTTAGAGAAGTCCAGCAAAGTAGGAATATAGAAATGTGGTGAAATTTAGGATAATTGAGTTGGGCCTGTTTGGAACACATTCTCACTACAAAGCAGGGAGAGCGTGGGTCCTACAGAGAACATGGATGCTGGGGTCAAGTGAGCTGTGAGGCGCACCCACCTGCTCAAGCCTCTTCCCCACAGTGAGGCCTCGGGCAAGCACTTGGACTTCAGCTTTCTTGTCTGAGAAAATGGGATGACAAGACCCAATCTCAACAGAGCTGTAAGGAGGATTAAATAAGGACATACACGTTAAAATGCCCAGAATAGGTGACCCATGGCAGGCGTTCCATAAAATAGCAGCTGTGATTATCATGATGGCGTCTGGATTGCTCGACTTCAAACTGGCACTTGAATTTGGAGAGCTGCTGAAGCTCTGCTGCCCCCAGAAAGGAGGGTCAGACACAGGGCTGCTCCACAGAGAAAGCAAAGCTGGTGGCTTCCCCGAAGTCTGTGCCCTGGTCAGATCTAACAGGCAACAAGCATCATGAAAAACACTCTGTTTTTTTTTTTTTTTTTTTTAAGCCAAAAGACCAGCTGAATGTATTCATCAGGCACAGCAACTTTCCACTTCCTAAAGGACAGCGAGCTAATGTACAGGCATGAAAATAAAAACTACCATGGTGCCCAGAGATTAACAGTAGCCTTGACAGCGGTTTAAAAAGTAGAATACTTCTTCTCACCTGTCAGTGGCCTTTCACTCATTTCCTGAAACTTTACCCTGAGGAGAATCCTGTTCCCTCAACTCAAAAAGATCAGTTCGAGAACGGGTAATGACAAGGGGTGGAAGGTCAGTGAACGCTCAGATTTTTACATGACGTCAGCTTGTGCGACTTGTTGCAAAAGCCTGATGATGCCCACACCACCGTCCTCCCCGCCCCCTGCAGGTGATGTAATGCTTTGCCGTCTGTGTCCACTCTGTCACAGAGCATCCGAGGAAAGAACTTAAATGCCGGTGGATTACACAGTGACAGAGCTACTGTCTTCCCTCTTTCTCTTCCACCCTTCTGGTTAAGCCCAGGAGCGAGTCTCAGCTGGGTACTCAGGATGCCTTATCATCTCTCCAGGGCTTTCTAATCCCCCAAGCTCATTAGGGGTGACTCTGGGACAGGAAACCAAATCACTGCCTACGTGGCCAAAGAGTCTTTGAACCCCTTTGTGCACATTCATTCATCAGATTAGTTAAGCTCTAAGAACAGTGTCTTCATTGATAAAATAAAATGCAGAAGTTTTGATGGGGAGGAGTGCAGGAAACTTCCATACCTGGGACGGGAAGCCCAGATGAAAAGCCAAAGGCTGGGCCCCCAGGAATTTGGGGGACAGGGAGGGCACAGCTGTTAGACGGTCAAAGGAATCCTGTGAAGTCGCCATCGTAGAAGAGTGATGGGGACATACTGAACCCAGAGTCACTGCCCCCCCCCCCCCATTTTTGCAGAGGGAATTGCAGAGGGATGTCTAGGCTCTTCTAGATGCTCTGTTCCAATAGAAAGGTACACTACGGGCCCTCACGCCTGCCCCGTCTGCCATCTGAACACCTCCAAGTCTTCTGCGGCTGGCGAAGTCTTTGCTCTGATTACCATTCATCACAAGTTGATGATGGATCCAATACCTGGGGCCTGTGTGCCCGGAGCTAACAGAGCCCATCTGTACGGACCGCTTGGCGCCAGGACACAGGCCCGAGCAGCGGGGCGATGGGGCTGGCAGCCTCGTATGTTTTCCCTCCTGTCTCACATTTCTCCATCCAGGAGCAGCAGACAGAGCGGTATGCACACCTCCAGAGAACTCGGAAATCTGGCCGCCCCTGAGGCCTGACCCCTCACTGGGCACATGGAAACGAGCCCTGAGAAGAAGCCTGGAGAAGAAGGTGGGCATTTATCAGGGTCCCATTCACCTCTTCCTAAGGACATGAGATGACTTGTTTAGCCACTGCTGAGAGATCTGCTCATTCCACTGGGAGAAGCTTCCAGGGGCTTTGCCTTAGCCAGCTGTCCACGACTCCGGATCAATGCCCGGTTGCTCACATTCCCTCTTCCTGCCACCTTCCAAGGCATCAGCAAAGCCATGGCTCTATCTCTCCCTCATAGACCCTGCATTGTCCACTTCTCTCCACCTCCATCAAGTCCACTCTGATCCAAACCACCACCATCTTTAACCTGGACCACCTCAAACTTGTCTCTTCCATCTTGCACTCTGCAATCCATCCTCCACAGAATGGTCAGAAGGATCATTTGAAATGATATATCAGACCAAGTCACTTGCCTGTTAATATTTTCCAGGGGCGGGTAGTTGCATCCAGAATAAAATCCCACCTCCTTCCCTGGCTTCAACTCTCTGTGTTCCTGGCCCCTCTGTAACACGCTTGCAACACTCCAGCTGGACTGGGGTGCTTTCTGTTCCTTGAACACCAAGCTCACTCCTACCTCAGGACCTTTGCATATGCAACCCTCATTGCCCAGATAGATCCTTTCCTAGATCCTTAAAGGAACCACCACATTGTCACTTTCCTTTGTAAGCACCCTCTCTACGTTAATTTCTTCCCAAGAGGCTAGAATTTCATAAACATCTGTTCCAACATCAAAGCTCCTCTCCGGCTGCCACCTTATCATGTTCTTGCCCCAGGGCCCTTCCTGCTCTGGGCTTGATGGTTCCTAATGGTCTGGCCTGGTGGAGACAACACAGGACCGGAGGTCAGAGAATACTGGCTTGGGCCCCGACTCTACTACTTGGTTGCTTTGTGCTCATGCCTCATTTTCCTAATCTATAGAATATTGATTTTCCTTCTCAGGGTTCCCGGGAGGACACGGGAGCTAAGAGAGGTGAAGTGTTTTATAAACTGGGATGTTCTTCTCAGATATTCATTAACACTCAACACATACTTATTGAACACCTACTGCAAGTCAGACAGGCCTAGACTTAGATTCCAAGGAACAGTTTCTGCCCTTGAGCACAGGGGGAAGGGGACAGTGGTCCGGCCCACAGAGGCAGCCAGAGACAGCCTGCATTCCAATCCTGTATCTGTCACTCAACAGTATTATGACTTTGGAAAAATGCCTTCGTTTCTCCCATGTCGGTTTCATACTCTAGAAATCGGTTTAATTGCCCTTTCCAGAGTGGTTGTGAGGATTATGCAAGTTAATCTAAATAAAGCTCTTTAAAAATGCCTGACATAGTAGGGATTAAATAGTCATTAGTTATCAGAAGGGGAGGCCAATTGGTAAGCCCAATTCTCCACTTTATTTCCTGTCTACTCACTGCAGTTCAAATTCTACCCATTGCTCTAGGCTCTGATCAACCCCCAACTCATTAGTCAGACACCTCCTGCCTACAAGCCACCTCTTCCCGGCTCTACAGGCCGGCTCTTCGTAAATATTTGAGTTGTCTCTCCCAGCTTCACCGTGTCTTCCGAGTCATAGAAGATTCTCAAGAAATGTTATCAGAAAAAAGGACTTTATAGTGAAATGGTAGCTTTCTTCACGGAGGTTCCATGTAGCCTGAGTACAACTGCTCCGTGGCAGAGTTGAAAAGTAAGGTTGGGTGAGTGTTCTCAAAATGTTTTCTCATGTTTGGGAACAAAGCTGAAGGAGGGATGGAAATCTCCCAGCCGCAGCCCTGGTGGCTCCAGCTCTGGGAAAATGCACACAAAGCTCCTGAAATCTACCAGCTACTGAAATGCACACAGAGATCTTGAAATTCACCAGCTCTTGAAATGCACACAAAGAAGGGAAAAGGCAGGATAATGTGATGAGGAGAAGAGGGAAGAGGGGATGGAGGAAGCACAGGAAGGGGAAAGGTGGAAGTACAGGGAGTCGGGGGAGGGGATAAGGGATGGGCTGACTGATGCCTTGCCTCTGCTGGGGTCTTAGATATTACTTTATTTCATTCTCACAACAAGCCCTCGGAAGCAAGAATTATGTTATAAATAAAGATCGGCAACTCCACGGAGAAAAGAACTTATGTTTTATGTTGTTCAGTTTGTTTGCTTTGTCTTGGTCATTGTTGTACCTATAGTCCATAGAACAATACCTGGCATATAGTACATGCTCAAGAAATATTTACTGAATGGATGACTAAAGATCAAATGAAATGAACAAAGAAGGCTCTAAAACTTGAATAGACATGTCTCCAAAGGAGATGTACAGATGGCCAACAGGCACATGAAAAGATGCTCCGTATCACTAATTGTTAGGGAAATGCAAATCGAAACCACAGTGAGATACCACTTCACGCTCATTAGGATGGTGGCTATAAAAACAAACAAACAAACAAACAGAAAAAAGTGTTGGTAAGGATGTGGAGAAATTTGTCCCCTTGTGCTCTTGCTGGTGGGAAAGTAAAATTGTCAAGCTGCTGTGGAAAACAGTATGTCAGGTTCTCAACAAATTACAGATAGAATTACCATAAGATACAACAATTCCGTTTCTGAGTATACATCCCCAAAGATTTGGAAGCAGGAACAAGAACAGACATTCATACGCCCATGCCCATAGCAGCATTATTCACAATTGCCAAAAGGTGGAAGCTACCCAGGTGAGCATCAACAGATGAAAGAATAAACAAAATGTAGTTTATACATGCAGTGGAAAATTATTCAGCCTTAAAAAGGTAGGAAATTCTGACACACGCTACAACACGATGAACCTTGAAGACATTATGCTAAGTGAAACAAGCCAGACACAAAAAGACAAATATGATTCCACTTACATGAGGTACCTAGAGGAGTCAAGCTCGTAGAGACAGAAATTAGAAAGGTGGTTGCTAGGGGCTCTGAAGAGGGAGAATGGGGAGTTAGTGTTAATGGGAACAGAGCTTCCATCTTGTAAGACGAAAAAATTTCTGTAGATGGTTGGTGGTGACAGTGGCACAACAATGTGAATGTACTTAGTGCCACTGAACTGTACCCTTAATGTTTAAAATAGTAACTGTTGTTATATGTATAATTAAACAATTACAATTTAAAATGTATTAGCTTTAAAAAGAGAGAGAGAAAGAGATAGGGCTTTAAGAAAGGCAATGCCCTACTGCACATCACAACACTAGTCTTTGGCAGCTGTGGAATCGTTTCGGGGGTTGGCTGAAGGGGTCTCAGCCTCAGACTGACAACGGGGAGGAAAGGGAGAGAGAAGCCGGAGAAAGCCAGGAGAAGCCGACCGGGGGCTGAGGCTGGGCCACCGTTGGGGTGATGGACTGTTGAAACGGCAGACCCAGCAAGGTGGAACCCAGGGTCAGTAGGGGACGCCCACAGAGATGGGAACTGTGGCCGCTCCCTATGCCCTAGTCCCCTGTGGGCTTCCCTATGGATCCAGAAGCAGAGCCATAAGCAGAAAGCTTTCAGTTTCAAGTGACAGGAACCTAACTGGTGCAAGCCAGGAAAGAATCCATTGGCTCATGGGGGGAGTACACCAAGGGACAACGTGGGCTTCAGGCACGGCTGAAATCAGGAGCCCGCCTTTCACATTCCACCTCTCTGCTTCTCTTCCATCTCTTTGGCTCATTTGTAAGCCGACTTTTCCCTCCTGATGGCAGAGGTGGCCACCAGAAGCTGCAGGCTACATCTTACAAGTCAGCATCTACAGGCTGATCCCTCTGCAACCTGGCATCGCCCTGAGAAGCTGACCTCGGGCGCCCTGTGGTAGGTCCTCCGAAGAAATTAAACAGGCAGTCGGGAGGGAGGGGCTTTTAAGTTGAGTCCTCAGACGAGGTGACGTTGGAGCTGAAACTACGTGCTGGGAAGGAGCTGCATGGAAAGGTCAGAAGGAAAGTCTTTCCGGATGACAGAATAGCAGAGGCAAGATCCCAGAGGCAAGGGAGAGCTTGGCTGACTTAATACGGAAACGCTCACAATCGTCAGGGTGAACGTCGTGTGTTTACCGTGTGTGAGGCTCCCTTCTAAGTGCGCATGTGTATCCCTCACCCTGGAGTTAGGTATGGTGACAGCAGAACCTGTTTTAAGGCATCAGACAGAGACACGGGATGCTAAATACACCTGCCCAGGGTCTCTACCGCTGGTAAACAATGGAGTCGGACTTTGAACTCTTTTCTCTTTCCCTCCCCTCCTCCACTCCCAAAGTGGAGGTATAGCACTTTGGCAGGTTTACTGCCAAACCTTAAATCTTGCCCTGGGTTGAGAGTGTGGTCAGAGCTAATGAGGGCAGGACCTTCCTATGGCTCGGCCTCACCCCTAATCCCTAGGCTGCCTCCCCAGTGTAATAAAACATCATTCAGTGAAGACTGAATGCTTCTCATCCTATCCAGAACACCCTTGCTTCAACGAGGGCAAGGGACACAGAATGACTTTCCCCTTTTTTCTTATTTCTCTTATGGAAGCAACCTTCTTGAAGATCTAGTCTAGCAGAACTTCAAGAACGGTCATTCCACGATCAGCAGTCACCGTGTGCCCAAGGTGGGCCAGCCTCTACGCCAAGACCCTGGGATCGAACGGTGAGCAAACCACAGGCCTCAGCTCCCTTAAAGATCTCGTTGCCTATCCGTGCCAAGCCTCTGGTAACTATTTCCTCGAAAAAACAATATCTGAGCAGAGAATAGAGGAAGGCTGGCTCAGGAGAACATTTCCATTGTAAAGGGTTCAAAGAAAACCAATATACCATGAGTATAGCCCTTAGAGCCCATCCCACCCATCCCCTTCACCCTCGCTTCCCTCCCTGAAATCAGCCACCCGCATCATTTGCTAACTTCCGACAGTGTCGCTTTTGCCTGGGTAGGGTTATGATACTCTCAGATGTTGACCATGTCTTTGGTCCCATGTGTGTGCCCCTGTTGTAAAACCATTCTCGTTTTCAAGTCCTGCTGATTCTACCTCCTGAATCTTTCCCAGGTCCAGCCCCTTTTCTGCGTCTTGGCCACCACTGCCGCATTCAGGTCCCTATCATTTCTTGCCATTGTTTCTGTTACCGAACCAGGTTGAGTTCGCCCGAGGCACAGCAAGCCACAATGCTGAGCTGCTGAGGTCTGCAGCAGAGGGGGTTTCTTTGCAAGGCAGCCCAGCGAATAGATGGGGAAACGCATCCTAAACTCACCTCCCTGAAGGCGAGGGGCTGGGGTATTTATGGGATAACGAATAAAGCAGCAGGGCGGTCCGAGGCGTGGGGAGCGTGGGTTTCTTGGGGAAACGTGATTGGAAAAAAGTGTGGTCATTGTCATTCTGTGCAGGTGTAACCAAGCTACAGGCCTCTGCACATTCAAAAGGTCACCAAGCGGACACTGGCGCATGCCCAGTTGGAGGGTCAGTGGTTCCACCCAGTCTTAACCAGCTCAGCTCAAAAACTAGACACAGCTGACTCTAAGTTCCTAGAAAACAGCTGATTCAGGCCTCTAAGGCCACTTGCCGCTTGAAGGACATACAAGTCTTTTGCAGATGACCTTGATTAGCGAAGGTGGGTAAAGTGGATTTGACTAATTTCCCACGGTTTCACCTCCTGGTCTCCCTGTCTTCAGTCTTAACCTCCTAAAATCCCAACTCCAGGCTCCCAGTGGAGAAATCAGACTACAGCGCAAATTGGACTATGGAAGGGGCTTTGGGGAAGGTTTGAGGCTGCCCAGCACCCTCTGAATGCTCACCCTGTGTTGGGGAGTTTCCCATAGTGCAGTTGCCACGTCCCCAGATGGCAGTCATGGCATTCTCCCAGCCTCCTCTGCTGCGAGGGGCAGCCAGGTGACTCTGGCTTCTCCAATCAGATGCTCTCATTTGAGACTGTGCTTTCGAAGGGAATATGCAGGGACAAACAGAATTGAGTTTTGTTAAGCAAAGCCGTGGAGGCATCTGGTCCTTCTGGAGGGAGTGGGGTACGCCTGCTGGCGCCCAGGGCCCTGTGGTCGGGTGCTGCTTCTGGCTGTGTCTCCTGATTTGGGCTTTCTGGACCTTCGGAGGATTCTCCATGTTGCCTGCCCTCCTTTAACGAATTTGAGTTTTGCTTAAACCAGTCAGAGTGGTGTTTGCTGTTTGCAGTTAAGAAGCCTGATGGATACAAACCACATCACTTTCCTACCTAAATAGTTTTCACTGGTTTCCCTGCCCACCGGGCCCTGCTCGCTCCTCCAGCCTCATGCTTGGTGACCCCATCTCACGCTTTGTACTCTAACTACCAAGTATGGACCCCTTGCTTCCCTCTCCTTACACTACTCTGTTCAGGGAATTTTTATCTTCCTATAGGCTGGGATGTGCCCACTTTACAGAAGAGAAAGCTGAGTCTCAGCAACGTGGTCACATATTGACCCCAGAGTCAGAACCAGAACTCGGATCTCCATGTTCCGCCTGAGATCCTGTCTCCTTTTAGCTGGAGTTCAAGGCCTTCCTAAAGCGCCTTTCCCCCATGTGCCCCTACACCCGCAGCCCAACCCCTTACCACCCCACGCACTCTGGCTTATTCTCTACCCAGGCCCAGGCAGCTTCCTCACCCGAGACCATCTCCCCGTCCCGTTGGCCTGGTGGTGAGGGCACAGGCTCTGAAGCCACACTTCTGGATTCAAGTCTTGGCTCTGCCTCTTCCCAGCCTCGTGAGATTAGGCAGGTCACCAAACCTCTCTGTGCCCCAGTTGTCTCATCTATAAAATCGGGTCATGACGGTAAGCCTCTTAAGCGTGTTGGGTGGAAACTCAGATGAGTCGCTCAGTGAGCGCACAGCGACTGTTAGCTGCTATCATTCTTATCATCATTGTCATTGTCATCTGGCAATGTCCGTGTCTGCCCACCTCTCTCTTTTTTTTTTTTTTTTTTCCGGTGCGCGGGCCTCTCACTGCCGTGGCCTCCCCCCGTTGCGGAGCACAGGCTCAGCGGCCATGGCTCACGGGCCCAGCCGCTCCGCGGCATGTGGGATCTTCCCGGACCGGGGCACGAACCCGCGTCCCCTGCATCGGCAGGCGGACTCTCAACCACTGCGCCACCAGGGAAGCCCCGAGCACCTCTCTTGACTTCTCTTCCCTTTGGGTGGCCCCTCCCCAGTGAGGAGGATTCATTGCTTCCTGCTCAGGGCATAGGCAGCAGCGGGGGTGGTGAAGAGGCTGCAGCATGGAACCAGAAGCCTTGGGTTCATACCTTGGCTCTAGCCACCTATTATTTGCTGTGTGATCTTGGGCAAGTGACTTAACCTCTCTGTGTGTGCCTCAGTTTCCTGGGAGAAATGGTGATGATAACGGGAGCCAATTCATGGAGTAGTGGTGGAGACCAAATGTGTCAATACTTAAGGCAGCGTCTGGCACACGGGGAGCAACTCCATAATGTTGGCGCTTATTAGTTGTTTATGTCTGTCTTGCTCTCTAAACCTGAAGGGCACGAACCAGGCTTTATTTATCTCTGTGTTCTTGGCACCTCGTACAGTGCCTGGACCCGGTCGGTGCCACGTGAGTGCCCCATGCTTGCAGTCTGATCTCATATCAGCTAGTTTTTTCATTCTCTCTGCCCGGAGGACACTGTTCCAGCCTGAAAAGATAAAAGAGTACCTCCATCCAAGCTTGGTGCCTTTGGGAGCTGCTGGCCCCGGAAGCCCAGGAAGACCCAGGGCCTGGGGAGCCCGTCAGCTGTGGGGACTGGCGCCCCTCGGCAGGGGACTTGCAGACCAGCCGCCCTCAGCAGGGGAGCATTTAGGGTCTCATTTGGAGGCATCTCGGGGAAGACATCACGCAGGGGGCCACAACATATGCTGTCTCTCGGGCGATGCCAGATGGTGGGGATTTGGCCGGGCTCCCTCTAGATCTGTGAGCCCGCTGACCCATTCAGAGGCTCCAAGATGCAAAGGAGAAATGATAATGTGCTTTGAAATGACTGGAGCTGGAAGCCGCGTGGAGCCTGGCAACGAAGGGGCACCCCCTTGCTGCTGGTACTTGACGCACTCACGCACCAGCGAAGCAGGATGGATTCCAGCCGGCTAATGACCACCCTGGTTAGCTGTCTGCTTCATTCCATCTGACCACTGTGTAGAGGATCTGGAATAGAGTGGTGATTAAGAGATCACTGCCTGAGCGCAAACCTTAGCTCCTCCACGTACCAGTTGTACGGACCTTGGGCAAAGAACTTAATTCTCTGTGCCTCAGTATCCCTGTCTGCAAAATGGGAATACTATTGCTGTAACAGCAGTAAAACATTCTGTTCACCTGTGTTGTCACTATGACAACGGCTAACTCACACAGCACTCTCCACATGCCGGGAGCTGTTCTTTTTTTTTTTTTTTTTTGTTACGTGGGCCTCTCACTGTTGTGGCCTCTCCCATTGCAGAGCACAGGCTCTGGACGCGCAGGCTCAGTGGCCATGGCTCACGGGCCCAGCCGCTCCGCGGCATGTGGGATCTTCCCGGACCGGGGCACGAACCCGTGTCCCTGCATCGGCAGGTGGACTCTCAACCACTGCGCCACCAGGGAAGCTCCGGGAGCTGTTCTTTACATGGATTCTCTTGTTTAATCCTACGACCACCCCAAGAGGGAGGTGCTATTATTATCTCTATTTTTTAAATCAGCAAAGTAAGGAGAGTTCAAACAACTCACTCAGAGTCATAAAGCTAGAAGTTGGCAGAATCAGGATTCAAACTTAGCCAATCTGGTCCACAGTCCGTGTTCTTACCATTGAGCCGTGCTGCCTGACAATAAGACAGAGACCTCATCAATGACAGTCTTGCCCTGCAGCAAGCACTTATGAGCCGCTCTGGAAGGTTAAAGAAAGCCATGTATGCAACGACTCAAAGCAAACGCACACCCTCAGCTTAGCTAACTGATGATGACCCATCTTTTTTCCCCTCAGATACAAGGCATTAGTTTGGATGATTTGGGCTGCAAGTAACAGTTAACCCGACTCCCAAGTGTTTTCAACATTGGTGACGTCAGTGGTTATTATTATTCACATAGGAGTTTAGGTTGCTGCGGCTTGGTTAATCCAGTGACTCAGGGATGTCATTAAGCAACCTGGGTCTTTCCCGTTTTGTGTTCTGTGATCTTTGGGACGCCAGCTTTGTCCATAGACCAGCTCCCCTCTTGACAACCAGGTGGCTGCCAACACTTCCAGGTAGTTCTGCATGTGAAAAATGTCTGAAAGAGAGGGGAGTGATTGTCCGTTCTTGGGTATTTTCTTAGGAGTCTGAAAACATTCTGTAGAGTCTTCCAGAAGACTTCCCATCACATCTGATTGGCCAGTAGTGGGTCACGTGCTCCTTCCTAGACCAGTCCCTGCAGGGGGCTGTGACCTCACTGACTGGTCATCTGGAGTTGACTGGCTGGGGGTGAAGCAGCAGCCCTGGTCCCTGCACAGACCTGGTGCTTCTCTACTTCCCTTGACTCACTTCTGCCATTTGTCCTGCAGGAATGCCTGTCCTGTTCCTTGGTGTCATCATGACATTGTATTATTTAGGAACCATTTCAGTTGCAAGTAACAGGCAACCCAACTAAGAGTGACTTAAATGAAGATGGGTTTGTTTTTCTTACATCACAGGAAGAAGCCCAGAGGCAGGCAGTAGGGAGCCAGAGCTGTATCTCTCACTCATGTTCCAAGGACCAGACTCTTTCTGTCTCCCCACTTTGCATCCTCCGCATAGTGGTTTTTTTTTTTTTTTTTTTTTTTTTTTTTTTGTGGTATGCGGGCCTCTCACTGTCGTGGCCTCTCCCGTTGCGGAGCACAGGCTCCAGACGCGCAGGCCCAGCAGCCATGGCTCACAGGCCCAGCCTCTTCGCGGCATGTGGGATCTTCCCGGACCGGGGCACGAACCCGTGTCCCCTGCATCGGCAGGCAGACTCTCAACCACTGCGCCACCAGGGAAGCCCCGCATAGTGGTTTTTATCCACAGGCTCATCAAACACCTTCTGGTTCTAAAGTGGCAGCTCCACTTCCAGGCGGGGATGAGAGAGAAGGAAGGAGGGGAGGTTGCTGTGTCGCAGAAGCAGCAGTGCATTCTCAGGAACGCCATGTGGATATCCATGTATGTTCCATTGGCTGGAATGGGGTCATGTGGCTACCATTAGCTGCAAGGGAGTCTGGGAAAGTGAGCATCTTAGCTGGGCACAATGACATCTTGATCAAAGCTGGGGTCCTGATGGTGAGGAGGGAGAAGCGGATGCTTAGGGGGCAACTAGCTGTGTCCGCCACACCCTTCTTTACAGCTCGGATCACACCACACTCCCATGTAAATCCTTCCACACTCACCCCAAGGGAACGGGCTCCCCTTCCCTTCTAAGAAACTAACATGAAAAAGGAAGTGGGAAGAAGAATCTGATGAAATACCCACCCGAGTCATCCCTCCAAACCCTTTCAGGTGGTGGTGATGGTACATCCTTGCTGGGTAGGGAAACTGAGGCTCAGAGGGTAGTAATGATTTGCCCAAGGTCACAGCTAGGTACAGGGCTTAGCCCGAATATGGACCTGGGCCTTTCTCATTGGCAAGTGCACGCTCTCTCCCATCCACCAGTTCCCATGGAACTCCAGTTAGCCTGGGTAAATGGTCACTGTCGGCTCACAGCCAGTTCTCCTGTCTGTTGCTTCATCTCTCCCAACGATACTGCACATTCCTTAAGGTCTGTGGGGTTCCTGTGTTCCCATACAAGGGGGAGAGTACCTCCCTCAACCCTGGCCTCCTGGCTGAGGACGGAGGGACTGCTGCGGGCTGGAGGTGGCGTGTGAGCACGACTGTGAGCCTCTGACTCTAGAAACCCCAGCACGTCGCTTCTAACTGTGGGGAGAACGTTAAGTTTTCAAGTGGGCGCCTCGCTTGGACAGATGCGAACACAAACACGGAACATTTTTCTCCCTCCTCTCCCTCCCCTGAGTTCTGCTGGGGGCCGGTTCATGGGAAGTTGGTTAATTGGAACTGTCCCTGCTGCCCCAGTGAGAAATGGGACGTTGTACACCACGTCTCCTGGAGAAAGACTCCCATCTGTTCACTCCAGGAGGATAATTATGTGTATAAATTACCCGCCTTCTCATCCCTCCCCCGCCCAGCTGCACGAGGGGGCTGTGCTCTTGAAGATTCCTGAGTGACCTTTGAGATGCAGGAATATGACTGAATCAGCTCTTGGATCAGTCACGTGCCCTGAGCACGACTGCTGTATCCATTTTCTATTCTAGGTGTGGGAAATGGACATTTATTTTAAAACATTTTTTTGTAATGAATCTGTGACTGGGGAAGGGTGCTTCCACAATGATTATCGTTGAACTTGGTGTGACTTCCAGCAACAGAGAAAGTCCCCAACTGTCACTTACCTCTTACTAGAGGAAAGACCCCAGGCTGAGCAGCTTAGGAAAATGAGCAAGTGCTTCCCACGGCCGTAATGCAGTAAATCTCTCTCTGAATACCCCAGCTGTGAAATCGATTGCGTGGAACTTTCTCTACCTGGGAGAGCCCTGGTCTGGGAGCGAGGGTTTGTGGGTGGAGTCTGGTCACTGCACTGACCATTGATGGTACCTTGGGCAGCTCACTTCCTTTTCAGGGGCCTCAGTGCTCCCACCTGGGGAATGGGAGGAGGTTAGGTTTCAATTACCCCTGTGGTGAGCAGAATAATGGTCCCCTAAGATGTCCATGTCCTAGTTCTTGGAAACTAAACATGCTCGTTAAATGGCAAAGGGGAATTAGGTTGCAGATGGAATTAAGTTGCTTAGTCAGCTGACCTTAAAATAGGGAATGATCCTGGGTTACCTGGGTGGGACCAGTGTTAGCAGCAGCGTCCCTGCAAGTGGACAAGGGAGGCAGAAGAGAGAGAGAAGCAGAGTGAGAAGGACTTAGCCTTACATCGCCGACTTTGAAGATGGCGGGATGAGGCCATGAGCTAAGGAATGTGGGTGGCACAGGAGGTGGAAAAGGCCAGAAAACAGATTCTCCCTTAGAGCAGCCCTGCTGATACTTTCATTTCAGACCTTTGAGACCCATGTCAGACCCGTGACAATGAAAGTCAGTCCTTGTAGAGCGCACACCACGAGCCGGGCATGGTTTGACGAGCTTCACACGTGTCACCTCATTGCATCTTTAGAGAAACCATGAAAGGTGGGGGTTATTATTGCCTCAGCCATTTGACAATTGAGGAAACTGAGGCCTAGGGAAAGCACAGAGCTTGCCCAGGGTCACAGAGCTGGGAAGGGTGGAGCCTGGGTTTCCACCCTTTTGGACCATCAGCCTGTCCCCATTCTCTGTGCAGACAATGGGCGTTTCCTCAATTTTATGGAAAGTGCTGTGCAAACATGGTGCCGGTGAGGTGACCACAAGTCATGCTCAGTTTGCCTGGGACAGGCGCCATGTCCTGGAATAATTGCTAATGGTGCCTCCAGCCGTGCTCAACAAGGATCCAGTTTGGGGGATGAATCACATAGTCAGCCCATGGACCCTCCCTCCCAGTGGGGGCCGAAGCCTCAAGGAGGTGGATGAGCAGAGTGGGACCAGCCGGGCTCAAGGAACACGTAAGAAAGGCCTGGAATTGGGTAACTTCCATCTGAGTCTTGGTTCTAAGACCATTTTATTCTGTGACCCTGGGAAATAAGAGCCCATGTGGTCAGCCCTCAGCCCAGGGCTGACTTTTCCTGTCTTCATCTTTGCTACTCTTTTCCCTCACGTACCATCTTCCCTGGGGATCCCCACACACGGTCAGGCACACGTCTGGCCCAGGGCCTTTGCTCTTATTTACAGAAGTTACCCCCTTTCCTCCTCTGATTTTTTGCTCAAATGTCAGCTTCTCCGAGATGCCTTCCTGACCACTGTTTAAAATTGCAAACGACTCCCTCCCTGCCAGAAACGTATCTCCTTCCCTTCCTGTATCGTTCTTCAAAAATCCAAACACAGTCTGACTTATTATATATGTTACTTATTTATCCTGTTTATACTGTCTGCTCCAACAGTATTAGAGCTCCAGAGGGTCAGGATTTTTGCCCCTTTGTTTTTAAACTACTATATCCCTGGTACCACCAACAGCATCTGTCATAGAGTGGGCACTCAATGAGTGAAAGAATGAATTCAGGGAAGAAATGATATCTTGGCATAAGTTTGTGGAATTGAGAAATGAATGAATTTGAGAGATATGAAAGAAAATTTCTCATCTGCTTTTCACATGCAGCCAACTTTTCCTTTGTGCTGTCCGCATTTACTGTCATATTCACACATTCCCTGATGTTATATAAACATTCATTTATTTTCTACCAGGACTGCATTGTTTTCTATTTACATTAACAGTGCGTCTAGAATTTATTTCAACGGACGTAATGACATATGGATCGCATTTAATATTTTTGTCTAGATCACTAGGTCCTTTCCAAATTGTCTGAATGTCATTTATTGAATAATCTACTTTCTGCCAAATAATGGCAATGCAAGGTTTATCACATTGTGAAATCTTATATCTTTTCCTGAACTTTCTATTGAGTTCTGTTCTCAATCAGCCCCACACTTCAGTTATTATGATTCTATGTGTGAGAATATCTGCTAGAACTAACTCCATCATTTCTTTTTTATTCAAAAAAAATTTTTTTTATGACTTTCTTTTCCAAATTCACTTTAGACCATTTTCCTCATGATGACTGCATGGAACTTCACATTCTACAGCTTGAAAGGAAGGAAATAGCTATCTAGTCAATATTAACTTTTATCCAGTAATATGCTATGAAACTTAGCATTTGGTTCTTTCCTTGCATAGCTCTATTCACATGGCTCCCACGGACTTGTTATAACACTAATACCTAAGTCCTGTATATCATTGCTGTTGAAAATTGGATTTGTTTCTGTTTGGGATTTAACTTGCTTATTCTTGATACATAGGATACATTAATTAGCACCTGGATTCTGTTCCATCGATCTTTTCCTTTATTCCTGTATCAACACCAAATTTGGTAAAGCAAGTTCCTCTTAAATTTCCTTCCTTCTCAACAAACTTTTAGGTTCTCCTTACTTGTTTCTCTCTTTATGGAAATGTCATAATTGACTTGCTTGGCTCCCTAACTATAGGCTGGCTTTGTAGCTCATGGTATTTCTGGCACAATTATAAGCTCTGAAAGTTCTGGTTGGTTCTCTTGGGTTTTCCGAGTGGATGACCCACTGATACTCTTTGTTCAAATTCCTCTACTTCTCCCAGTCTGTCCCAGTGTCTGGCCATGGATCACTTGCTGCCCTTTGACACTTTCCCCGTCACCATCTGCGCGTCACTTGCACCTCGCGTTCTGTTCAGCAAGTCACACTCTTGTGTCTCGGCTCCATGTCTTGATCAGAAGGTTCTGTGTTTCCGGCCAGAGTCCCTCACACTGCAGACACCAAGTCAAAAACGATTGGCTTGGGATTCCCTGGTGGTGCAGTGGTTGAGAGTCCGCCTGCCGATGCAGGGGACGCGGGTTCGTGCCCCGGTCCGGGAAGATCCCACATGCCGCGGAGCGGCTAGTCCCGTGAGCCATGGCCGCTGAGCCTGCGCGTCCAGAGCCTGTGCTCTGCAACGGGAGAGGCTGCAACAGTGAGAGGCCCGCGTACCGCAAAAAAAAAAGAACACAAAAAACATTGGCTTAAATCTGATTCAAGAGCGAGAAGAGAAGTAAGACGTGTGTGAGCTGAGTTCTTCTCATCTACTAGGAGTTCTGGGCCCCGATGTGTCCCTGGTGATGTTTCAAATAGTGGGATGGAGTTTGGTTAAGGGATCCACCCTTATGAACAGCGAGCTTCTTACAGGACTCCCAGTGCCCCGGGCATCGTTCTAAGGACTGGAACGTGTGAACTTGCGTCATCCCAAGAGCAATCCTATGAAGTGGGGACCATTATGCATCCACTTTTCATGTGGAGCTTCTAAACACACAGAGGTTTATGTCACTGGTCCAAGGTGACACAGTTAGAAAAACGACAGAGCCAGCATTTGAAGCCAGGGAGTGTCTGCCAGAGGTCGTGCTCTGAGACCATGGCACCCACCACCTATGGGAGGGCCACCCACGTGGATTTTCCTGTTGGTCTCATCAGCTCATCATTGCTGACTTTGACCTTTTGGGTGCCAGGAAGTTTTCAGTTCAACCCAATAAGCCCTTCCAGTCTATTCTGGCCTCCATTTCATTCTGCTCTCTATGAAAATAGCCTGCATGACCTAGAAACAAAGGATTCCCCCCTTGTCCGGGGCCCCATCTCTGAGGCACCCGCTGAAGACACTGTGTCATTAGGACAGATGTTGACTCCGCCCCCTCAGGGCCCAGTCACCCTAGAGTGTAATGTAAATGATTACATTTACAGAGCTCTGGAGGTAAGAATGGCAGTGCTCTGCTGATGGGAAAGAGGATGCCCAGCAGAAGGGCCCGGGCTGCAACCACAGCCCTCCATCTCCCAGCTGGTGGATAAGCAGGTTGCAGACGATCTCCTGGTGACATGATCGCAGGACTGGCTGACCCTGCTGGCCACTCCAGTCCTCCCGAGATTCCCAGGTGGACGGATTTCTCTAATGGTTCTGACTTCTTGTTGTAGAAAACTGGAGATATTGAAGGGCTTGCTTGTTTCACAGCTTGAAGAACGGAGGACATCTGAGGTCTCACTCCAGCGGCACGAAGGTTTCGCTGAGCGTGATGGTAGCCCACCTACATCTGAATCTTTGTCCTCGTTGGGATCAACACGGATGGAGGACAGCAGCCGTTCCATTGCCTGCACATCCCAGGCGGTGATGCACCTCGAAGAGCCTCTATCATAGCATCTCAGAGCAGGGCAGGGTCTTGGAGACCAAGTGCTCCAGTCCATACTTCTGCAGACAAGCCAAAGGCCCAGGAGGTGAAGGGACTTGGTCAAGGTCACTCAGGAAACCCATGTCTGAGAAGGACAGGGAGGGACTCTTCTCAAAACTACCCATACAGCACTCTCTCCTTGGGAGAGCTTCTCCAGCCTGAAGGCTTTAAACATCTCCTACCTACTGACAGCGCCCGCATGTATATTTCTGGCCTGAAACTCCCCTGAATTCTCAACTCCCAACTCATGCACTCAGCTGCCCAGGCATATCAGCCTCAGCCTGTCCAAAATGAAACTTCTTACGCCTCCCTCTAAACCCGCTTCTTCTCTGGTCTTCCGCATCTCAGAGAAAGGCAAGGCTGTCGAGTTGCTCAGGACCCAAACCCGGAAGTCATCTTTTATTCATTTATTCTTTTTTTCTAATTGAAGTAGAGTTGCTGTACAATATTATAGAAGTTACAGGTGTACAATACAGTGACTCACCATTTTTAAAAGTTATACGCCATTTATAGTTGTTGTATCAATAGATTATTTGCTATATTCCCTCTGTTGTATAATATATCCTTGTAGCTTATTTTATACATAATAATTTGTATGGAAGTCATCTTTATCTCCTTCCTTTCTCTCAGATGCCACGTCCAGTCCATCAAAATCCAAGCCGCCATCCTCTCTCACACGGGTTTTGCGTTGGCTTCTCACTGGTCTCCCACCTCCTGCCCTGCCCGTCTATGCTCATCTCTTCTCCTTATTGGAGTGCTTTGGGTGGTACATTTACATGCAGATCAGACCGTAAGGATTCTTCTGCTCAAAGCCCTCCGTGGATGTCTCATCTCATTCGGAATGAGAAGGCGGGGAGAAAACAATGGACCAAGAGTTAGGAGAAATGGGTCTGGAGCCAGCGTTGTCCCCGACTCTGGAAAAATGGGCAGCTCTCTCCTGTTTCAAATGGTTAGATGTGGATATTTTAAGAGGTAAAGGGGTCAGCCATCCAGGGGTCCCCAAACTCTTCTGCACTCCCTCCCTGACTGCCTGTCTCGATCCCCCTTCCTGGGGCCTGGGCCAGAGGGTCCTCTGCCCTTTACCCTCATGCCTCCTCCTCCTGGCTCAACAGGCCCCACCGTTCCCTGTAGGCTGTTCCACTGATGTACAGGTTCCCAGAAACTGTGGCCACAGCTGCATTTGAAGGTTGAAAAATGAAAAAAAAAATTTTTTTCGAAAAGGAAACAAATGCAGTGGGAAAATTCTCCATTGGGAATTGGTTGGTGACGGTATTGACAAGGGATGCAAATTTATTTTCCAGCCAGGCTTCAGAAATGCAGAAACCGAGCCAAGCTATGAGCTCACAACATCCTAAAAGTCATATCTGACTATCTGGAAAAGAATTAAAGTATATATTTACCAAGGAGCCCCCCCAAACAGACATGAGGCAGATCTTCAAACGCTTGCGGGATTCCTCACCCATGGCATCATTTTTCAACCTCCAGCCAATCAGTGGCTCCCAGCGCCTCCTTCTCATGTTCTAGCCTCTGTCCCAAGCCCCAGACTTTGGTATTTGCTCTCAACTTAAGCCCAGAAGATTCAACAAAATCACCATCTTCCTTACCCACCCCCAATACACTTCTCCTCCAGAGGTCCATGCTTCTACTCAGACCCCCGCATCAGTCATTCACCCAGGTTCAGAGACATTCCAGTCATCTTTGGCTCCCCCTGGGCGTTGGTTAGGATGCTTTAGGCCACAAGTCACAGCAACTCCAACAAACAGCAGTTCACAAAAACAAGTGTTTTTAGCAAAACACTTGGGAGGACAGCTGAGGGCATCACATATTCCTCTTTTGCCAAAAATGAGGGAAAGGGGGCAATTCAAGGGAGCACTCTCCTTACACCTGTCCTTTTTTTTCTTTCTTTCCTTTTTTTTTTTTTTGGCTGCACTGTGCGGCTTCCGGGATCTTAGTTCCCTGACCAAGGATTGAACCCGGGCCCCAGCAGTGAAAGTGTCAAGCGCCGACTCCTAACCACTCGACTGCCAGGGAATTCCCACATCTGTCCTTTTTATAAGGAATGAAAACCTTTCCCAGGAGCCCCACCACACATCCCCTTTGGTCCCCTTGTCGTGAGTGAGGTCACAGGGCAGCCTTCACTGCAGGGGGTGCAGGGCAAGCATCTGGTATGGTGCCTGGGAGAGTCCAGATGGGTTTTGACCAATCGTGATTCATTGCCATTGGCTTAGGAAAAACCATCGGGGTTTTGTTGGCAAGAAGGGTGGGGGATGGGTGTTGGGTCAGCAAACATCAGTGCCTGCCACGCTGTCTTCACCCCACAGCCCGTCCAGGGTGCAGCCTTGTTATTTCCTCCCCTCTAATGGCTCCATCATCTTTGTTTTATTCCCATTGCCAGCACCTTTATTCATACGGCACTGCCTCTCACTTTGCTCTTGATAATTGCCTCTAACTTTTCTCTCCCAATAGACTGACACCCAATTCCTTAAGTACGATGCTAACTTCCTCACTCCAGAGCCCAAGCATCCTTGGTAGCTCCCGTCTTATGTACCAAATGAAATACAAACTTCCTCAAACGGATAGGTAAGGCCTTCCATAATATGACCACTGATAAAGTAAAATCAGTCTTGTTTGCAGCTAAACCAGGAGGGGAACGGAGAAAGGGAAAAATAACCCACCTCGCACCTGGCGGCTAGGCCGTGATGCTCCCAATCAACAGGAACAAAGCTTGTGGAACACAAACATGTTCAGACAAGGCCACGACATGACCCTGTGTGAAACTAGGCAGAGACAAGACCACGCACGTACAGAAATAACTGAACATGCTCTTCTGCTAGTGCGAGTGGTGGCTGCCTCTTTACCAATGACACCCTAGCCCTGCATTCATCTTCCTCCCTGCAAGGTAAAAATATTTAAGATACCCCATCACATCATAATGTTATACGTCAATTATATTTATTAGAAAAAGCTACCCGGGCTTCCCTGGTGGCACAGTGGTTGAGAGTCCGCCTGCCGATGCAGGGGACACGGGTTCGTGCCCTGGTCCGGGAAGATCCCACATGCCGCGGAGCGGATGGGACCACGAGCCATGGCCACTGAGACTGCGTGTCCGGAGCCTGTGCTCCGCAACGGGAGAGGCCACAGCAGTGAGAGGCCTGCGTACCGCAAAAAAAAAAAAAAAAAAAAAGATACCCAATCACCAAACTGCCCCACTTTTTGACCCTGCCTCCTTAATTCCTTAGAATCATTCAATGGAGGCCCAAATCCTATAGGAAGCTCTTCCCTGTACCTCTTACGGAGATTGTCCTGCCTTGCTATGGGTGTGATCTCCTTTGTTGCAGCAGGTTAGCTAAATGTAACTGTGGCTGCAGGGAGGTTCCCGGTGGTCTCTGATTGGTGGACTTTAATATCATCATCCAACTTTCTAATTTCATCCCCTTCAGTTCCCCAATAGCTCCTTTCTAATTTAGAACCTTTTCAGTATCACACATAATTCTGACTACACCTCTGGGTCCGGCTGCCATTTTCCAAGAAAGATGGAGGACAGACAGAAGGAGGTGTTGACTGCACCATGAATATGAAATTACCAAGGTCCAGGCTGTGAGAAACTCTGTAGGTCACGCAGCCCAGGCACTGCAACAGAGAGATTCTAAGGAAAAGAGGCATGGACAGGAAACCCGTAGACGAAAAAGACATGCCACGATTTACCAACTGGGTTATGTTAACTGTAGGATCTAGGGAGGCACATTGGGGTGATGACGCCATAAAGATTGTAGGGAGCTATTAACTGAAAGAGTCAGAGGGTGGTTACTTTTGGAGGGAGGGTCAGGCTGTGATTGGGGTGCAGCCATGGCGCCATGGAGGGACTTCCAGCAAAGTGCTATTTCTTGACTTGGTCCTGATTAAACGAATGTCTGTTGATATATTTCACGAAGCTATACATTTTTTGTTGGATTTTGGGTACCTGTGTCTAATTTTTAAATGAAAAGTTTAAAAAGTATAGTCTCGAACAGGACAGTTTCTCTAGACAAAGATGGAAACGAAGAGCCCATTTAGGGGGCTAATACTGCAAACCAGGAGAGAGGGGACAGATGGAACTTGAATGAAGGTGGGGAGCTGTGGTCGGATGATGTATATTTTTCAGTGAAGGACCAACAGGACTCACAGCCATGTTGGACTGAGTGTGAGAGAAAGAGGAGAAGCAAAGTGATACCGTTGCTTCTCTTTCCACCATGGTTGCACATCCTGGGGAACATGGTGGCCAGACAAAGGCATTTGTACGCATGGGATGGAGGCTTCACAAAAGTATTAGAGAAGCAGTTATGGCCTGTCGGAGGGTGACACCCATCAAGGAAGGAACAAATGATCGTGGGGGGTGTCCTTTACTCTGGAAGGCTCTCATGCCTGTCACTGAAGTTCTTGGTGGGAAGTGATCACCAGATGTGGACAGTTGCTGGAAGCAGCATAGCCCAGGGGCATTTCATGACCCTGGGGAATTTGAAGACAGCAGAGATTGTCATCCTAACATATCAGATCTGTATTGCCCTGGAAACTCTGACGTGAAGAACCCACCCCACTACCCCCATCCCCACCTACGACATAAACATCTTTCTCTCTCATTTCTGAGATTCAGGTTAAATAAGATGTCCCTTTTGTGGAAGCCTATCCATTTGTTGACTTGAGTAATCTATCTTGTCTCCTTAAAAATGTCAAGGTCATAAAATAAGGGAGACAGACACAAAGAATTTAAGAGAAAAGATTGTCAACAGCCAACTCTTTTACATTGATTTTAGTATACGTCACACCTAGATCTGCAAAATAGTAACGTGCAGGTATGTGTCTTATGAAAATCTGCTTTTTGGCAATTCGAATCCCATTTTCCCTTTAACTCCTGTTATGATTTTTGACCTGTGGAACTTACCTTCTTCTCCCCTGTTAGCTCTAGGGTTTCCCAGGCTTGCCCCCTGACGTGTAAATCCATCTTTAAGCCAACATTTAGATGGACCATGGAACCTGTTAAGAGTCTAGGCCCTAAGAAGGCATCCAGGGTCCTGCTTACAACCAGGCATCCGTTTTGAGCTGGGTCTCTTTGCAGGAAGGCTGCCTGCGGTTTTAAATGGGTTCCCCCACCTCGGGTTCTAGGAACTTTCAAGCTGGCAGCCCTAGGAGTGAGTTTACGTCAGCATTCCAGAATTCCTAATGAATTCTCCTGAGCAAAAAAAAACGCTGTTACGTCCCCCTCCCCCAGTCACATTTCTAGTTGATTCACGAGCAAAGGCACAGAAAACATCTATGGCTTTGAGGGAATCAGGAAGAGCGAAATTTCTGCTTTAAGAAATCACTGTGCCCCAATTATTTTATTTGTCAGGAAAAAAGGATTTTGTTTTCCATTTATTCCCTCCTCCAAATCTCGATTCCGAGTCCCCCACCCCAACCCCAGACCCTTTGGGACCTGTTTGAAATCCCATCTAGCTTACATAAAATCAATCTGCAAACCCCCTGATCAAAGTCATTGCCTCCTGCCTGCAAAGAGGCCGCCCCAAGTGAAACTGTGCTTTGCTGAGCCCAGCCTGACCCCTCGGTGGCCCTTCCCAGCATGGGCGCTAGGGCCTCCCCCAGCTGCGGCATTGTGTTGATCCTTGGGGGAGAGGCCCTGGGCACAATTATCCTGCTCCAATATTGATGCCTTTCTTGGGGTTGCTCAGGCTAATTAAAAGTCACGCTGTGCATGATTTTAATTAGGATTTGCATCAGGCTGGGGAAGGCTTTCAAAGGGAGAGGAAACCACAAGCTGAGTTGTCAGAGGGTGGAGGGCAGCAGGGAGGGAGGGAGGACAGTTTATTTATAACCCTTCCTGCCACGTGCACCTTGTGGAGGCCAACAGATGTGTGCTCCCATCCCGAAGGGCAGAGGAGCTGGAACTCGAGTCCAGTGCGGCATGGTGGGTTCCAGTCGTCCTAAGCTGGAGTTTCTGGAATGTTCTGGCATTTCCCCTCATTGCCGCTGAGGCTTGCACACTCCATTTCAGTAAAGATGAGAGAGTCAGGGATTCGGGCTCCTGCCCACCGTTAACCCTCAGAATCGTCACACCCTTGAAGTTCAGCTTCTAGACTCATGTTGGCCCCGGGTTGGTTACAAACAGGAAGCAGAACCACTGTTGTCCAGCAAGGCTGGTGCTGTTTCAACCAGCTTTGCCTGCCACCCCCTCCACCCACGGTCAAATGCGTTATCACATGTCCAGTGTTCAGGGCAGTGTTGATGCATAAGGGTAGCAGCTATTGTAAATGCAACCATTTTGCATGTTTCCTCTCTTATGTTTTTAGTTTTTGTGAAATCAGAGACAGAGTTCAATTTATCTCTGTATTCTGAGGGCCTAGGAAATCCCTGGCCCATCATTGTGGCTGGCTACAGTATTTGTCGATTTCCTCCCAAGGAAATGAGACACTCAATCAGAGCCCACTCTAAATGGGAAGATACTTATAGCAATGGGAATGCACTTGGCTGCAATTACAGAGCCCCTGACGAACTCTGTCTTAGGCTTTAAAAACACCTTCTTGTCTCATATTGAACAAGGTATCTGGAGCCCCGAGAGCTCAGGGCTGGCGTAGCAGCAGTGTGACGTCACCACGGACGCAGGATCTTTCCACACTTCTGCTCTGCCTTTCTCAGTGTATTGGCTTTTCATCCTCACACCTGCATCCTCATGGTCACAAGGTGGCTGCCAACATTCTGCTCTCCCATCCCTAGAAGGGAGAAAGAGTCAGCGGTAAAAGGTTTTGTCATAAGGCTTTGTCTCTTTCAGTCCCCAACATACTTCTCCTTACATCTCATTAACCAGAACAGATTCACATGCCAACTCCTGAGCCAATCACTGACAAAGGGGAAAAGGATGTACCCTGGTGGTTATAGACTAAATTAATCCTCTGGGATTGAACATGGGCTAGCTTCCCAGAGATCTCGAGGTCACTAACTCCTATCTCAACACAAAATCAGGGATCTGTTTGTAGGAAGCAAGAGGTGATGGCTGTTGGGTAGACAAGCAAGAGCATCTGCTATTACTATTACTACTGTAATGATTACTAGACACTTTTGCTAACCCTATGGAAACTTGACCCTTATCATCGGCTCTACTGCAATGAAGATGATCGCCGCACTGGGAGTTACAGAAGACCTGGGTTATAGTCCTGGCCCTTCCGGTGAGTAGGTTCCACATGGCCAGTGGGGACACAGGTGGCTCCTTTCTCTACGTTCAGCATCATTAGCTGCACGCATCATGAGCATAAGGTTGCTGCTGCTATACGTGCAGCTGAACGTGTCCTTCACTTAGTAACAACCGATTATATCTCCTTGGTCACTGCTTAGCCTTCCAAGACAGGGAGACTTTTTATAAGCATGCTATTTAGATTTAAGTACCAACACATTCAGCTAAAAGAGTTGAAAGCAGTCTCCTAAGAGTGCCAGAAAATTGGGGCAAAGGGAGTGAGAAAATGCCTTTTCTGTAACAAATCTTATAGAACCATTTGGTCATTTAATCTGTGTGTACATACCTTTGATTAAATAGAAAAATAAGATAGGGGTCATCTGTGAAGTGGGTCTGCGTCCCAAACTTACCTCCTGGGGGGATGGGCAGTAACTCTGACCCAGGTTCCTCCCCCACCTGACTCCTGCCGCCGCGCCCCCCTCCCAATCTGGTTGCAGCTTCTCGGCAGGAGCATAAGGCAGGAGAAGGGATTTCACCTAATCACCTGGGTCATTTGCTCAAAAACTGGTTTCTTTTTAACCGTATTTCATGAGGAACAAAAATGAACATGAGAGGCAAATTGCTGTCCCTGCTGGCTCTCGCTCTCAGGAGGGGGCTGGCCTGAAAGGGCAGATGCCTTTGGATCAGACTTCAATTTTCAACCCACCTGGAGAGACAGCGGCTTCACTGCTGCTTCATGAGATGAAATGGCAGCTTAGGGAGAGGCGAATAAATCGGGCTGAAATGCTTTTGACATACACCCGAGAGCACTGCTAACTGGGGTGAAAGGCCCAGAATCAGCTTCTATTAACTCCCATGGTTCAAATTCTTTGAAAGCGTCTTCAAGCTCCACTCTTGAAACCAGAAGTTGACTCAGAGGACCAGAGTTTGAGCTCAAACCAGAGTTTGAGCCCAGCTTGGGTCCTAACTTGCTGTGCAGCCAACGAAAAGTCATTCAACCTCTCTGGGCTTCATGTCTGCCTCTGTCAAACGAGGCAGAATGATTTCTACTCTGAATGCTCAAAGGGGCAATAGGAAAAGCAAATAAAGTCATAGTAATCATTCCAGATTATCACTTATGCTATGGAATATTTAAGACACTTTCTTGGGCTTTCTGTTGCAAATGCCTTGTAACAGCCCTGTTAATGAGACCAATCTGCTATTATCATTCCCTAGTTATGGGGAGTGTGTACACATAAGACATGCATGAGCATGATAATCACACAGTTTAGGACAGCGGCTACCTCTGCCGGGAAGGAGGGGCATGCATGGAGAGCAGGAGCTTCAACTCTCTCCTGATGTCTGCCGGGTAGAGATGTGTATATTGATATTGTATTTTTCATACCATTTGTATGTCTACACCAGAGTTTCTCAACGTCAGCGCCGTTGGTATTTGGGGCTGGATAACTGTGTTGTAGGGACCTGTCCTGTGCATTGTAGGGTGTTTAGCAGTATCCATCGCCTCTACCCACTAGACGCCAGTAGCACCCTCCCCTCCAAGTAGTGACAGCCCCAAGTATGTCTCCAGACATTGCCAAATGGCCCCTGTGGGCAAAATTGACCCCAGTTGAGACTCTAGGAAAAAAAGAGGACCTGTGTCTCAGAAATAGATGACTTCTCCAAGGTCACACAGTCGGTAAATGAAAGAGGTACAGCATCTGGGTCTCCTCAATCCCATCCGATGCTCTTTAAAATCCATCAGTGTCCCCCCAAGAGCAGATCTTTTGTTAGGATTACCACAGAGTTGCATCAGAAATAAATACACTTGACAGAGAACAAAACATGGGAAGATTATCTTTAGTTTTACAACACGTATAGTAGTAAATGTCATGCTAATACACATTGACTATTTAAATGCATGCAAATAATCCTGCCTGCCACGCCCCCCGCCTGGGCCCCTGCCCGGTGGAGGGGGAGATGGCAGATGGATCCATTCTTCCTCCATCGGGTCTCAGCTGCCAAAGGCCGCTGCAGATGGGCTCATTTACCCACACTGAGTACCATTCCGGGGTTTGAACATGCAAGTGGTTCCTACACTTGATGTTCCCTTTGTTTAGTAATTTTAGAACCTGAGCCCAAACCCGGCATCAGGTGCTACCCCACTGGACTGTTTGGTTGTAACTCACAGACCCATCAAACTTAAGAGGAGATGAAAATCCCGGGGGAGGTGAATAAATGGTAAGCGAGCACCCCACCGCTCACAAAATAGAATTCAAATTTCCAGAAGCTGATGGATGAGGCCTTGGTGCAAAGGGGCACCGTGAAACTGGAAGGCTTTGTGACGGGGCGGGTCATCCAGTGTTGAGGATGTTCTGATGCCGAGACTCGTGCTGGGCAGTCAGGCCATCAGAGCTCTGATGGCTCCCCCAGCTCTAAGCTTTCTGTAAATGCATTAGGTCTGAGGAAGGTACTTCTTGTCCAGGATGTGGCTTGACTTTTCAGTGAGCCTCTGACGACGTTTTTTTTCTTTTTTTTTATTGGAGTATAATTGCTTTACAATGGTGTGTTAGTTTCTGCTTTATAACAAAGTGAATCAGTTATACATATACATATGTTCCCATATCTCTTCCCTCTTGCGTCTCCCTCCCTCCCACCCTCCCTATCCCACCCCTCTAGGTGGTCACAAAGCACTGAGCTGATCTCCCTGTGCTATGCGGCTGCTTCCCACTAGCTATCTACCTTACGTTTGGTAGTGTATATATATCTCTGCCTCTCTCGCGCTTTGTCACAGCTTAACCTTCCCCCTCCCCATATCCTCAAGTCCGTTCTCTATTAGGTCTGTGTCTTTATTCCTGTCTTACCCCTAGGTTCTTCATGACATTTTTTTTTCTTAAATTCCATATATATGTGTTAGCATACAGTATTTGTCTTTCTCTTTCTGACTTACTTCACTCTGTATGACAGACTCTAGGTCTATCCACCTCATTACAAATAGCTCAATTTCGTTTCCTTTTATGGCTGAGTAATATTCCATTGTATACATGTGCCACATCTTCTTTATCCATTCATCCGATGATGGACACCCAAGCATAATCCCAAGGAGAGCACAGCAGGTAATCGTACCGTACTGCACTTAACTCACTGACAAATTCAGCTGCACTCGTGGAGGGGAAAGGAAGTGCAGAGAAGGACTAGATTAGGTGGGGATCCAGCCAGACCTTGAGTTTGTAGGGGGGTGCCCCAGGCACTGGAGGCCATGAAAGTTTTCCCAGGAATAAAGCAAAGGAGGGAAATCACTGCTCATTCACGTGGCTGCTGCAAGCTTCCTCAGTGTCCTTGGGGAGTCAGTGACCAAAAAGCACTGGCCAAACAACGGTCAGGAGGACATGGGCTAGAGCCAGGCTACTTGGGAGTGAGTCGCAGCAACATCACGTACCAGCTGTGCAATCTTGGCAGGTTACCTAACCTCTCTGTTCCTTAGTTTTATTGTGTATAAAATGGAATTGTCATGATTTCAACCATATGAAATTGCTGTTTTCCATAGGAAAATGTTAAATATTGTCAATGTCATGTGGTTGAACCTAATATTCCATGGCGTTGTGCTAGGGATTGAGTTAATAATTAAAAAGTCCCAAGAACAGTGTCTGGCCCATAATAAGCCCTAAATACGTGTCAGTATCACTATTTCCAAAGATTTTTTAAAAAAACGTGTAACATCTTTTTTACATGTTTGTGTGACATGCTTCCCACTAGTGATTTTTCAAACTATATCATAACGGATCAGAAGGTTGTGAGCTGTTAGGAGGTTAAGAAATAAAATCAGTGGGTCAGAATTTTTCTTAATAGGATGGAATAGAGTGGAAGACAATAGGTTAGAGAGGGAAATAACTGATCGCTTCACACATCATCAGGTAAATATTACTTTATGACGCTTGTCAGTTCTGTCCCATGTGTGTCTGCCCACACATGTATCTCTCTGCACGTGTGCATACCGGGTCACAACGCAAGATACATTTCATGCTATGTGCTGAGATAAAGTTTAAAAGTCTCTGCACTAAACCACATAGACTGGGCTTTCTGGGCTTTTTTTAGAGATTTTTTTTTAAGAGTAATTTTGAACATGCCACTCACTGACTTGTGGTCTTGGGTAAGTTCCTGGGCCTCTTTGTGCCTCAGTTTCCTCATCTGGGAAATGGTGAGGATCCTCGTACCTGCCTGTACGTACGGCTGTGGTGAGAAGCAGGTAAGAGACTCAACATATTGTCCGGCATATGATAAAGAGCCCTGTAGATGCCAGCTATTGCTTTAGGGGTTGTTATTTAATTTTCACTGTACAGCTGACTTTGCACAAGATGAAATTCCACTGCAAAAGGGCGAAACTGATGTGTCCCTGATTTTAGCAAAAGTTCATGAGGCAGCACCTTCTTGGATAAAACAACCTAAAACCATCAGACAACGAATCCTCATGTAAACAATGACACTGCACCAGGGAATTATGCTACAGAGAGACAGCATACTTAGAGTCGCTCTGGGGAGAGATCAATCCAGGAAGGCTTCCCAGAGGAGGGGGTTCTCAGCTCGTCTCAAGGAGAGTTGGGGTGGGGGGTGGGATTGGAGGAGAGCTGGGCCAGGGACACCCAGGAAGAAGAAAGGATTGTGGAAAATCCAGCAAGTGGTAATTGGCAAATCTTGCACTAATGTCGTGATCAAGAGATGGACCTGTCTCCTGGCAAAGGGCCATCAGCACCTGACAATACCCACCAGGGTCCATGGGCAAGAGACAAATTGGAAATCACAAGTGCACGTGGTAGAGGACATATTATGATTATGTCAGGGCCGGGCATCTGCCTGAGCGTTACAAATGTTTATGAATATTAATAACCATTTGTTCCCAAAGGACCACAAATCAGTTAATTAGGGCCCTGTCAACCTGTTTATATTATCTCTAAATGAAAACCCACCAGCAGCCAAACATGAAATTAAGCGGGCCGTGTGTGGGGGCCGCCGCTGTTTCTGGATGAATTACCCAGCCAGCTCCTGCCTGAGCCCTCCTGCCCCGGCACAGAGGTGAGTATTTCTCTTCCCCGCCCCCGTTTTAATCAAGCCAGTGGTTACAGAAGGCACATGATAGATGGTGCCTCGCCTTGCTTTGCTGCATGGTGGGGGAGGGGGTGATTTAAGACTGTCCGTAAATTAGCTGCAATCCAGAGTCTTAGAGGAGAGGGAGAATTACCCATAAATCAATGTTCCACGGATAGGTAATCAGACCTCAAATCCAGGCACTGATCACCACAGCCCCGGGTCCATCCGTCTTTTTCCTGGAGTGATGGGACTGGGGTTGGGAGCCCCGAGTCACAGCCCCCGTTTGGTTCACATTCCACCTGGACAGATCAGCATCGGGGTCTCCGGCATGTTCCATGGGACGAGCCTCAAGACATCAGAGGCAGAGAGAGACAGAGGCAGAGACAGAGAGAGGGAGAGATTCATTCAACAACCAGCATGTACAGGGCACTGTGCTTGGAGCTGGAAATAAACATATAAGTGAACGAAACGGACAGGAGTGGAAGGAGATGTGGGCCAGAGCCTGTGCTGATCTAATGCAGGTGAGGAACTCAAGCCGCCCCCTCATTGCACAGGTGATTCTTCCTAAAAACCTCCTCGTTCCCAAGAAACTCCATGTGGGGCAAATTCTTGTAATATTTTTCCCTTTGGGCAAAAAACACTGTGGTTTCCTGATTACATTTATGCTATCAATAAAACAAGACTGAATTCCATGAAGTTCCTCAAAATGGACACAATTACTTGAAGTTAGGACTAGTCAAAATATAACCTAACAAGTTAGGACTAGTTATTGGAATATCCTGTCTCTTCGGTGGGAGTTGTAGAGAACTGGGGTCTTATGTGTGAATCCCAGAGTGACCTCCCTGGTTCAAATCCTGACTCTGCCACTTACTGGCTGCGTGATGTTAGGCAAGTGACTTAAGTGCTTTGTGCCTCAGTTTCCTCATCTGTAACGTGAGGATAATAATAACTTTGACCGCGGGCACATGGGAGGGTTAAATGTGTTCAGATTTGAACACATTTGCGTTGCATATGTGAAGTGCAAGGTACCAGCTTTCTGGTAATTCTTTGCTTGAGGGGCAGTAGGTAAGCAGCTCACAGTATGGAGCCAGGCTGCAGCTTGATCACAAGCCAGCTGTGCAACCTTCAGGAGGTTACTTAGCCTCTCTGTTTCTCCACTCTCTGTAGGGGCTCCACGTTTCCACTTTGCACTGGGCCCTGCATATTAGGCAGCTGCTCCTGCCCGCACACAGATACTGGGTACAGTCCTGGTGGACGAACTAGGCTGAAGCAAGAAGCCTTTTTCATCCCTTCCAAACACCTGAGCAACATTTTCTCCCCCTAGAGCCCGACTGCTGTGTGTCTTTCTGTCAGGTCATGGAAGCCCCACAGCCCTGTACTCCAGGTCCCAGCACAGTTTTCCTTACAAAAGACCCCTCTCTCCCTCACAAACATCCTGTGGGGCATAATTACATCTTCTCAACCGAGAAGTCTTCCAGAGTCAACCAGGCATGCCTAGCACCAATGCACCAGGCACTGGGCTGGGTCAGGGATGGTGAGAAATGGCACCAGCTGCAGGGTCTGCCATCCCATCTCAGTTTCCTGTAGCTGCCGTAGCAAATGACCACATTTGCTTGTGGCTAAAACAACAGAAATGTATTCTCTTAAAGTTCTAGAGGCCAGAAGCCTGAAACCCAGGTGTTGGCAGGGCGAGGCTCCCTAGGCTCGTTCTCTAGGGGAGAGTTTTTCCTGGCTTCTTCCAGCAGCCCTTGGCTTGTGGCTGCATCATCCCAGGCTCTGCCTCTGTCTTCACATGTCTTCTCTTCCATGTTTCTCTTCTTCTTATAAGGACACTTGTCATTGGGTCTAGGCCCCAAATGGTTAATCCAAGATGATATCATCTTGAGACCTTTCATTTATTTTATCTGCAAAGACTCTTTTTCCAAATAAGGTCACATTTGCAGGTACCAGGGGTTCAGACTTGTCTTCTTGGAGACCACAGTTCAACCCACTGCACGACCCAAGAGGGTGAGGATGGTACAAAGGCCAAATGAAAGCAGCCACAGCTCACACGCTCAGCGCTCCTGTGTGCAGGAGTGGTTCTAAGTGCCTTGCATGTCCTTTAACACGTTTACTCTCCTTGGTAACAGGTGCCGTTATTAGACTCATTTTACAAATGAGGAAACCTGGACACACACGAAAATAAGTCACCCCCTGGTGCAGGTCAGAGCTAGCAGCGGAGGCTGGCAGTCTGTCTGTTTGCAGTCTGAGCTCTGAGCCGCTCCCTGTACCGGGAGTGGGCTCTCTGACACAGGTGGTGCTGACCCCACGGGTGACACAGTGAAGAGACCCCCAGGGAGTGGTGAACTGGAGGGGGAGAGAGGCATTGCTCCCGGGCCCCAGCCAAAGGCAGAGCTTTCAGCTTTCCCTAATTTTCCAGAAGAGTGTAAGACACTGATCTTGATGTGGAAATTCCTGATTGTTAGATTTGGTGACTTATTTATTTCCTAAAAACCAAATGAAACCCCTTGGGAGTCTGTAAATTGGCAGCCTGCCCGCCACCTTCAGGGTACAAGAAAGGCCTGTTGATTCTGACTTTGGGAAACAGGAACACAGAGACCAGCACTAGCCCTGACTTACGGGATGCCCCCCTCTCTTCAGAACCCACAGGGCCTTGCTTCTCTCCACGACACTGACTCTGAATCTCACTCCCATCTGGTCCTAAAGGAGTCATCAGCAGGAGGTGACAGCGACCGTAATTCTGTTTTTAGTATTACGGAGTGTTGGTCGTTTCTGGCTGAGTGGCGCTGAATGATGGGTGGTGATTTAGGAATCTGACAGACGGATTAGAGAGGTGAGGCTAAATGCATTTTCCTCCAAGGAAACGAGTTTCTGTGGAGGATGCTGATAAAAAGCAAATTATTTTATTCTGTTTGCAATCAATTCCAACTCCGGACTGCAGAGTCCCCCAAGAAATAAGGTATTAACACTTATCGTGTGGAGCTGAATTCTCGGAGGAAATAGTAATCCTTAAACAGATGAGAGAAGTTGTTTTCAAAGCATTAAAATCCAGCAGTGTACACCTGCTCATCCTTCTTAAGGAGCCACACGCTGTCTTGACGTATCTGGTGTGAGAAAGGAATTTAAATTACATTTCATTGGCAAGGAAAGAGCTGTCTCCAGGGGCACTTGTGCTAGGAATAGGAATTTTTACAATGGGGTCCTCGGTCTATGTCATGGACATTGGGTTTTTCTGACTATCAGCATCTATTCCTTCATCTTCTGGTGACAACACTCAGGTTCTCTTTTGTGGGGTCAACCTTCAGTCCACGTGCTTTGGGTGGGACTATCTCCACCTCTGGATCCAAGGATGGGCATGTAGCCCAGGCCTGGCCCATCCATTGTCTGGCCTTAGTGACCAGCAGGGTGTGGTCATACGACCTGGTTGGTCCAATCAGAGCCAACCCTGGGATCTTTGCTGGCTCAACTGGGAAGGAGGCCTCTCTTGCTGTAACAGTTGCTGTGAGGGCAGGATAAAGCCCTGAGGTTGTTGCTTATCATCTCGTCCATTACTGTCAGCCAAGAATCAAGCCAACCTGGAGGAAAGCAGGGCTGAGAGATGGGGAGAGACAGATCTGTGTTTCTAGAATCCAGGCCACTGAAGCCCTGGGCCCTGCCATACCTGATCCCACAAACACCTCAAGCTTTCATTCGCCTAAGCCAATATCCTCCTCTTTCATTTCTGTCTATTTGATTTGTGTTTCTGTCACTTGCAGCCAAAAGAATCCTGACAAAAGACCCCCTTGTAAGATGCCATCTCCGGCAGAGCTTCCATCAAAGGTGACACAGAAATGCCCCTCCCTCTGCTGGGTCAGACATGCTCTGGGCTGGGCTTCTCAGGCCATTTACTTTTTTCCTCTTAGTCTCTGTTCCAAAGATGCAAAGCATGAGTCCTTCCTAGATTAATCCTTTCTGTGTGCAGATGAACCCCATCTTCCCTGAATGACTGAGGTACGTTCAGGGCCAGGCTGGCCTGACACTGTAAGCAGCCTTCCACCACCTATAGTGATACGCAAGCACCAAGAGCATGACTCCTCCTTCCTCCAGAACCTTCCGCATGTCATCATTGCTGCCTGAAAAGCCAGCATTAGATTCTCATGTTGAATTCCCATATGGAGAAAATTACCCTGGAGCAAAGGACACTTTAAACCTTATATTCAAGCCTCTTAGATGAGGGTGTGAGAATATATTTTTTCACGAGCAGTTGTTGATAAGAGAAAAGTAGAATTTGTGGCATTCTCGGTTCCAGGATTTAAAATATTTGGGGAGCATGGCAGTCTCTGGGAATGTGACCCAGTACACTCCAAAGATAACTGGAGGCCTGATTAATCTCACTGGTGATTCATTCACCCAGCAAATATTTCAGGAACACTTACTACATGCCAAGCCCCATGCTGAACACTAGTTTGTCAGTTCTGTGAGTTTGGACAAAGCACCTTTCTGTGTAGGACGGGATAGGTCAGAAGCAGTTTAAGTATGAGGACTCTGACTTACTTTGCCTTTCTGCTCCATGGCAGACATCACTAATCGATCACAGCATCTCATCCTGCCACAGCTGGGGTGGGTTCCAAATCCAGTCAAGTGTCTCCAGGCACCTTGTATCAGTCAGAATGGGCTAGACCAAGCTGCATAACAAACAGGTGTTTCACTGGCTCATAGTAGCAGAGGCCAATTTTTCACTCCAGTTGCAGGTCCTCCTCAGGGGGACTGCCGCTGTGCTTTGAGTCACCTGCTCCCTGGGGCCCCAGTCTCTTCTCACAAGGTTTCTCAACCTCAGTGCTGACATTTTGGGTGGGATACTTCTCTGTTGTCAGGGGCTGTCCTGTGCATTGCAGGATGTTTATCAGCTCTCTAATCCTCCCTGGGAAGTGAGAAGGAACACCTATGCTTCTTTGATCTCCATGGAGATCTACCAACCTGGCAACCTTGATGGGTAGCTGGGCCCTGGCCTTGACGCTTTTGTCTTTGCAAAGCCTTTCCTTGAATGGAAACACTGAGAGCAAATCTGCCAGGCATCCACAGGGACTCGGGCTTCCCTCCTGGCCTCTGGGGGCCTGGCTGACCAGGACACCCAAAGCAGCGGCAGATGTGGCAGAGGCAGGGTCTTCGATGAGCTCTCTGAGGCCGTAGGTGCAGGTTCTGCTTAAATAATGTTCAGCCCCACCTCCCATCCCTCCAATTCCTATTATTAAAACATGCTGATGCCGGCTCTAGTTATAATATGAAGGCCCTCCAAGTTGCCCTGGAAGAAAGAGAAAAAAAGAATAACCCTGGCATATCTTGAACATGTAATGCACATTCAAGAGGGAGAGGCAGATAACCAGAATACTGCCTGGCCATTCGTTCAATGGTTCAGCAAATATCAGGGCCCCTACCAGGTACCAGCAGTGAACACACGGAAGGGGATGGAGCAACCAAATGAGGAGTGCAGGGAAGAGTATCCAGGAGGTGGAACAGCCAGTCCAAAGGCTCAGAGTCTACCTTAATTGGAGTCTAAAGCATTTTCCCATTAGAATTGTTCTCATCCACTCAGGTTGCTTCATGATATTGTGAGAATGTAGGTGCAGCCTCTCATCCCAGTAAGACCTTATTAGGTTTCTTTCCTCTTCTTTTTTATAATATATTTATTTGTTTATTTTTGGCTGTGTTGGGTCTTTGTTGCTGCGCGCAGGCTTTCTCTAGTTGCGGCGAGCGGGGGCTACTCTTTGTTTTGTTGTGCGGGCTTCTCATTGCGGTGGCTTCCTGTTGTGGAGCACAGGCTCTAGGCTTGCGGGCTTCAGTAGTTGTGGCATGTGGGCTCAGTAGTTGTGGTGCATGGGCTTAGTTGCTCCACGGCATGTGGGATCTTCCCGGACCAGGGCTCGAACCCATGTACCCTGCATTGGCAGGCGGATTCTTAACCACTGCGCCACCAGGGAAGCCCTTCCTTCCTCTTCTGAAAGGCCAGTGAGGGACGCAGGGAGCTCCATGGGGGCCCCTTCTCAAGTCACCCAGGTCCTGTCATACCTGAAAAACCACATAGCCAGAGGCTTCCTTTGATGTCACCTAGGTCTGTGTTTCCTAAACGTCAGCATTCACACCCACCAGCACCGTTGCTGCATACCTGCATCTCACCTGCCCATCGTCAGCTACGTCTCCTCAAACCAGCTTTACAGTGGCTGGCTCGCAGAAGATAACCTCATCCTTGAGAGTAGTAATCATGACATTATTGCAGTTCTTTCATTTCTGATAAACAGTTATTAAAATGAAAAACGTGCATCTGGGTACCACACAAAATTCACCCAGAGGTGACACTTGGGGAAATGCTGCTCTGGTGCAGCCCGAGTTCCTGCGCGGCTGACACCCAGAGATTTGTTCAAAACCGTGTGATTAGAGAGCCCCGCACATTCCCATCTTCCCTTCTGTCCTCTGGGCTGGTTCATTCCCAGCTGATGTTTGGAAAGTAGGGCTCAGGGCAAGGCCACTTAGTTCTCAGAGACTCAAGTCTTGGGGCTCTTTGATTTCTCCCCACCCTGCTTCTCTCCCTCCCTCCGTTTCTCTTCCCTCCTTCCTTTCCTTCTGCCATTTCCCACACTCTCCCCCTCCCATAACTCTGAAATACAAGCAGGTTTTCGAACCTCGGCTCTGCCTAACTCACTCCAAGCCACTATCTCCAGGTAAAAAACCCACTAATTTCATCCGCTTCTTTGTAAGGGGGCGGAAGTATCCTTCTTCTTTGTGAACATTTTGAAACAACCCCTCACATCAAATAGGAGCCAAGTCGCCTTCATCAGAATCCTTCAGGGAGGATGAGTTCATTCATTCAAGAGAAGTTATTAAGAGATTGATATATGTCCGATCCTGTTCAGGACACTGGAGACAGAACAATGAGCGAAAAACAAATCCTGGAGCTTCTCTTCTATGGAGGAAACGGATGATT